>NW_005871065.1:3226001-3473746 GCF_000147115.1 Myotis lucifugus
ATGTGGACATTAGGTTGTTCTACACATTTTTGTTACAACGTCCATCTGCTTCTTTAGAAGAGGTGCTCTTTAAGCTTTGGTTTGCATATTTTTTATTAGAATCGGTCTTTAAAAAGGGCTGTTACAGCCCAGCCTGCGTGCACTCAGTGGTTGAGCGTCGACCTATGAACCAGGAAGTCACGGTTTGATTCCTGGTCAGGGCACATGCCCGGGTTGTGGGCTTGATCCCCAGTGTGGGGTATACAGAAGGCAGAAGATCAATGATTCTCTCTCACCATTGATTTTTTTATCTCTCTATCCCTCTCCCTTCCTCTCTGAAATCAATAAAAATATACTTTTTTTAAAAAGGGCTGTTACAGACTATGGATAAAGCATATTCATGAGGACATGAATAGAAATATTATCAATTTGTGTATAGTTGAAGAGATCTTATCACCATATTGCCTTACCTTTATATTTATGTTCTCCAAGTTATTGCCTTCAAATGGAATACTTAATTAACAAATATTTCTGGACATGTATTCTTTTTCTCCAAAATGAATTCTTGAGAAAACTATAATACAATATTCCTGACAGACATATTTCACCAAAACATGTATTTCAGGTCCAACAAGTTCTAGCCTTTTGACAAGATATTCACAGATGAAATTTTCATGATGAATACATAAAGAAAATAAACTATATGGTCCCAAATAAATCCTTCAGCAATAGAAGACTATCTGAAGTTTTCTTTCTCAACAATTAAGATTTTCAAATAACTTTCTCTTACTGTACTATGTTGTCTAAAATACATACACGGTCTTCTAAAATTGGCTATATCTGAGAAGTTTGGGAAAGGAAGAAATACAATGAAAGGCTTTGTTTGTGGCTATGGTCTCTGTTCTATGCTAAAACTATGTTCTGGAAAAAATGCATTACCTTAAAAATATGCCATTGCATATTACATAAAAAATTTTTTTAAAAAAGCAAATACAAACAAACCAACCAACCCAAAACCTCCTCCTGAGGTCAAATACTGTTGAGGGGGGGAAAAAAACAGTTTTCTTTACTATACAAGTTTCTTAAAACCTGTAATTAGTTACACTGTTATGTGCATTTTAAAGCTGAAATTAATGGAGCAGCATAATTCTCAAACTGAATGGCCTTGGAACCCTTTTTTCATGACTCACATCTCAATATCTCTCATGAGACCAGTCATATGAAATATTGAATACATTCATATGAAATGTTGAACTACGAAAAGGCCTAAGGCAAGGGCCTGATGAGCTTTCCTTAAGGGAAGTGAGCAGGGTGTATGAGTTTTCACAGTAATTAGAGTAAATATAAGCGGAACAACATTTTAGATAACTCACTTTAACATGGAAGAGCCAGCCACAAGTGTTGAAAATTAAGCTGCTATTACGAATTCAAAATTGTCAGACTCTATATCATTAGATTTTGAGACATTTACTTTATTCAAAATTCATAAATGACTTACATCTAAAATAATACATTTTCATAATTCAGGAGTAAAAATAAATTCAAAGTGTTATTAAAATAAAATGAATCTGCAAATTAGTCAAAAGAAGAAACACGTAATACTTGGGAGATAGAGATTTACATTCAATTTTTAATTTTACATATTTCCATGTAACTTCAGTGAGAATGTTTTCAAGAAAGTCATAGAATTAAAACTAATATGTTGACATTTAGTATCACAAACATTGCCTTCTGTTGCATTTTAAAATTTAAAGGAAACTTTAATGTATATTTTATATTCAATATTTCTAAACCATAGTGTTTTTAAAAATGTATCTGTATTGTTGAAAGCACAGATGTCCTCCCTTTTTCCACCAGTTCTTGCCCTGCCTGAGGCTTTCACCACCTTATTGTGTGTGTCCATGGGCAATGCATATACACATATAAGTTCTTTGGTTAATCTCTTCCTGTCCCCTTTTCTCCCTTTCCTCTGAGATAGTGTTTTTTTATTCACTCTCTAAACAAAATCTACTACTTTTTAATATCTACTGTCCTGGGATGATGTGTTAAGCATGAAAAATTATGCTTACAGAATGATACTCAGAAGACCCACAGTTATATAAATCATTGGTGTTAAAGCAAAGAGGCTCTCTTTTCTCCACAGTATTTAAATATATAATAAAGCCTGATTTATTACAATTGGGTTATTTCCTTGAAGCTAAGGTTTCAAAAACAGCTTTCAAAATATGCTGTACTTAGGTGTTTGACTTTATCCTGTGGACAACTGTAGAATCAATGAATAGTTACTAAAGTTTGAAAATGAATATTGTGAAAGATCATTATAGACCATTTATTGAATACATGTATAAATTTTCTCAAAAATATGTTTATTTTCCCAAAAGAAGGAAATTAAAACACCAGTTATGACATCCAGAGACATTAGCAAATGCCTTTGTCCAACCTTTCAAAACATAATCACCACCTTCAGGCTATCTATCCTTTCCTAAACATATTATTTACTTTTACTTTACATTGATTTTACTACACTTCTATGATAAGAAGTTTCTATTATAACTTACATCCCTATTGAACCTCCTCATTCTCTGAGCCCTGTACTGTTTATTGGTCTTTTCCACTAGGTCTACACTTATTCTCCCATAAAAAAAGATTCATTTTTTCAAATGTCTACAGCTTTAAAGGGCTTGGCTTTATCTTAAAGTCAGGTAATAAAAAGTTATTGTATGGTTAATAATGGATTATCTTTATTTCTTGGATGTGTCTCAAAACAATACATGAGTAGGGAATAGTAATTATAAGTATAAATAAAACAGCTTGGCTCCTTGAAATTGGTTTTGGCAATGAGTGTTTTTGGATTTGCCACCAAGAGCTTAGACAACAAAAGGAAAAATAAGCAAGTGAGACTACAACAAACAAAAATCTTCTGCACAGCAAAAGAAACCATCAGCAAAATGAATAGACAATCTGCAGAATGGGATAAGATACTTGCAAATCATATATCTGATAAAGGATTGAAATCTAAAATATATATAAAGAACTCATAAAACTCAATAGCAAAAGATACCAGACAATTCCATTAAAATATGGGCAAACTAAATAGACATTTTTTTTCTACAGAATACAGAAAAATAGTCAAGAAGTACATTAAAAAGGTACTTAATCATCAGGGAAATGCAAATTAAAGCCACAGGCTGTTATCAAATAGATAAAAGATAACAATATTGGCAAAGATGTGGAGAAAGGGAATCCTTGTGCACTGTTGGAGGGAATGTGAATTTGCTCAGCCACTATGGAAAACAGTATGAAGGCTCCTAAAAAAAATAAAAATATAACTAGAATATGATCTAGTAATTCTAATTTTGGGTACCTAGCCAAAGGAACTGAAATCACTTTCAAAGAGATATCTGCACTCCAGTGTTCATTGTACCATACAGTAACCAAGACATAGAAACAACTTGTGTCCATTGATGGATGAATGGATAAAGAAAGTGTGATATATATATATATCCTATATATATATCCTATATAATAAAGACCTAATATGCAAATGGTCCCAGGTGCCAGCAGCTGCGCCTGTGCCTGCGGCCTGAGAGAGGGACAAGCTGCACACTCCGCAGTCCTGAGTGCCAATGGCTGTGCCTGCACCTGCAACCCAGCCCAGGAGAGGGACAAGCCACCTGCCCCATAGTCCTGGGCACCAGTGGCTGCACCTGCAGGCTGGGAGAGGAACAAGCTGCTCACCCCGTGGTCCTGGGCACCAGCAGCTGTGCCTGTGGCCCAGGAGAGGGACAAGCTGCCTGCCCTGTGGTCCTGGGTGCCAGCACCTGCAGCTGTGGCCTGAGAGAGGGACAAGTCACCCGCCCCACAGTCCTGGGCACCTGTGGCTACAGCCCGGGTGAAGCCACCTACCCATGGTCCCCTGCAGCTGCGGCCAGCCCGGGGAAAGCTGACCTGGGTCCTGGGTGACTGCGGTAGGCCAGAGGGAGGGAATCCTGGGTCTGAGGTGTGGGGTGAGGCAGAGGCAGTTAGGGGAGATCAGGGAGGCAGGCAGAGGGGTTAGGGGCGATCAGGCAGGCAGAGGGGTTTAGGGGCAATCAGGAAGGCAGGCAGGCGAGCAGTTAGGAGCCAGAGGTCCTGGATTGCAAGAGGCAGTCAGACATCCTCCAAGGGGTCCCAGATTGGAGAGGGTGCAGGCCAGGCTGAGGGACCCCACTCCCCATGCACAAATTTCGTGCACTGGGCCTCTAGTGTGTATTGTACCTTTAATCTTTATTATAAGTTTTATAAATTATGAAATATATATTTTAAATATATTTATATATGTCAGCAGTTTTTGCTATATAACAGAGGCAGAATTGTTATTTTGCTTTCTTCAATTTATATTTCATGCAAATCAAGCCTATTATTATGATGTGTTTTGCATTGCTTGGATGACAGCTGCCCTGAAACTCAGCAACAGTGTTCATAAGGTTAATGTGACTTACTGATATTGGAAGGTTATCACAACAAACAATAGCTGGATGCACAACAAACAATAGTTGGATGTAGGTAAAGAATCACAGATTAATACACATATGAATTGTGAAGTTAATCTTTAAGCAAAGAATAGTGTTAACTACTCAGATTCCACAAAGATCAACAAAAATATTAAAAGATTCTGAAATGGGCTCATTGAGAAATGGTTGCATGAATGGTAGTTATTAGCTTATAAAGTAAAAAGCAAAGATAGAACTTAACACTTTTTATAGAAAAGTGCTCATATGGGAGTATTTTAATGAGAACAAATTTACAGCAAGTAGAAGTTAAAAACACTGAAAAGGACTTTAAACTCGTGTGACTATAAGGCAAAAGCTAGTTACAGTCTACAAATCCATACTAGTTAAGTACAGTTAAGGTGAGGTCAATATGACTAAACCCTTTGATTTATTGTTCACTCAGGATTTGTTACTCTGCGAGGCCAATTATAATTGTTCCCGGTATTGTATTTGGAAAGAAAAATGATTTTCTATGTAAGACAATACTCTTGTTCTTCAAGGTATCTTGTAATTTTTAAATTCTATGAAGACCCAGAACAATATTATTTTGAATATGTTCACATTAGCACACAAACCTACAGTTAATATCCTTTTTCTCTTAATATCCTTAGTAGTTAGCATATTAATTTGGTACACGTTTTCTTGGCTGGCTCTCGGTAGTTTAGATGTTTGAGGCCACAGGGGATGAATACAAGGATTAATCTGTTAATACCCTGGGCCTCAATTTCAAGATATAAAACATGAGGGACTGGATTGTATGATCTTAATTTATCATTCTGCTAATTTTTTTTAGTTTTTCATGAGTGATTTAAACACTGCTTTTAATGCAAATAAAGCAAGCATATAGCCAGTAGAGGGAGTCCTGATGTTATCCCCAGAATTACAGAGTCCTTAGATTTTGGCAAACAATTGTAAGAAATCTGGCTGCTTTTTTCACACCATCCTAAAACACATGCGGAATGTATATTTATGCCAAGTTTGTAAAAAATAAAAAATGTAGAGGGGTTTTATGATGTAAAATTCTCTGATGTTTTAAGAGAAATTTTTGAGTGTTCAAAATTAGCATTTTCATTTGAGCATCATCAGGATTAGCTACTAGTCCCAGCATCCACTCTGAAGCAAAATCAAATCCCCTAATCTTTCAATAACAGTGAGAGAAAAGATTTTGGCTAGAATTAGACACACACAGATGGTATTCCTATATTCTGTGCCTTCATACCGAACACCTGCTACAAATCTGTACTCAAGATGGCTTGGGAAAAAATAAAATATTTATCTGTGTTGATTTATTTGAAAAAATATTTTTATTCATATATTATAAAATAAAATAATTCATGAGGTTATCTTTGATTTTATAAATACAATATTAGTCTTTTATTTTGGCCCCTGTTTACTATATTGATATTATACCTGACTTCTCCCAATATTTTTCAATTTCAATTCCATTTTCATCTTTCTTTAGCGTAAATAACATAATAAAACCTATAAGTAACTTAGAATTTATTTAGAATAATATATTGTTTTCAGTAATCTATACTACGTCTTTTAGAAGAGTTGCCCATCTCAGTTTCATTAAATGCATAAAATAACATTCATTTACATTTAAAAATCATCACTCTGGGAAACACTGGGCCAATGAAAACAATCTCTCTCTCTCTCTCTCTCTCTCTCTCTCTCTCTCTCTCTCTCTGATATATATATATATATATATATATATATATATATATATATATAGGCAGCCTGCATATCCCCTTTGGTAATACCAAGTTTTCTGTGAATTATACACACACACATTCTGAGCATTTTGTGGGTTACAGAATTGCATGTGATGATAGCAAACACAAGAGTGCCAGTAAGAAGCTATTACAAATGTTCAGGAGGAGTATGAATAATACAAGCTTATTCTAGGAAGGAGCCGATAAAATGGAGTGAACTGGATGGATTTAAGACAAACAATGTTAGTACAATATGAGAACTGGCTGATAGGTTAGTGTATATGTAACACGAGGACAAAGACCTGGTTAGAAATACTTGCCAAGTTTTTGCTTTAGCACTTAAGCAGATTAGGTGCCAGTAAGCAAGGTAGAAAGGATGTGGTTATGAAACAATTTTGCAATGAGTTCTATGTCTCCAAATGCACCACTCCCTCTGTAAGTTAATAACATTTTGATTTTGAGCTATTCTAATAATAGAACCTTTGTGTATTTTATTATGTTTGAACAAAGGTTAGATTTATCTTAGAGCTACAAAACAGAAAATAATGACTTTATACTTTAATGATCTTGTATGTATAGGAAAATTTTGTGCATCAATAGAAAACTATGCATTATTTATACACCCCTTCAGTTTATCTGAGTCCTGTTCTATGGAAGCTATTTTACAACTATGCAAATTGTAGAAAACTGATAGCAATGCAAATTTGGCCCTTTCCAGTAGATGTTCAATTGACTTTCCAGTTTGCCTCCACTTGCACATTCATTTCAGTATTCCTGTTCTAAAAATGTGTCTATTCTTTAAATGATTCTCTTTTTAACCATTTATAATATTTATCTGGTTCGTTCATTGATTAATATGTACAATAAAAATGTTAACATGTGTTCATTTTGATATTTTTATGACCTATAAATTTAACCTTGGCTTGGAAATTTTCTTTTCAACATGTGTATTTTACTACATTTTAATTTAACAAGACATGTTTTTCTAGTTCAGTTCAAGTTGTTTGCCATCACATCCTTAAATTCCTCTAACTAGGACATGAATAAAATATAGTTGAAAAAAATCCTATCTATAAACTATATTTTCCTGAATATTCAGGATGTGGCAAAAGTAGGTTTAGTTATTTGTATGGAAAATCATACAATAATTAATAAATAATACAATAATATACTCTGCTTTGCGTACAAAAACTATAAACCTACTTTTGCCCCCCTGTATTGTTGAAATATTTACACATAAAAACGGTTATCTGCTCCCTCTCTTATTAATTTAGAAAGAGGAGAAATAATTAGGCACCACTATACACTCTGTTTATGGAAATGGATCTTCACCCAGGTTTAATGTTCCTAGACTTGCTGATCAAGAATAACTGTGGCCAGTTTCCCAGAGACTGGCCATGAACATCAACCGCAATTTACTAACACATCCAATTTCAAAGCCAAAGTGCCCCTATAACCTTTCATTAAAATGCAAAAATGATTTTAAACTAGTACTGCATTCTGTGAAGCAAACAATAGGTACTGAGCTGATTACTTTAAACTTATAAATAAGTCATCAAATAAAACTTCCATCTTACCCCAAGAATCCTTTATATTCTCAGGCCTTTGAGAATGTGTTACTCAGAGACAAAATGCTTTGCAAAATGTGTGATGTAACCAAAATACAGTGCCTTGAAGTCCTACAGTCTGAAGCAAAACAAATAAGCCAAAAAGAAGAAAAGGGGGGAAAAGGCAAATCTCAGAAGATTGCTTCTCACTTCTTCCCTCCGGCCTTTTCCAAGCAGTCAGCGCTCTCAGCTAGGAATAGATCCAAATTTTGTCTCCAGATATAAATGCCAAGTGTGCACAATATTTCTTGACTCCAGAATTAGATGTTTCTCTTCAATAAAGTTATCAAATTATTTCAAGAGATTTTTTTTTATTTGGCACAATTGATAAGAATTTATCACTACAGGTAAACTAAAATGGTTTCCTAGGTGCTATGGAAAAGGGAGCACAATTAAATTGTTTTCATAGGATAATTAATATACTATACCAACCTATATAGTATATTTTGGAAATACAGAGGGTTGAACAAAATGAAACATTAACATGTGAAGGAGAAATTTATGAATATAACGAACATTCAAGGAGCAGAGACAGATTCTGGCTTTTAAGGCCTGAAGTTTATTCTGCTGGGGAACCCACTTTAAGAAATCGAGTGCAAAATTACCAAAAGAAAATTACTAAACTCTTTGCTGTGTTTTTAAAAGGCTGAGCAAATGCAGGACTGGGGAGCTCAAATTTCATTAAAATAAACCCATCTCTATTAAAGAAGGAAAACTCTTTTTAAGTACTCTCCAATTATCTACTCATTTGTTAAACATTTAGGGCACCTAATGCCCCTCCCATGGAAGTTTCTGAGGAATACAATGAGGAATAAGAAGAGTGCATATCCCCTTACAGTATGTGGTCTGGGAGGTCAAAAACACATTAATTTAACAACCAAATGGCCCCTTTGGTAAAGGAAGAAATATATAAATTTATGAAATAGGGCTTACCTAAAACATTTAAAAAACACAATTATAAGGAAATAATAATACCCATAGTCCCACTGAGGAGACAGAAGGAAGCTAGGTAGATAGAGGTGGGACCATGGGAGGAAAAATAGAACCAGGGAAGCCAGCAGGAGGAAGTTACTAAGACAACCCAACTAGGGGTGTGTGTGTGTGGTGTGGGGGGGGGGGGCGGCCGGGAAACCCATGAGAAAAAAGCAAGCTTTAAAATGTATAGATGTCGCTAAGATAGGCAACATGCAGGTAACCAATCACAAGGCAGTGAGGCATATAAATAAATCCCAAGAATGTTACTAAGACAGAATTCTTTGAAAGGACCAATCAGGAGCTAGCAAGCATATATACAAAAAAGCCCTAGTACTTCCTCTCTCCTTCTCTCTCTGGTGGCACAAGATTCTTGGGTTGATGGCAAGAAGATGTGCTCCCCTGCACCCACTCAGCTGCTTCTTGAGCATGTGAGAAAGCATAATGAAGTCGCTTTGAGAGGTACTAAAAGATTCTGGAGGATAGAATAAAGTGTTAAGTGCTGACATGAAAGTCCACAATGGAGCTTCGCTACCAGGAAAAGCAAACAAGATACAAATATCTTCTCCTCTGCCAGGCTTTTCATTTGCTCTCCAATAACCTTACTTGTGGAACCTAGTAATTCTTACCAGCTAGGTTGCCAAAGGGATAATTTGAATTTGTATAACCCCAGCACCAGTACCCAAAACAGCCTCTATATTTTATTTTACATTCAAACCAGATGGATAAATTTGGAGCTTAGAAAATAGTTTAATAAACAGTATATGCACAAACCAACTTGACCTTAAAAATTTATTCTAGAATCTTAATAAGTAGAAGAAGTAAGGATTCGGGGGATGGGGGGAGGAGAAAGAAAAGCATACCTATTCAAAAAAGAAATAATAAAAGATGACTTACCAATGTCCTAAAACATTAAGATCTTGCTTATGCCCAGCCATGATGCCATAATGTACACAATAAAATTGAGCTCACTGAATTCATCAATGCCCTTGGTTGGTTTGAGAACTGATCAGGCGTACACTATGAAGAAGAGGTGCTCAATAAACACTGTGATGATTTCACACTATGGTATTGCCTAACATTTTTTGTTCTTGTCTTTTGTTGGGAAAACTGAAGTATTACATAGGATTTTGAACCTCAAATAAGATGGCAGGGCTGAGGACAAAATTTGTGGAGTCTTTAACATTTACTTCAAATGATGAAAGAGAATAAAATTTCCCAAAGAAATTTGCAGACAACGATAAATTACCCAAGATTGTACTTGGGAAGCAAGAATATTTCAAGTTTATGGCAGGATGTGGGGAGAGAAAAGAAGAGAATGGAACGCACTAAAAGATGCAATTCAAGAGAGATGGGTCCTGCTATTACATTGCTCTTTCAATTTGCATTTTTATTAAAATCCAATTGAATGGTTTTCTCATATTTAGTAGTCATTTATTTTTGGTGTGCTTTTTTGTTGTTGTTATTGTTGTTACATGAGGATTATCTATTTATTTCTATTAGGTTTTTATTTTGGAGCTTTTCTGATGTTCTTTTAGACAATTCTATGAAACTTTAAATATAAAGTTGTATCGTTAGATAGAAAATCTTTAATGAGATTCTAGCTGCTCCTCTACAACAGCCTTGAATTTTAGTTGCCATTTAAGAAATGTTGTGCCAAAAACACAAAATGTTTTGGAAAAGCCCAAATATATGGAAGCGCAGCAGAAGCTGTGCCAGTATTCTCTTTTCCTCTTCCCTGTCCTGCCTTTTTTATTTTTGTAGACAGAATCCGAACGTGGTTGTTAAGGGTGAGGAGTAGATGTTTCTCAAGCAACGTTCTTGGGTTTCCATCTTATTTTGACCAATTACAAGCTTAGGCTCCTGAGTACATTATGCACCTTCCCTGACTTACGTGAGAGTAAGTTTTGCCACTAAGTAAAATAATTGTGAATATTAAGTGAATTGATACGTGCAACCAATTTAAATCAGTGCCTGCACATAAGAAACCTCTAATAAATAATAGCTTTTACATTTATTCATCTCCGTACTCCTTTGCCTAATGTAATCAGCACCTACTGTTAAGACACCTCTCTCTCAATATGTATCTTTAACAAGTAAAAACGAATATTTTACCAGTAAGAAAACTGAAGCCTAAAGATATTAGTATGTTGACCCTAAAAACAACAAATGGGCATTCAGTGACATTCATAGCTGTTAGGGTACATTCACCAATCTTTTTTGAAATGTGATCATAGACCACCAGATCAGATTAAGCTGCAATGCTTATTTAAAGAGATTACTGACCTTGACTCAATCCTACTGAACAATAGTCTATGGAGATTAAGCCCAGAAATTGCATTTTACGCTGCCACTTCAAATGCTTCTCAAGCATACTAAGTTAGAACATCTTTGTGCAGAAAATATTTGATCCAAAATTTTTTAAAAAGAACATGAAGGAAGAGAGCTTCCAGTTTCCAGTGATGGCATATATAGAACTTATACTCTATGAAACATTTTAAATCTTTTATGTAATTAAACCTTAGAAAAATTATCTTCTTGACCCAGAAAGGCAAGAGATATTTTGAATTGGAAGTGTTCCTTTACATCAGAAGACCATTCTGTTGGCTCTTAAAGAAGATTCAAAACGAATGAAGTATGGCTTTGATAGCAAATTCAAGCTATTTTTCATTCATTAATTGGGCACATGCTTGCTGGTTTAATTGTTAAATATCCAGCTGTTGGGGGGAAAAGCAGACAATTTATTTTCTCATTTAGGCATAGTTACATTTTACCTTTATAATAACTGACCTCACATCAGCGAGACAAAAATTAGATGCTTGTTGAAATTGGGTAACCTGTAAAATGTAATGGACTAAGAAATGGTTGTTATTATTCTTTTAGGAATACAGCAGTATTTCCACATCGCTTGCCCACCTTATACAGACCTTTATCAGCAGGTATATTAGTAACCTACTATGTTTCAGAGACTACATGAAGCATAGTGTTAAGAAGATAAACAAGATACAATTCATGACCACAAGTGTTTCTTGGTCAGTTAAAGAGTTCCAAAGACTAATAGCATAACTATAAGCACAGAGGTGATTAGACATAGTGCATGGAGACAGAGATGGGGGGATTTTAACTCTCCCTGAGGGTGGCTGGGAAGATGAAGTATACATGGGAAAGTGACAAGGATCTCATAATGTGAACATTATTGGAAGGGATAACAGAGCAGAGGAGCAGTAGCATGTAGAAGAAGCAGACCATGGCATAAACATAAAGCCAGATGTCCTGATATTTGGGGAAGGTCAAAGAACTTGGATAGGTCAATAGCTAATAAATGCATTCATTCATTCATATATTAATTGAACCAATGTTTGATTATCTGCATATGCCATGCTAGTGAGTATAAATAATACAGAACTAGAATACATGATTTTAAGCAGGGGATAACCCATAATCATACTTTCATTTTTATGTGCAAGATTGAGATGAACCAGAGGCAAATATAATTGTTCTCGTGGACAGTTATACCAGCATGGATTAAAAAGCGCCACTGGAATGTAGTGGAGATAAAGGATATTGATGAATTTAAGGTGGAAAACAAAGGAGAAAGACCAGGTTTCTGGTTTGGATGAATGAATAAATAAATTTTGTTACCATCCCCCAAGAAAGCCATTTTGAATGGAAGATGATTAGTTTGCTTTTGTACTTTCCAGTTCTCTGTATGGCATGTTACCCTGTCTAATAATAGTCATCTGGTGCCTTTTCTGAACCATCTGAGTTGAGTAGGGAACTGACGTCTTTTTTAAAAAATTTTAACTCACAGTACTTAAACCAATGTCTGGCACACAGTACATACGCAGGCATGGTAGTTGTATTGAATTGAATATGTGTACTGTGGCTTTTAAAATAGACTACCAACCTAACAAAATTATCACTAAGGAAATTCAATCCAAAGAGAAACATTTACATGACTGTGGTTAACTCAAGTTCTGAATTTACCAGCGTGCATTCCTTTCAGAAAAGGCATCATTCAGCTATCTGAATTGCTCTTTTCACAATGTTAGCTTCATTGACTTCCATTTCAGAGATATTTTTAGCGCACAGATATTAGCTCCTGAGACATATGTGGTAATCAAACAAGATACCTGTTTATCATAAGCTCTAAAGCACCAGGGGAGTAATTATAGCATGAGTACCTGAGTGCTTGAATTTCTTGAGTCTTTGAGGACAGCTGTCACTCCTCTCCCTATCCTCTTTTCTTTCCTCTGCATCATTACTAGGTGAAATTTATGAAAGTAAATCAAGATGTAAATGCCAAGTTACCACAACACAGTTGTTAATGGAGTACAAAAGGTCCAGTGGAATTAATGTTAAATTTGTGTTACTCCGATTTACAGAGACCTGTCCATCTGCAGCTAATTTCTATTATTAACAGGCTGATATGGACTAAGAATACATATTTAGGATAAAATGAATGGCCTTTTACACCTTAAATTCATTATTTTAAGCAAAAAATTTATTATGTTTTCACAAGTAAATCTATGCCTCTTCAAGTTCTTCCTAAATTAATGGAGCTGCTATCTAGTCAATCTGTAAAACTAAAAAAAAAAAAAAAAAAACTATTGTTGCTGTTTTTAGTTTTACAAGTTGACTAGATAGCAACTACATTAATTTAGGAAGAAGTTGAAGATGCATAGATTTACTTGTGAAAATATAGGCAACAAAATATCAGACATGTCGTAGCAATATCTTCACCGATACAGCTCCTAGGACAATGGAAACTAAGGAGAAAATAAACAAATGGGACTACATCAAAATAAAAAGCTTCTGCACAGCAACAAGAGCCCACCACATGGGAAAACATATTTGCCAAAGTTATATCTGATAAGGGTTTAATCTCCAACATTTACAGGGAACTCATACAACTTAACAAAAGGAAGATAAACAATCCAATCAAAAAATGGGCAAAGGACCTAAATAGACACTTCTTGAAAGTGGATATACAGAAAGCCAAGAGACATATGAAAACATGCTCAAAGTCACTAATCATCCGAGAGATGCAAATCAGAATGACAATGCGGTACCATCTCACACCTGTCAGAATGACTATCATCATCAACAAATCAGCAAACGACAAGTGCTGATGAGGATGCAGAGAAAAAGAACCCTCTTGCACTGCTGGTGGGAATGCAGACTGCTGCAGCCACTATGGAAAACAGTATGGAGTTTCCTCAAAAAATTAAAAATGAAACTCCCATTTGACCCAGCGATCCCACTTCTAGGAATATATCCCAAGAAATCAGAAAGGCCAATCAGAAAGGATATATGCACCCCTATGTTCACAGAAGCACAATTTATCATAGCTAAGATTTGGAAACAGCCTAAGTGCCCATCAACAGATGAGTGGATTAGAAAACTGTGGTACCGCCCTAACCGGTTTGGCTCAGTGGATAGAGCGTTGGCCTGCAGACTGAATGGTCCCGGGTTCTATTCCAGCCAAGGGCATGTACCTTGGTTGCAGGCACATCCCCAGTAGGGGGTGTGCAGGAGACAGCTGATCGATGTTTCTCTCTCATGGATGTTTCTAACTCTCTATCCCTCTCCCTTCCTCTCTGTAAAAAATCAATAAAATATATTTTAAAAAAAAGAAAACTGTGGTACATCTACACAATGGAATACTATGCTGCTGTGAAAAAAAGAAAGAAAGAAAAGAAAAAAATAACTCTCACCATTCACAACAGCATGCATGGACTTGGAGAGCATTATGCTAAGTGAAATAAGCCAGTCAGAGAAAGATAAATATCACATGACCTCACTCATTTGTGGAATATAATGAATAACATAAACAGATGAACAAAAATAGATCCAGAGACATAGAAACATCAAACAGACTCAAATCTCAGAGGGGGGTAAGAGTTCAACCAAATGACTTGTATGCATGGATATAAGCATAACCAATGGGCACAAACAGTAGGCGGGCAAGAGCATGTGTTGGCAGGTGGGAGTGGCTGGGGGGAGGTGAATGGGGGAAAAAGGAGACATATGTAAAACTTTAAACAATAAAGAATTTAAATTAAAAAAATAAAAATAGCAGCAATAACAACAAAAACAACACCCTCCAAAAACTCTTGAGCCCTTAACTCTGCCTATTTCTGTATCATCAGTTAATTCTCTTATCTTTCCTAAAAACGATTTATATAAAATTTGTGCAGTCATGAATAAAGTAGCTAACATGTATTGAGCACTTCTGATGTTCCACTCACTGGCTTATTAAGCACTGGAATGGATTATGGCATTTTATTTCCATCATTGAAACACTCCATGAGGTGGAAGTTGAGGTTATTTTTACTCTGCCCTTGAAGAAACTAAATCATAAAAAGATTAAGTAACTTGCCCAAGGATATATATGTTGGCAAGGTAAGATTGTCTAAAATTAAATTCTGTCTTCACTATATACTAAATGATTGATCCTGGGTGAACTATTTGTCCAATTTAAGACTTAGGTGACCAACAATCTAAGTTTGCAATAGACTGAAGGATGTCCTGAAAGACAGGATTTTTAGGGCTAAAATTGATATAGACCTTGAATAATTATCACCCTTTCATATTTGAAAAGTAAGCCTAGTCAAATAGTCCAACTTTAAGGATTTTGCCGAGTATTAAATGGTAATCTGTAGAGTATTAGCGACACATAAGTAATGTTCAGTACTGTTCATTCTCATTGCTATTGTTTTCTCCTCTCATCCTTATCTTAGATTCCCTAGCTGTATTCTGTTGTCCATATAGCTGCCAAAGTTGTCCTATAAAACCTAGATTGATAATGCCACTCTCATGTTAAAATTATGTGTGGTGACTCCACATTTTCTATTTAATAAAATATCTGTTATTTAATATTAGATTATTTTCAATCCATTCTTTACACTCTGTAGTGAACTTCTTGAGGCAGTATGTGGGGTGTAAACAGGCCAAGCTCTGTTGGCAGATATTATTCCAGGCTTTGGATCCAGTTTACAGTCTCTTACCTGTGTGGCCTTGGGACATTTTAAACCTCTCTACATTGCAGATTTTTCATTTTTAAATAATGTGTCATGATTTCTACTTCATTGAATTTCTATAAACATTAGAGAAATTATGATTACAAATTATCTTGCCAATAATAGGTCTCCAATCAAAGCTCATTTATTTCTATCCTCTGGGTTTCTTAAACCTGCCTTACCTTTCAAATCTGTCACTGCACCCACACCTATATACCCAACACAATAATGCCAAAAGGGTCTCAACACAGTATTTCATTCAATTATGCCATTTCCTTTCTACATAATTTCCAACTTCTTAATTTGGAGAACTTTAGGACCCAAGAAAAAAATATTACTTTCTCTTTGGAACATCCTATATAATAAAACCCTAATATGCAAATCAACTGAACAGCAGAACTACAGGTGGAACAACCAGTCGCTCTGATGTGCACAGACCACCAGGGGGCAGACGGTCAACGCAGGAGCTTCCCCCAGCCCACAGGCCCCAGGCCAGCCAAGGCAGTGCCAGCGGGGGACACTGATCACCCCACCCGCCAGTCACCCCACAGATGGCCCTGATCGCTGGCCAGGCCTAGCGACCCTACCCTATATATTGGGAACATCTATTAGATTTAAAAATTAAAACCTGGCAAGGCTACACTAACACTGAAAAAACAGGATGATGCAGTGATGACATGCATGGACTCTGGCCTGCACATTTTGTGGTCAGCCCTGATTCTGACACTTATAACTGTGTGACAAACCCAATTAGTTAACTTCTTTCTGCTTCAGTTTTTCCACCCATATAATGGGGAAAATGGTACTACTGCCTCAGAAGGATCGTGTTATGTACTATTTTTTATAATCAGGGCAAAAAAAAATGTAGCTGCTTGTACAACAGCAAGATGCCTTTTACCTGTATGAAAAGTATGATCACTGGTGCATGCAGCATCCTGGATTGCAAGAGGGATGTCCGACTGCCTGTTTAGGCCCGACATCTTCCAAGGGGTCCCAGATTGCAAGAGGTCACAGGCCAGGCTGAGGGACCGACCCGCCCTAATAAAACTCCAGGTTACTCTTACTGCACTATTTATCTTCATTGAAGAGCGTAACAAATTTTAAAGTTATTGATTTCTTTATTCAGTTCTTTCCATCACCATGTGTGAACCTCTTCAGAGTTTTACAGAATATTTTTTAATTATAGAAAATAATACTCTTTTTAAGATCCGTAAAATTAATGGATAACATGACTTGCTTTACTACCTCCTATATATGGACTTGGGCTCAACCAAGATTTGTCACTTAAAGAAGCTCACAATTCTTCATTAATAAATGATTAAATCAAAGTATGAATGATGTTATCTTTGGTTGGTATACATAGTGGAACTTCTCTGGGACCTATTCCTACATCTGAAAGCATGAGAATCTTAAAAGAAATCAGTTCTGTGACTGCAGTACAACATTTATAAAGGAAGTTACATGTTAGGAGAGATAGGAAAAGATTTTTTACATTGGAGACAGAACTGGGAAAGCCCCTAGCTCTTTCTGAAATTGACAGGCCTGATGCATTAGCGAAATAGAAACAGCAAATGGGTGCAAAGAATACTGGCAAAGAAAAAATGACACATTCTCAGACATCCCATTGATATTATATGGATGAGATTAGCATATACATAGCTAAGTAGGTGTTTATATTCAACAGAAATATCTGGAAATATTATGATACTATACAGGAGATCCATAATAAAGTGAAACAAAATTTGTTCTAGATATCGCTGCTAAAAAAATAGGCACTGTGTATGCATATTTTAAGTGTTCAAATATTCCAAGTGTTCTTCAAATTGGCTTGTTATGATGAAACACTATAATAATTAGAAACCAAATCAAATATGTATAAATGCTCCACTTGGTTTCCCATGGTAGTAACATGGGATAATTAGTTTGTACATGAGACTTTGGATGAATTCCTCAAAGAGTTCCCTGACTTTAGAAGCAATTTATTTATAGTAGAAAAGCAATGCCATAACTGTGACAATGCATGCCATTAAGAAATTACGAGAAGTTATAACTGGTTTGGGGGATCTTTTAACTGGTAAATAGATCTCTTGATTAAATCTGAAGTTTTACAGCACGACACTTTTTGTTCTAATGAAAAGTTTAGAAACATTTCCTAAAGGAAAGTTCCCCATCTAATCTAAAAACTCTTATGATGACCACTAATTATACAGGAGAAAATAGACAGAGAGGTATCACATACCTCAAGTTGACAGAGACAACACTCAAACTCTTCAAACAGCAAATTATAATTCGTTTTTAGAGTAAAGTATAAATAATATTTTGTCTAAGGTGCTGGTTGGTCTAGATTACAATTGAAGTGGAGAATATTGACCCACATATAATACAGAATTAGGTAGCAAAGGAGAGAAATGTCACTTATACCAAATGAACAAAGAGTGCTGATACATTTCCCTTCTGTTGCTCAGGAGCTGACAAGATAAGAGGCAGGAATAGAGAGAACTGAAGTGTCCTAGATAAGTTGTAGCAAAGGGACTACAATTCAGACGCAATTTAGCCTGATGCCAGGACCTATAGGGGTTCCACTGTGTGCCTGTGTGACTCTAGGAGGTTTGCTTCCTTTGTCCCTCAGTTTTATGATGTTAAAATAGCACCTAATCTTGGAACATCATAGCAACAAGAGTAGCTAACAGACTTTTAGTGCATTCCATGTGACAGGAACAGTTAACACTTTGTTTATATTAATTCTTTTAAAATATATATATTTTATTGATTTTTTTACAGAGAGGAAGGGAGAGGGATAGAGAGTTAGAAACATCCATGAGAGAGAAACATCCATCAGCTGCCTCCTGCACACCCCCCACTGGGGATGTGCCCGCAACCAAGGCACATGCCCTTCACCAGAATCGAACCTGGGACTCTTCAGTCTACAGGCTGACGCTCTAGCCACTGAGCCAAACTGGTCAGGGCATATTAACTCTTTTTTTTTAAGAAATAAAACATTTTATTGTAAAAATTCAAATAGACTTCATGTGAAAACTGTACATGTATTAAGCGATCACAGTTCTAAGCATTACGTAACACATTAAAACACTTGTCCAAACTCCCTAAGTGCCTATTCTGTTGCACTTTGTTTGTATGACATTGACAGCTGAGTGTCACTGTCATGTAGTAACCAGTCCTTATATCTTATATTAACTTTTATTTAATCTTAACAAAAATCCTATGAGATAGGCCGTGTACTGTCATCTTCACTGAATAGATGAAATGATCCCAGAGCGGTTAAGTAACTTAACCAAAGTCAAAGTTAGATTAGGCCAAAATCTGGTACAGATGCCACATCATTAACTTGAATAATATACTGAGTTTTAGAATAATGTGGTATCACTAGATTCTAAAATATTAGAATAGGAGTTTAAAATAAGGTCAGGATCCTATCACTATAATGATTTATTTGTCAACAGGTATTCAGGAAATGCTTCTTGGACTTATAGGTGATGATACTAGTAATTGTATATGTTTATTGAAAAACAGATTAGGAAGCAGTTTCATATATATTATCTCAGATGATCCTCATAAGAAATCTATAAAGTCATCAGCAAGAAGGCAGCAACTCGGAAAGCAAGTTATTTGGAGATTCAAGAACTGATGATGTATGTATGTACCACATCTTATTTACTCAACTATTTAAGGAGACTTCCGTTGTTTCCATATCTTGGCCACATAAATGCTGCTGCAGTGAACATAGGGGTACATATATCTTTACAAAATACTATTCAGCCGTAGGAAAAGATGAAATACTGCCTTTTGTGACAAGGATGGGTCTTAAACATATCATGCTAAGCAAAATGTCAGATGGAAAAAAATCAACAACACTATGATTTCACTCATATGGGATATGAAATTGAAAGCAACAAATGAACAAACAAGACAGACAAACAAAAACCCATAGACTCAGACAACAGTATATTGGCTACCAGAGGGAAATGGCGGGCAATGAAAGGTAGTTAAGGGTAAAGGAGGTCAAAATTATGGTGAACATACAATGCAATATACCAGATGATGTATTATAGACGTGTACACTTGAAATCTATATGATTTTAGTAATCAATGTCACCCCAATACATTTAATTTTTTAAAAAAGGAACTGATGATAACTTTCTGGTTTTTCCATTGCACATTTATATTCCCTCCCTTCTTTGCCCTCATTCTATATATGCTATCATGCTATATTTTCGAGTTTGTTGTACAACTAACTTTGGTGTAAAAATGTATAATGTTACCATGCACAATATAGGCATGCTTTGAAAGAAGTATGTATCTTATCTCTCTATAAGTTGAGAAAAAATGTATGCCTTATATTTTATTTCTGTACACTACAGATTCTGAAGAGCATCCTGTGTTTGATAAGAACTGTTGACAATTTGCGATTGGTGTTAAGGAGCTTTTGAAAGCTTGGTAGACAGGACCTTTGCTTCTCCTTTTCTATTGCAGAACACTCAATAATTCATGGAGGCTGACAGAATTTTCACTGAAAAAGTCATAAAGACATATGTACAAGACATAACAATGAATGATCAGATGAAAACAAGTGAGCTTGAAAGGAAATTCATCTCATCCTTATAGTGACAGGTATTTAACCTGAAAAGCAAGAGCATGGATGGACTTGGAGAGCATAATGCTAAGCAAAATAAGCCAGTCAGAGAAAGATAAATATCACATGATCTCACTCATTTGTGGAATATAATGAACAACATAAACTGATGAACAAAAACAGATCCAGAGACAGAGAAGCATCGATCAGACTATCAAACCTCAGAGGGAAGGTAGAGGAGGGTGGGGGCAAGGGGGAGAGATAACCAAAAGACTTGTATGCATGCGTGTAAGCCTAACCAGTGGACACAGACACCAGGGGGGGTGAGGGCATGAGTGGGGGGTGGGGGCAATGGGGTGATA
This sequence comes from Myotis lucifugus, assembly GCF_000147115.1. NCBI lineage: Eukaryota > Metazoa > Chordata > Mammalia > Chiroptera > Vespertilionidae > Myotis > Myotis lucifugus. The sequence continues at coordinate 3,246,782 of NW_005871065.1, forward strand.
AGGACACATATGTAATAACTTAATCAATAAAGAAATTTTTTTTAAAAAAAGATGAAGTGGGAGAAAGCATGATAAATATGTTTCATGATAAGGTGCCTACATTCTCCACTTCCATATATTGAGAAGAAATTAAAATGCAATCTTCCCAATGTTAGATGGGCAAATATGACTACTTATAGATTACCAATTGTTGTTAAGTTGTTAATGAAAAGAAAAGAGACAGCTGCATGGCAGTTTCACAATGAGTACAGCTTCATTCAGCGCCAAGGATAACAAACACAACTTGAAAGCACGAATACATTACAATGAATAACAAAAGCTGTTAGTTTTCTTACACATGGACACTGGAAAAAACTCATGTTTGGAGAATCTTTCAAGGTCTAGAAAACTATTATTCTGTTCCTCAATTTTATTTGTGAAAAAATCATCCAACATAAACATTTAATTTGGGGGAGCCCTTTGTCTCTGCATCTGTTTGAAAATAAAGCAGACCCCCAGGCACACATTTATGATATCAAATGAAATAACATAATTTTAAGTTCTTTATAAAACAGTTATATGCTTTATTTTATAAAGAAAGGTTTTTGAAGTTTTAAAATATACTTAGAATGCATGGAATATGTATTCTGGAGATGATTTTGTCCACAGATATCTTGCCAGCAATGTTAAATACTAGTATGTTCTAGCATTTTTATAAGTAGATACTAAGGAACTCTATTGTTTGTTGACTCATACACACACACATACACATGTTCACACACACACACACACACACACACACACAAGGTTTCATGATCAACCACATTAGGAAAATGCTGAGTTAAAAGTTAAATAGGATTATTGCTTACAAAAATTTTCAGAATCTCTTAAACTCTAATGTGCAGTTTGAATTTCCAAATATAAGGCTATTGTCTAAAACAAATGTGTCATTTGAAATCCTTATTCATTGAACACCTATTAACTTTATGTCCCCTGGAACAAAATCAGGAAATGTTAAATTGGTCATTTAATCCATCCAAATTGAGTTTATATCTCTAAAATGGAAGTGTGGGCTAGAGAGAGAATGTCCTTAAAGTGCTAAATAACTCGGGATTCCAAAGTGTTTTTCACTTTAGTGTAGCAAAGGAAAATTGTAAGCTACATTTTATAACATTATTTACTAAGCTACAATCTTAAGCACCTCTGTGCTCTTCAAGGTAATGAACACTTGCTCACCTATCAAGTGAAAATAAAAGTTGCTAGAATCAGTGGTTCTCAACCTTCTGGACCTTTAAATACAGTTCCTCATGTTGTGACCCAAAAATAAAATTACTTTCGTTGCTACTTCATAACTGTAATGTTGCTACTGTTATGAATCGTAATGTAAATATCTGATATGCAGGATGGTCTTAGGCGACCCCCGTGAAAGATTCCTTAGACCACCAAAGGGGTCGCGACCCACAGGTTGAGAACCGCTGTTAGATTATATAAATATATAGATGAAAGGCATAAACCCTGTCTTCAATAAATTGACTACTGTATTATGTTGAAAGAAACCACTGAAAACCTAATTAAATATATTAAGAAATGTAGTCCAGGTGTTAACAAGGTGCCAAGAAAACCAGAATAAAGAATTGACTGGAGGTGTCTAGGAAGATTTTGCATAAGATGTGACTGAGTTTGGCCATAAAGGATGACATGTAATTGGAAGCTGAGAAAAGAATAGAGAAAAACCAAATCTTAAGGTATGGAGGCATGAAATAGCATAGTGTATGTTCAAGGAATGTCAAAAATTACATAGTGGATATATATGTGCCCTTTGAATATATTCAATGTGATATTACTTTAGTGTCAATTTTTTTCTGAAATCAGTATGGCCCTTGTAAGGAAACTAACAAAATTTGACATCAAACACAAATACAATAAATAGTTAATTTTAAGAAGTAATCCATTTAATTTATTAACCTTTCTGTCCCCATATTCATAATTCATGGCTTTATCGAGGCTGTCAATGACCAATTTGACTGCTTCATCTTTAAAAATTAAAAATTTGTATGAAGTATTAAAGAAAGTGTGTGATTATTTTAAAAATTTCTATGTAGTCATTACAGATATTAAATTTCCTAGTATTTAAGAAAATCTCCTTACTGAGCCTTACTTCATCATTATTGTTCCCTGATCTTGTAGCTTTGCTAAATGAAGCTTTATTTTCTGTTATTTTATTCAAAACTACCTTTAATTATTAATACTTTCTGTTAACAAATTTCCTGTTTGATGAAGGAACTTTTTCCTACTTAAATTTCTACTCAGAGTTAGTGGTATCTGGATCCTAGAAGAGAAGTCAGCTTGGGTATCATTTCCTCCTGCCAACAATATTAATGGATTTTCTTCTTCCTAAGCTAAAATCAGTGAGGAGAGGAACTCCAAATGACAATCAATGTCCACTCCACTAACCATGTCCTAGTTAATTACATTAAGAATGCTATATCTCCCTCTTCTAAGTAACTCTCTAAGGGATGACTTGGCAAACGGATTTAATTATGCTTTAAACGCACCTCAGAGGGCTCAGACTTGGTCGTAAGACAAGATTCCCATTGGGAATCATTTTTTAAAGTGATTACTATGTGTGACACCACGGAGCTCTTAGATGGCCCAGAGGACCTTGCATTCTGTAAGAGAAATATGGGTCACACAGGTACCATTAGGAAGTGTTCAGGAGCAATCTGAAAGTCTGCATAAAGCGTTCTATCAGAGAACAACCAATCAGTTGCTAAGTTACCAGTACTGTCACATGTAGATTTGAGTTTAAATTACTGGTGATTATTTTACTTCCGTTTAGTATGCAGGAGGTTAATGTATGTATATTCTACTTAATTAGCTCGGTTTCATCATTTGACATCTATAAACTTACTTAGTGAATAAATTCTCATGTACTTTTTCTTTTTTTTCAAACAGACTGCAAGATCTTCAAATGCTATGATGTTTTTGTATTTTCAAATATGTCCATATTTGTCATAGGCTTGGAACAGTGCTGGCACATAGTAAATGCTTTAAACAAATGAGGCATGTGGCCCGCCAGCCACGAGTTTGACATGCTGCAAGTGCCTTTCTGAATAATTTTTTATTCAGCTGGTAGATTAGTGCCAAATTAGAATATTGAAAGGAATATTCTTTCTATAAAGGAATATCAGAGAAGTTATTTGGAACAGCAGCATAAATTTTCTAACACATATCATTATCTAATACATAGTCACCTTCTATCAAATCACACTAATACTATGAAATGCTATTTATTTCATTGCTTTTTATTGCCTATCTGTGTTGTGTATATGAGAGAGCTCTTGTCTTCTTTACTGTGCTCCTCTCACCAAATAGTATAGTGCCTGGCACATAAAAAAGGACCCAATAAATATTTCTTGAAACAATAAATGAAAAAAAGGTGGATGTAAGATAACACCAATTTTAATTTTGAGTTTTGTTTGTATTTCTTGTTTGTTCATTTGTTGCTTTCAGTTTTACATCCCACTTATGAGTGAAATCATATGGCTCTAAACTTTTTCTGTCTGACATTTTGCTTAGCAGGATATTCTCAAGATCCATACACGCTATCGCACCTTTCTGAGGAAAATAGATATAATTATAAATTGGAAAAACACTTTCCATTCTCACCAATATACAGAGATGTATATTAAGCAAGAAACTGTGATTAGCTCTTCAAATTAGCATATACACATTTTAAAGCTAATACCTAATATTAAGGAAATTACAGAAAAATGTTCTTCATTCTCTGCTGTTATAAAATGAATATCAAAAGCCTTAAAACTGGCCATCTCCTATGTCTCAATTATTTCTCATTAAGGATTTTTTTGAAGCAAATGATCAGAAATGTGGCTAAAGAATTTATGTTTAAATTGTTCTTTGAAGTAACATTTACATTTGCAAGAACAACCCAAAAGCCCAACAATAGAAAACTGCATACAGGGAAATTGATATAGAAATAGATAGATATTATAGATATGCATACTGTAAAAATGTTACTGTCCTTATAGTGGGGTTATCAAGGACATTTATTCCCAATGAAAAATGCTTTGGGTACATTAGCAAACAAGAGATAGTGATGACAAAACTACATATAGAGTACATCACCAATTTTGTAGAAAAATCGGCATGTGTGTGCTTGAATTGTGAAGAAATGTTTAGAAAAATTAATGAGGCTCTTAATATTCGTTTCTATATATTTACTGTATTTCTAAAGAATGAGGCTACTGATGTGTTCTTTTCACTTACATAAAATTCATAAATTTTTCAAAATTAGTTCTATTTTCCAGTAGGGCAGTCTACATATATACTGTATACATGTGTGCAAGCATTTGCCCTTCTTGGAATGTTCTTTCCAAGTACTCTTCATTTAGATAACAACTCATCAGTAACTTCTTATCTCTTTTTTCTTATACTTACATTTTGACATTTGCTTGGTACCATAAAAGAGTAATGAAGCTCCACTGCTAACACATCAACAAGCAAATAAAGAGTTTTCATATTCTTCAATAATATGAGTGATAAAAATTAATAATAATATGAGTGGAATGTAATAAAATTAGTTGAGGATCAGATTGTTTTCTTACTTTACAAATATTAATTTAAATATTTTATATGTTATATAGTTATGCATCACATAACAATGTTTCAATCAAAGACAGATCACATGTTCAATGGTGGTCCCATAAGATTACAATGGAGGTGACAAATTCCTATTGCCTAGTGACCTTGTAAGGTCATAAAGTCATAGCCCAACACAGGAGTGACATGTTTGTGGTGATGCTAAAGTAAACACACATTTTGCGTTGCTACTCACATAAAAATATAGCACATATATTTATGTATATTAAATAATACTTGGTAATGATAATAAATGATTAGGTTACTGGTTTATGTATTTATACTATTTTTTATCATTAATTTAGAGTGTACTCTTTCTACTTATAAAAAATATTTGCTATAAAACAGTATATCGTGTTACACTGGCAGCAGCCTCATACATTTTGTGTTTACTGTGTCTCTTGTGTTCGATTTAATCTCCTGCCGTTTTGTACAGCAACTCGCTATACAGGCTTGTAGCCAAGGAGTAAAATGCTATGACACATATCCTAACTGTGTAGTAGGTTCTACCATCAGGTTTGTATGAGCGCACTCTATGCTGTTCGCACAATGATGAAATCACTTAGCAATGCATTCCTAAGAACGTATCCTAGTCATTAAGCAGACCACAACTGTAATAGTGAACTCACACATTATACTTCAGAAATACCATACGCTCAATACTTAGAATTTAAGTCTGAATGCAAATCCATAAAAATATACAAAGTTAATTTAGTTAAAAAGCTAATTTTTGAGAATGTCACCAGCTTGAGTTACTCTAAAATGACTGAACAAAGAATTTTGATACAATGAAGAATTTAAGTTCAAGTTTCAAAGAAGTGATAAATGGTCTACTTAACCCACAACATTATAGTTAAAATATAAAGACAGGATATTTTCAGAGACCTGTATACTTAAAGGCAATGTACCAAAGATAAATTGCCCAAAAAAAAATCAAGAGAGGCATGCCAAGTCTTTGACTCATGAAGTTAGACTTTAAAACTATAAGAAAGGCCGAAACTGGTTTGTCTCAGTGGATAGAGCGTTGGCCTGCGGACTGAAAGGTCCCAGGTTCGATCCCGGTCAAGGGCATGTACCTGGGTTGCGGGCACATCCCCAGTGGGAGATGTGCAGGAGGCAGCTGATAGATGTTTCTCTCTCATTGATGTTTCTAACTCTCTATCTCTCTCCCTTCCTCTCTGTAGAAAATCAATAAAATATATATATAAAAAAAACCTATAAGAAAGCTGGAGAAGTAGGGTGGAGTACCTAAGGAATAGTTGAAGAAAAATAAATCTATTATTTCATATAACATTGACTCTGCTTCACTAAGTTAAAAAATCAAGACTGTTTTATATATACTTACAATATATAGAATGGCAGATCACTTGAATTATTGATGAATTATTACATTAATGGCACTGGTTTTTAAGTTTCCCTTACATTAATATTGTTTGCTAAGTAAATTTACAATTTCTCTACTAATGAGGCTAGGTTTGTTTTCTTGCCCCTTGGTTCTTAATTTGGCAATATGATTTGCATTGGCTAAGGGTATAGTGACATACTAGTATGTGATTCATGTAGAAACATGACAAAGCACTTGTACATTTTGGCCTCGGCTCTTGTGCCTTAGCCATCACTGTGAATATATGCCCAGATTTGGTTTGCTGGAATTTGAGGCAGGTAGAACCAAGTCATTCCACTTATGTCAGCCATAGTCAACCTATTTCCACTGATAGCCAAGCATTGCCTGATCATGTGATCAAATCCAGCTAAGAACAGTAGACAATTCCAACTAACCTTCAGACTTTTGAGCTAAGTATATGCGTTTGCTTTAAGTCAATGGTGTTTGAAATGGTTAGTTGCATGTTATTTTGACAATAGATACTTTTACATGTACATATGGCATTTACCAAATTTCAGAATGTTTGTTTATATAGGCCAAAAACTATAAATTAGTAGTTTCCTCACTAAGGACATTATAGCCATAATTAATTAAATGAACTCTTGTGTAATCTAGTTAATAAACACATATTCATCAGTTATGCAAAGAACTGTTATTAAATATGGGTATGTTCACTAAAAAATTCTAGATATTCTAGGACATCCCAGATTTATATTCAAACAATGAAGCCCCTGTAGCCATGAGAAAGTTAAGATATTAAAACTGAGATAGCAGCCAAGGGGTGAAAAGTCAACATTGGAAAAAAAGAACATATTTACAGGAAAACATAACTAGGCATTAACAAAATTCCTGCTTAACTCTTCTGAAGGCAATGTCATGTTCAAGTTTAGTTAAAATTTACTGAAAAGGCTTTTTAACTGAAAATTAAGAAAGGAGAGTAGTAGAGGAGCAAAAAGAGAAGAAGGAGTAAGGGGGAAGAGGAAGAAAAATAAAGAGCAAGAAGTTGCTATGAGGAAGAGGACAATCATTGAGGTAAAATTTTTAAAAACCTTCAGAACTCTGTGCACCCTGTTTTCTCTAAATTTTGAGGAAAGAACATTAAAAGCACTAAAAGTCCTTGGAAACATTCTTCAAAAGAGAAGATCCTCAACATATATCTCATTGGCAAAATAATTGAGCAGGACACTATGTAGTTATCAAACGCAAGGTGATACACTCCCACGAAAATTAATAATTTTAGGAACAATGTTCCATTGGCCAAAATTTTGATTGATAACCACACACACACACAGTGCATGTATGCACGCAAGCATGCACACCCATACACCAAAACAATACCAAAATAAACAAACAAGTAAAAAAAATGACATAAATAGAAAAGGGGTAGATTCGCAAAGGTAATGGATAAAAATGGAAATAAACCTGTCTCATTCTCCTATGGTGAGTAAATCAGTAAGAGCAATTGACCTAGAAATCTTGCCAGTCTGCATAACATAATCCAGAAAATCATTTCTCAGAAAAGGAAAATAAAAAATGTAGTTGGTATCTCCTTTGGCAAAACATTTGCACTTATATCTTCACATTTAGTCCTTTAGAAACCATTATTCTACTTTTAAAAAAACATGGAAATTGACTTTAGGGAGGTTAAGAAATCAGACATAAAATATTACAGCAGAAAAACCATTTGCACCCACTTAGAATTTTTTGTTTGTTTTGTCCCTAAGTCTCCTAATCCAGAAATATACCAATTCATAGATTTTCCACTTCCAGTAGGAAAAAAGTGGAAATGTTTGATAGGGTCCTAGATTGAGGTAAATAACAATAACTCATGAGGTGAAATAGAGTCACTATATTATACAAGCTAGAAGCAAGATATCAGTTCTAAGTTTGAAAATGTGTTGTTTTTTTCTGTACCAACAGTACTTAGAAAAAGTAAATTCTCTAATTCTCAATTTTGTCAAGTAAAGATGGAAAAATAATAATAGAAAATATTTCACAGAAGTATTTAGCACAGCACCCACATATTGCTGGAATTCAGAGCCAGCTCTGATTTGCAGTTGAGCTAGTTTGTACAAAATAGTAAATTTGAGTGTGCAATAACATGAAGAAGAAGACATATGCTTTGAAATCCACAGAACCTTACTTGTAATCAGAGTCCAACATGAATTATTTGGGATTCTTAGCATGTGATATAACATCTCCACATTTTTGTTTCTTGTTTTGTTTTTGTTTTTACTGTTGTTGTATTTTTTTTTCTAAAGGGCTCTAATACATATTTTTCAAAATTGGGGTGGGGGCTTAGGAAAAAATAAATTTAAAGTTTCTGGTCCAGTGTCTGACATGTAGGAGGCAGCAGGAATGGTAGCCTTGGGTGGCATTTCAATGAATTATGCTTATTAATATTTCACATATAATATTTAGCAAACATAAAGAAGAAGGAATGTTGTTTGAGTGTTCCCTACTGCTTGCTCAGAGTTCTAAAAATATGTCCCTCAGGCTCTATGGAGGGATGTTTAGCATCATGGCATGCTGAAATTTAAGCAGGAAGAAACTCAATGGGCACTTATTTGAATGTATTTTATAGATGGAGAGTATGAGACTCATTATTTTGCTAGGTCATATAAATAACTGTGATAGGGCTTGGACAAGAATTGGGTTTTCTGATATTTGCTTCAGTGGAAAGGGGTCAATTTCAGAAGTCCTCATCCAAGAAGCTGGAATATGTGATACAACCAAAAAACTTGATAAATATGAATGGGTAAGCAAGAAGGGAAGACTTCCAGGGTGAGGTAAGTGAAAAAAGCAGAGTATATAGCTAAGTTTAGAAGGTGGGTTGCCCACTGTCTCTGAAAGGGAGTTTCCATTTGGAGGAGTTGAAAGAGATCATGAAAATGTAGGTTCAGAACCTTGTAGACTCATGAATGCCTGGATTATGTGGACACTGTTCTACAGCGATGGAGAAGTCATGGGGGCAATGATAAAACTGGCCTTTGAGGTATCTTATGCTGTTTGAGATCTAAGGGGATGGGTCAGTGAAAAGGAGAAGACAGCACTATTTTTTCCTTAAGTGAGTTTGGAACTAAAAATCAGTAGACAGAAATGCAAGATATAGGATAATGCATATAGTATATAAAGAAGCATAGAAAAGGCAACTGAGACCTTCAAGTAATCATAACTTCCAACTGAAATACACAGATTTTTTAAAAAGACCCAAGGAAGTGAAATGCTTTCAATGGCTTTTTAAAAATTTGGTTAAAGTTAGTAAAGCCAGATTAAGAAAAAACATATGTGTTACTGCATTTAAAGGCAGGAATTTCCATTAAGCACAATGCAGACCATTAGAAAAGTTGGCATCTTTGCTTCAGGCAGATAGCTCTTCCTGGCTTTGACTGTCATTTTATATCATCATTTGAGAGGCAAACAGTCTTACCTTAATTTTCTGAGTTGACAGCTTTCTTCATGACTAAGGACTATTAGTTCTTATCACCAAAGTTAACACATCATAATAAAATTAGCCATCACAGTAAGCTGACATTAATTTACATTTGACACTCTTGGGGGATTGAGAGAATAGTCATGAAAGCAACTAGAATCCCTTGCCAAAATAGCAATATTATGTTTCAATTTTAAATAAATTTAATACATACCTACATATAATTTCTGGATTTCTATTTTCTTTAAAACGTGGGTTGCTGTAAGGCCAGGGTTTAAGCAGTGGAGAAGTTGCTTAAAACTACTCAAAAGAATATCTGTGCCTTCTATGAGTATTGCAAGTTAGATGGTGAATATACAATATCCAAGAATTTAATAATCTAGTGAGGATATATGTTAATATAAGATAAATCATCTGGCTTAATCTTATTCACTGTTATAATCATCTTCCTCATTCTTTCTGATAGTGGTGCTTGAAGGAAAATTGATAGTATTCTTCAAAGCCAGAGGTTTTTCTTCTTAACTCGAAAAAAGATACGACTGCTTTTAAATAAATGCATCTATTACTGATATTAAGATATAAGTAACTTAATATAGAGAGGAACTCTGAGATTTTAGTACAGAGTAAAACATTTTATTTAACTAGTAAATAATTTGTTATAAAAACAACAACAACAATGTGCCCTAGTAAAGTATGTCTCTAAAGCAGCTGGTTCATTTTTTATAGCCTCCATTTTTTTTCAGGAAACGTGTTTTTGTTTTGAACATTAAGTTATAAACCAGGTGCCCTCTTGATATCAAGACAGAACAGAATAACTATACAAGCATTAAATACAACTGCACCCTCTGAATAGAAAGACCAATTTTTCAGCCCTTACTCAGGCAAAACTATCTTTAGAATCAGTGGGAGTTCTCAGGAATGAATTCGATTTAATAAACCCGCAGCTGTGTCCATTTTAGCATTGCTTTTTCACTACAATTCATCACATTTTTTAAAAATTTTAACTAATGAAAAACTGTTTGTATTACAAATATGATGAATAATTAAACAGCCAGAGACTAATTTTGACAGCTCTATTTCTGAAAGTCTTCTTGAAAAGATAGTATCACTAGAGTAACACAGAACACTCTTGTAAAAGAAAAGCCAAGGATTTTTAATGCAGAATCTAAAATTTTAAATTATATTTACTTTCGGTTTCTATGGTACCTTCTATGGATGTATTTTTGGAACTGACTAAAAAGTCCGAAAAAAATTATTTCAAATGCATAAAGAATCTGAAAGGCATCAGAAGCGAATAGGCAGACAGGGTAAGGGTGGGGAAGGAGGAAGTGACCACTTGAGCTAGCCAAAACCATAGAAATATTTGTCTTGCAGAAAACAAGATACAAGATGTCACAGGATAAGAATGTTTATCTTGAAAGTGCAGAATGTTGCAAGAGAAGAGGAGGAAGGACGGGGAGCACTGGGTGGATTTGAAAATTGCTGCTGGGCACACTATGAAAAGCTTGATTCTTCTGGTCTGTGGTTTCGTTCTTTGATTTCATGAGACGCAATCCCAAGAAGAACCTCAGCTCACTGTTCGGGTATCAGCTTTGGGGCCTTATCCATGATATACTCTCTACTCTTGATGTCAAACGGTGAGCAAATGGACCCAATTGCTTCTACTTTCACTATCCTTCTACTTTTGGAGGCAGTCCTGAATGCCTGTCAGCCCCATAAAAGCTTTGCTTGATTGCCAGACCTAATGGGTAACTCTTTTTACAATCTTTTCTCAAAGCGTAATCTCCAGCCCATGGGTCATCTTTTTGTGGGCATGGGTCGACCAATTAAATGCCAGTAGGGCCTCCCCTGTGAGAAGACTCCCATGATAGGATAAATTGGTTGTCAGATGGGGTTAGAAAGCAGTAGGCTTCTTACCAGTTGAAAGACAAAGTCTGATCACCAAAAGACACACTGAAAAAACACACAGAGCCCAACCCTTGCCTGTTTTCTTGTTAGAATTTCTACTGCCAGAGCTCTGCTCAAACTTTCTTGCCTTTTTCCTCCTCTTGCCCGAGGTTGGGGGTAGAGGGATCCCTCGTTCCTCAGGTCCCAGTCTTGGCTGGTTGATCTGCCGTTCTTGATGTTCCCAAACACATAGGAACCCAGCTATGTGAGAGAGGAGGGCTCCTATCACTCCTCAATGCCTCCTCGGACCTAATCCTCAGGAGCCCTATTTCTTTAGGCAACTAGTTATGGAATTGTGGGGAGCTCAGTGGGTTCGAGTCTTCACTAGAATTCTAGGAAAACCTCAAAGGGAATGTCTCTGTTCAGGAAGTACTGCTTGTCCCTGGTACATGCACCTCCCCATCTGTCAGAAAGCATTTGAGATGAGCTGGGATGGAAGGCCAGGACTTCTCCCCTTTGTGAGAGTAACGGATGGATTTGAGGACTGGGAAAAAAGGGGGACAACTGGGATTAGAGGAGGCCCTCCAAAATTATTTATAGTTGGTTCCTCCAAGTTCCCTGGGACATCCTATCATAAACACCTATTCCACCAAAGGAAATATCTTACAGGCGGCCTTAGGTCCCTTGTCCTGGTAAAGGTGGGGTTTCATCACTTTTACATCAGTCCATCCTTAATCATGAACACAGGAAGTCAAGCAGAGGGCGAAGGGTCTTTTGAAGGAAGATTTGAGCACCAGAGTAGAGTCAAGTTCTCTACTCCCTTCCTTGGGCACTGGGAAGTTGCCCTCCCCCCCTCCAACCTTGAAAACTTTCTGTTACCAGGCCCTTCTTTTTTTAAAAAAAAATATATTTTATTGTTTTTTTACAGAGAGAAAGGGAGAGGAATAGAGCATTAGAAACATCGACGAGAGAGAAACATCAATCAGCTGCCTCCTGCACACACCCCCACTGGGGATGTGCCCGCAATCAAGGTACATGCCCTTGACTGGAATCGAACCCGGGACCCTTCAGTCTTCAGGCCAACACTCTATCCACTGAGCCAAACCAGTTAGTCCAGGCCCTTCTTTTTCAACTCCTTTGTGAGTCTCAGTGATGCTTCAGAAACATTGGGATCATCTTAGACATTTCCAAGCAGGAACAGGGATTACAATAAGCTTCCCCACATCAGGAGGAAGGGCGCCCAGCTACAGGTCTGGGCACCCCTGGCCTTGCCTGTAAGCGTGACTAGACTGGCAGACCCTCATTTGCAGTTGTGCACAATGAGGCACTTATTCACTTTTAGGGGAATGAGCTAAAAATGTTTTCTTCACATCCCTTGGTCTAGGTGGGGGATGCCCCAGAGAGAGAAGTGAGGATGCTGGGCATCCTTTCCTGTGTTTTCTTCCAGATGGGAAGCGCTCCATCCCCACCCCATGCAGACAGCCCCTGGGGCTGCATTCTTAAACACTGAGATACATTTGACCCACAGGCTTAAAGAAGAAGTGCCTGATCTTTTTTGCACCCAGGACCCAGTATCAGCTAGTGCAGGGGTGGGCAAACTTTTTGACTCGAGGGCCACAATGGGTTCTTAAACTGGACCGGAGGGCCGGAACAAAAGCATGGATGGAGTGTTTGTATGAACTAATATAAATTCAAAGTAAACATCATTACATAAAAGGGTACGGTCTTTTTTTTTTTTTTAGTTTTATTCATTTCAAACGGGCCGGATCCGGCCCGCGGACCATAGTTTGCCCACGGCTGAAGTGGATAGGGAGAGCTAGCCCTTAGATGGGAGCCTTAATTATACCACCATTTTACAGTTAGATCTTTTTTGTAGAAGAGAAGGGAAATGGTCAGAAATTCCCTATGTTCACGCTTCTTTGCCCTAAGAGGAAAACCAGAATTATGCAAGGATTCTGGCAGTGGTTACCCAAAATCCTCCATGGTAACCCCACCATCAGCCTCCCCGTATGAGCCCTCCTGCCCGTCATATCCTGAAGAAAACCTCTCCTCTGGCAACGAGACCCACACATAAACCAGACTTGGTCTCAGCCTGACCCAGGGATATATATCCCTTAGTTCCATGGTCAGCAAACTGCGGCTCGCGAGCCACACGTGGCTCTTTGGCCCCTTGAGTGTGGCTCTTCCTAAGCCTTAGGAGTACCCTAATTAAGTTAATAACAATGTACCTACCTATATAGTTTAAGTTTAAAAAATTTGGCTCTCAAAAGAAATTTCAATCGTTGTACTGTTGATATTTGACTCTGTTGACTAATGAGTTTGCCGACCTCTGCCTTAGTTGAATGGGCAGGTGGAGAATTTTGCCCCCCATTCTCCTCCTCCCCACGGTACAGGTCCCCTTTTCACTCCAGGAAGTTTCCTAGAGTACTCTTAATTTGTCTTAAATCCCGGACTCTAATTGGAATCCTGAAATTGAGATGTGGAAGATAAAACATTGTAGAGGGCCTTCAATGTAGTGAAACAAAGGCCGTTAATTACTCTAAACTGGCCACCATTAATCAAGGCGCTGATGAAAACCCCTCAGCCTTTTTAGAGATACTCAGGGAGGCACTGGTTAAGTACACCAATATGACCCCAGACACAGCAAAGCGATGACTGATTTTAATGGACAAATTTATCACCCAGTCGAATCCAGACATTAGGAGAAAGTTACAGAAATTGGCTATTGGTCCCAAGAGTACCTTAGAGAATCTCCTGAAAGCTGCCACCTCTGTATTTTATAATGGAGACCAGGAGGAGGAAGAGAGGAAAAACAAGAGAGACCAAGCCAAGGCTATGAAAATGGAGAAGGTCATAGTAGCCACACTCCAGGAAGCTAATAGGGTCTCAAATCAGGAAAGAAGCCATTGTTCTCCTCCTAGGGATATTCCTTATCTTTGACTCGGGCTCGACACTGCTGGTGGTCATCAGGGTAGAACTATTTCTTTGCATGGCGCCAAGATAAGTAAAATATTCTTGCTTGTAGCCCTTTTCCTTATCCCCTACACAGCAGGGGACTGGGGAGAAAATACTTTAGTAAATTTCTCGGCTCTACTAGCTCCCCAAATCCCTGACTGTTGGGTGTGTTCTGAGTAGCATACCTCAGGGTCAGATGTTAATGATTAGGTGTTCATCTCTCCCGTATCCCTCTTGGAGTCACATAATCTCACCCTCACACGAGCACCTTTGAGCATCTCTGATTCTCTGATTATCATTCCTGGAGCTCTTGAAAACATAGCCTTCACTAGCTCCACAGAATATTACTCTGATATGACAAATATAGGTCCCAATTGTAAGCAAACCTGAGACCCCAACTACCATGTTGAATCATATTCAATACATTCAGTCTCTCAGAGGAACCTTTCCTGTACTTCCTCTCAGCAGGCTGTTTGCTATACTAGCATCAGGAGCCTTCCTTACCTTTTACAATGCAACAATTCTCCACTCAGGGTTACTAGTGAGACCAGAAGTTTTACTATTATTAACAGCATTAATTACAACTATGATAAACAAAAGCCATACACCAGCAGTTTATGAGACACCCTACTAAGACCTATAATTTCCAGCACATGCTCCTCTGAAGCACTCTCCCGCCGAATTAAACGTTCAGGATTTGAACAGATCGACGTCACTATAGATCCCCATTCCACTATCCCCTCTACTCCTGGTTCCCTGTGCCTCCCAGGAGAATATCTATTTGCAAGGGGCAATACATCAGAATCATGGGGACTCCGTTGCCTGGACTGGAAAAAGTGTGCTGGATTTTGACCAGAAGACAGCTCATGTTAAATGAAACCACAACTGAAATCCTCAATAATTCCATCATGTAACACTTCTTTTCCAAGTCATCAAAGGGCTTAATCCGACACAGACAAGAGCCTATCACGCCAACTGTCCTAGCAGTAATGGCTAATTTTGGCTATTTTAGGGTTAAGGTGGGAGTTACTTATAATGCCGTCCCTGTCACTAATCTAACCAGAACAGTTTCTCAAGTCTCTGAGGACACTGGCCAAAACTTCAGGGATCTTCAGAAGTCTGGAGACTCTCTAGCCCACATGGTCCTTAGATTATCTGTTAGCCGAACAAGGTGGGGTTTGTGCCACCATTAAAACTTCTTGCTGCATATATGTGAACACCTCTAGTGAGGTGGAGTAACATACTTCCCGAATCCTCTGGCAAGCAGCCTGGCTGAAGGAAAGGACTCACAATCTCTCGCCCAAGAGGTCTGGACACGAATTAAAGGAATGATTCCATCCCCAAGAAGCTGGCTGATTACTCTTCTTGTCCCTTTATTTATGCTAGTTGTATTACTTATCTTTGGCCCTTGCTTATTTAACCTCCTGGTGCATTTTGTTTCTTCTCACAAAGGGGATATAAAACTCTAAATGGTCCTACAGATGAAACCACAAATGAAATCCACCTTCTTCCGTGGACTCCTAGATCACCCAACTCCAATGGGACCCTGACAGCTGCTTCCAATCAACGCCCCTACTCAGCAGGAAGCAGCGTTAGTGGCCATCGCCCCTGTTCCCAACAGCAGTTGGGGTTTCCTGATTGGAGGGGATACTGAGAGGAATTAGAAGTGAATAGACAGACTGGGTAGGGGCACGGGAAGGAGGAAGTGCAAACATGACCACTTGAGCTAGCCAAAACCATAGAAATATTTGTCTTGCAGAAAACAGGATGTCACAAGACAAGAATGTTTATCCTTCAAGTGCAGAATGCTTCAAGAGAAGGGGAGAAAGAGGAAGAAAGATGGGGAACACCAGGTGGATTTTGAAATTGTTGCTAGACAAGAAAGATAGAAGGAGCCAATCAGAGAATGACACAGATAGACAAAGAACAGGTCCATAGTGGATAAAATTCCTTAGACCAGTGGTCGGCAAACTCATTAGTCAACAGAGCCAAATATCAACAGTACAACGATTGAAATTTCTTTTGAGAGCCAAATTTTTTAAACTTAAACTATATAGGTAGGTAAACTGTTATTAACTTAATTAGGGTACTCCTAAGGCTTAGGAAGAGCCACACTCAAGGGGCCAAAGAGCCGCTTGTGGCTCGCGAGCCGCAGTTTGCCGACCACGGCCCTAGACAAGTGAGATTTGGTGGAAACCCTCTCTTGGCCCCCCAACCCTCCCTCCCACCCCCCGTGTGGGGAGTCTGTGTCTGCTTATAATGGATTCCATGCTTTTGCTTGATTCTTCTGGTCTGCAGTTTCATTTTTCGACTTTGTGAGACACAATCCCGGAAAGAACCTTGGCTTGCTGTTTGGGTATCAAATCCAGGGCAAAAAAGGAAACTAAACATAAAAAATCTGGCAAAAGCACCAGGCTGAGGTTTGGAAACTTCCCATTCTCCCCGCTTCTTCTTTTCAGAGGACATAGGAACGAAAAAAAAACCCATAATAAAACATGATTGCTTACTATAATTATGAACTTCTAAAGAAAAAGCAATTTTTTGCATTAATATTGTGAAAAATTCTCCTGAAAAACCCAGAACAGCTGTTTTAAATGAAGCCATAGCAAATGTAAAAGTAAATACTTCTTTTTGAAATTATAATGATAAAAGTTTCATCTTATCCATCAAGCCATATTTCCTGACTATTAACATTTGTGTTTGGCTGAAAATAGGGACCTTTTCCATCCCTGCATGATAGAAAAAATTTCATTGGCCCCATCTGAACCAGAGTAGTTACCACTGTACTTGAAGTTTCATGTATGACACAATAATGCCTTATGATCTAGTCACATGAAAAGTTTTAGTTTCAAGCAAAAAACACTGGAAAAAAATCAACCACCAAATTTATTCCCAAAGCCAACTTAATGAAGTAATTATATAGATTTGAAACATTAATAACTACTTCCTTGAAATGTTACATTTGAATAATTTCTTAATTAAAAATGTGTACTGTAGAATTTCTAAAATGAATCTAACATACAAATTTTAGACTTCTTCCAAAATTTAAAAGAATAGGTTAAGTATATGCTCTATATTTTAAAAATGTATGACCATATTTTCATATGCTCTCTGAATAACAAAAATGAGTATCAGTACATGCAATTTTTTTTATAATAAATAGAATAAATAATATAGACAAAAGAATGTGTTTCTATTACCATGGCTTTATATGTAGCAACCAGATAATTTAGTCATGCTCCAAGCTATTGAAAACACCTTAATAAACATGCAATGAATAAACATGTTTATTAACATAAATATTAAAAAGATGAATTAACATGTTTATTCATATTGATAAACTAAATAAGTTTTATATGATAATAAGAGAATTTAGCCTTCAAATCCTTGCAGGTAGGGTATATCATTTTTTTCTATCTAGAACCCAATTCAGTGACTGAGATTTAGCAAGTTTTCAATATCTGTATTTTGTTATAAATTGAGAAATTACATATTATAAAATGGAAACAACTTTATTATAATTCTAAAGTAATTATCTCTTCATTCGCTCACATTGTTCAGCAAACATGACAAAACCATTTTGGGAAAAGAAAGACACACAAAAATGACACTGGTTGCCAGAATCAACAATATATATATATACATTTTTTTAAATATATTTTATTGATTTTTTATAGAGAGGAAGGAAGAGGGATAGAGAGATAGAAACATCAATGAGCGAGAAGCATCGATCAGCTGTCTCCTGCACACCCCCCACTGGGGATATGCCCGCAACCAAGGTACATGCCCTTGACCGGAATCGATCCTGGGACTCTTCAGTCCCCAGGCCGACACTCTATCCAGTGAGCCAAACCAGCTAGGGCACAATATATATTTTTATTGCTGGTTAAAAACCAAAGAAACCAGCTGACAACCATTTGTTTTCTTTAAAAATTTATATATATATATAAAGTTATATAAAATTTTATATAAATTTTATAAAAATATATATATGTGTTATGTGAAAGATATGGAGTTAGGTCCTTATTATATAAATTATAAAATAATAATGTTCTAATGAAGGGTATGTTATTAATGGTGAACATAAATTGTCTAGATTTTCAATCTGAGTCTATGAAGATCACTTAACACAGTACTACAAATGTACTCTTTTAGCAATCTCATAAAGCAGTAAAAGAAGTTTTCTTTATACTTAATCCCAACAAACATGAAAGGAATGAGAATTGTTATTGTAATTTTCATATGTATCTCTATCAATTTAAGATTGATTTATATGGATATATACATATGCACCCATGTATGCAAATATCCTTATTATTAGAAAAATCATTTCCATAAAATTAATATTCAAAAATTATAGGCTTCCAAAAGCTGAAACCAGAGGAGGCATTACCTATTAGGAAATTCATGAGTTTTCATATGAGAAGATGTGGATTTAAATTGCATTTCTGTCATTTGAGAGATAGGTACCTGGGAAAATTTCTTAATATGTCTTATTTTCTCATGAGTAAAATGTGAACAATAATTTCTATCAACCCAAATGGTGTATGAAAGTACTTATAAATGCAGAACTGCAAAATGAAGTGTATTATCATTTTTATTAATTGAAAAGATGAAATAAGGGGAGTAAGACCTATAAAAATACAAATAAAAATCTGGGAATTATAATGATAAGTCACTGTAATAATTGGGAAAAAGAAAACTAAATCAATTTCAGAGGAAGCTTCACATAAAAGGTTATGTGAAAACCCAGAAGGTGGGGCGAGCCAGGAAGGGTAAGTACAGTTCAAGGTTAAAGACAAACAAAGATGGCAGAACATGTATGATCAATATCAGGCAGACTAAAATTTAGGATAATTTAAGGATTGCAATCAGTGCAAGGGCAACAACAACAAAAACCTTTTAAAAGGTTATCTTCAAAACTGATAAATGAGGGGAGTGGGGAGTATTGGGTTATGGTCCGTAGTATAAAGTGAAAGCATGCTTTTTCTTTTTTTCTTGAAGAGAGTATAGAAGAATCATGATTAAGAGTGGCTTGAAGGTCAGTGTGAGAGAGAGGATTATTTAGAGGATATCAAACTGTTTTAAATGAGTTATGTTG
The DNA here is from genome assembly GCF_000147115.1 of Myotis lucifugus. Classification (NCBI taxonomy): domain Eukaryota; kingdom Metazoa; phylum Chordata; class Mammalia; order Chiroptera; family Vespertilionidae; genus Myotis; species Myotis lucifugus. Next base: position 3,266,180 of record NW_005871065.1, read on the forward strand.
AATTATGTCCCTGGATAATATAACAACTTGCAGATATGATCTTACAACCATTGTCATCACCTAATAAATCACAAGGCTAAGAAGTGGTGTTAGAAGCAGTATATGGTAAAATAGTCAAACTTCGGAGTAAGAGAGAAAGCAGATTTCAGAAATATAAGAAAAAGAGTTTGACACAAAACAGTGGCACAAATCTGGAACAGAGATATTAATTCCTGTTGCAAATATCTATTAGACATTTACCATTTTAAAAGGTTGTGTCCACCCTGGCTAGTTAGAGTATGAGCCCTGCACAATGAATGAATTCAATTCCTATTCAAGGGCATGTACCTGGGTTGCAGGTTCAATCCCCAGGCCCAGTTAGAGTGGGGGGCGGGAAGCAACCAATAGATCTCTCTCTCTCTCTCTTTCTCTCTCTCTCTCTCTCTCTCTCTCTCTCTCTCTCTCTCTCTCTCCTTCCCCACCCTTCCCTCCTCCCCCCCTTTCTCCCCACCTCTCTAAAAATTAATGGAAAAAATGTCTTCCTGTGAGGATTTAACAAACAAACGAACAAACAAAGGTTAAGTTCAGTTCTGATGCTTAAAGATTCACATAACATAAAAATGTATACTCTTAGCATACCAAGATGATGGAAAAACAGTCATGTGATAGGGCTGTGACAGATTTGTATACAAATGCTAAGAAGCATGTAAAGGTAACACTAATTTTATCTAGAAAAGAGATAATAGTATTTATACAGGAAATAATTTTTAATCTGAATGTTAAGCGGGTAAATTGGAATCTTACATAAAGAAACATAGACATTTCAGTGCATTTGAAAAACAAGATGACAATAATATTTTACTAAGAACAGATGTTATATAGCATAGCATAGTGGACAAAACAATGAACCAGGAGTCAGGAAATATGGTTTATAGTATAATTCTAAGCTACATGAGTTTAATCAAGGTTCTTGGGATATATATATATATATATATATATATATATATATATATATATATATATATAGTGTTACCTTTATATGCTTCTTAGCATTTGTATACAAATATATATATATATATATATATATATATATATATATATATATATATATTCTGGCTCTAGTTTTTTAATAAATAATATAAGGATTATGCTACAGAGTCTTTTATTTTTATTTATAATTTACTAAAGGAGGAGAATTCCACAGAGTATATGTCTTGAATTAAACAACAAATTTGTTAAGTATTAATGACCAAATTAATAATCAAAGCTATCATTTATTAAGTGCTTATATAGCTATCCTATTTTATTGCGGTGGTACATATATGAATAATACAGGGACATATGAAGTGGTAAATTGTAGATATTTCTAAAACTGTATTGACAATGGTCTGTTAGTAAATTTATGGTCAGCTGAATATAGTCTCTAACAGTATTGAGTACATACAGCAGCACTTACCAACTTAGTAGATTTACCAACTTAGTAGATTTACCAACTTAGTAGATTACCAACTTAGTAGATTACAGAAGTTAGTAGATTACAGAAGTTAGTAGATTACAGAAGTTTACCAATTTAGTAGATTACCAACTTAGTAGATTACAGAAGTTAGAAAAGGTAGCTAAAGTAGACTTTTATAAAAATTACACATGCTAAAATAATAGGCGTGGAGTAAAAACAATTTTTTAAAAAAAGATAAATGTGAAATATTCCAATTAAATTAAGAACTGTAATCAATAATGTTTGATATTAATAGACTGCAGAAGTTTTATCTTACCACTAAAGAATTTGTCTTTATATCCTTGAAGAAAGGATATATGTCTTTTTTGCTCTGTCTAAAACCTAGTTCAGTGATTGGGATATAGCAAGAGTTCATTACATATCTTTTGGATTGCACTTCACTGAAATTTAAGTGAGCCAACATGTACAATAACTTTATAACATTAAAATTAAAACTACTTCAACTACTTTATCCAGAATGAGAATAAAGTCTTTGTGCTCTGTAGATCTAATTTGAGGTATCGGGGTAGTACTACTTTCAAGGAGCTAGCTATACTTAAGGTATTCATTGACAATGACTTTAACACTGTACATTGCAAACTTCATCATAGTTATCCATGTACACCTCTGTCTCATAGATACACTTTGAATTCTGTGTGAAATTCTTTGTGCTAACATGTGGTATGATGGTACACAGAGTATATAATGTTTACCAGTAAAGTGGCTATAAAAAAAAAGCCCTGATTTGTAGCATTTGTCAAAATTAACACTAAATAATTCCACCAAAGCCAATGTACAAATACCAATAGACTCCCCATTGGATTAATATTCTAAGTAACTCTTCAAAGTACACCTAGGATCAATGTTTAAAGTGATAGAAAATAATGTTTTTAAACAGTTAATCAAAGCTATTTTGTAAAATATTGAAAAAATTAAACAAACATAAAATTAGCCACTTTTCTTTGGGAATTCTGCTGGAATATTCTACAATATGCAAGGAAATCAATGATCTAACTCAAAAGTCTCCAAATCTCAATATATAAGAATATGGGCAACAGAATTTTTGATAGTTCTTCAATTGAGTTTAATGAAAAGCCACTAATCAATGGAAATTTTCTGTGGTTCTATATGCATCATTCTTACAATGTTATAGTTACAAATAATTAAAAACATAAATGAAAAACAACCCACAAACAGGAAACTGTTCTCAGTAGTTGAAGGTCATGGTAATGTGGTAGGCAGTTAGACAGACATGAGCAGAGCTGAGTTGACGGGCCAGGTACAGAAGGCCACCAGGTCAGAAAGCCCTGCCTGCCTAGCAAAGGACAAGTGTAGGGTGGGACCTCATCCCAGGGTGAACTTTCTCCCCTAGCATATCGCTGGTCCTGCAGTTTGGACCACCGGACCTTTCCTCCCTGTAGGTAACATCTAGGCCTCAGCTGTATTTCAGCTCCAGGCCCAAAACAGCAGCAAAACTAGCCATGGCTGACGTCAGGGCCAGCTGCATTGAATAATGACATCTGCTCTGGTGTCTGCCAAGCAATCAGTGGAGACCACCACCGTGAAAGGACACACCTGGAAAACTGATCAATAGTCTACTGAGCTCTAAAATCTGAGACCTCCCCTAAAATCTCCCCCCTTAAAACCCTGAGGACTGAGGGCCCAGAGCGCTCCCTCCTGGGACACTGCTCCCTTCTGTCTTTCCCTTCCCTTCAGGTGCATTACCATTAGCTTCCTCACTCCCAAGCCCCTACGGCCCTTGCACTTCCTCAGCCCATGTCTTCTATGAAATACTTTTACCCCTGTCGTTTTATAAATAAACTAGGGGCCCAGTGCACAAAGATTCGTGCAGGGGGGGTGGGGGGGGCCACTCAGCCCGACCTGCACCCTCTCCAATCTGGGAGACCTCAGAGGAGCCCTCTCTAATCCGGGAGTTTCTGTCTGTCTTTGAAATCCTATGAACGAAATGTCTGAAACCTCCAAATCAGTTTGGTTTGTTGCTCACAGAATAATAGAGGCTTTTTTTTTTTTTTTTTTTTACTTTGCTTCATTGGTGGAGATTTCCTGGAAGTTTTAGGATATCTTCCCTTTAATTTTTCCTAGACACTCTGATTTTACTTATGTCTCTCACCTTTGCTTTCCCTCCATCCCCCACCACAACAGTAACTTGCTCCAGGCTCACTTTGCTCTAGTGCAGTGGTTCTCAACCTTCTGGCCCTTTAAATACAGTTCCTCATGTTGTGACCCAACCATAAAATTATTTTCGGTGCTACTTCATAACTGTAATGTTGCTACTGTTATGAATCGTAATGTAAATATCTGATATGCAGGATGGTCTTAGGCGAGCCCTGTGAAAGGGTCGTTCGACCACCAAAGGGGTCGCGACCCACAGGTTGAGAACCGCTGCTCTAGTGTCTAGGACAGTGGTCGACAAACCGCGGCTCGCGAGCTACATGCGGCTCTTTGGCCCCTTGAGTATGGCTCTTCCACAAAAATACCAGGCGTGCACGTATCGTGGCCCATGTGCAGAAGTCGGTATTCAGAAAGGAGATAGACAAAACAAGTATACAAGACGAGTGTGGATGGGAGAGTTGGAAGGGGTCAACCTCAGCGAACATACCTCAATCAGATTGAGGACGTTTTTAGCAAAGGCCAGCTTAGGAGTACCCTAATTAAGTTAATAACAATGTACCTACCTATATAGTTTAAGTTTAAAAAATTTGGCTCTCGAAAGAAATTTCAATCATTGTACTGTTGATATTTGGCTCTGTTGACTAATGAGTTTGCCAACCACTGGTCTAGGAGATTCGTCTGCTATCAGCACTACTATTTCCAGAATTCCTGGTGCTCCCTGCGCCGGGAGTGACCGAGGGAGCCACGGCCCCCCAAGTCTCCAGCTCTCCTGCTCTGCTCTCTGCCCAGCACCTGTGTATGCAAATTAACCCGCCATCTTTGTTGGGTTAATTTGCATATTCACTCCTGATTGGCTGGTGAGCATAGTGAAGGGATGGTCAATTTACATGTTTCTCTTTTATTATATAGGATGTTTTCTTATAATTGTGTCTTAGCTCTGAATTCTTTCCTAGCCAGAACCCAAGTACTAAGGTTGCAGTCCCATCCCATGGGTCTAACACCAGGTGCCATTCCCACCACCTACAACAGTAAGACCTTCCTCATGAACTTGGAAATTAAAGAAATGAAGTTGCCAACATTCATTGACATAAGTTGGCTGACCCACAGGGTTAGGAGGCTAAAATAATAAAAGAGGAAACTCAAGAAGTTCTTTTAATTAGGCAATATAGATATAATTCTAAACATGTGGGGCTATATTCTATAATGTTTGCATGAGCAAGGACATTTCTGATCTAAAGAGAAAATAAAAGCATTGACAAAATATTAATATATTTATATTAATGATTCATAATTAAGAATAATAAATGCTAATTAAAGGAGCAAAGAAGTATGAACACATTTCCACATAATGTAGAGAGAATATTTGCAACAAAATTTCAAATGTTTCTAGATGCAGAACCAAAAAGTGATTTATTTCTGAAAAATATTCCTGAATGAGACATTGTGTTACATTATCTAAATTTTTTTAGTTCCTACCCATTTTCATTAAAGCAAGTCATGAAGCTTGACTGCAAAAAGAGAGGCACTATAAATCCCCCAAGAGTATACCTTGGCCAGCATCATATATTTATGCCTAGCACAGTTCCTGGCAAATAATAAAAACTTACATATGTATTTTTAAATCAAGGGATGATCACAGAGATAGCAGGGATCTGTATCAGAACATTCCTCATTCTCAGTGGGAATTAATAGATTGGAATTCTTTTGTCAGCCTTAATTTTTTAATATACATATTGATTGCAGAGAGGAAGAGAGAGGGAGAGATAGAAACATCAATGATGAGAGAGAATAACTGATAGGCTACCTCCCGCATGCCCCCAATGAGGAATGAGCTCACAACTCAGGCATGTGCGGGACCCAGAATCAAACCTGGAACCATGAGCTCCTGGTTCATGGGTCTACCACTGGGCCACAGCTGCTGCCTGTGGCAGTCTTAATCTTGATGACATTTAGGTACTTAAAGTTAATTGACCTCCTTGGCATACCAAAGAAAGAAAATCTCTAACCTGAAAGCAGAGGGCCAAATATAGCCCTCCTGATCTCTGGAAAGACACATCCGGTTCTCCTAATTAAAATGTCCATGTTGCTTTGTAACGCACTCCACCATTCTTTACCATTCCCTTGACACTGTTTCTGCAAATACTGACTCTGACTAAACGTGTAACTTGTAGATAAACAGCATGTTTGTTTAAGAATTTTAGGAACTAACCTCAAAAGATGCAGACTCCCACCTTCAGGCATTCTAGCTCTGGGAGATTTGCTGACCTTCAACTGTAAAACCAGGATGATGTAAAACCAGGATGACGTAAAACCAGGATGACGCACACCAAACCATCCCTTGACCAGTTTCAAGGTCCTTATCAGAAGAGACTGTGCTGGACTGCACATAGATAACTTTTTAAACCCTTGATTTTTGTTCTGTTTGCCCTCTCCCTCCTTAGAAAACCTCTGCCAGTACTGAGATATTAGAGATGGTTGTTGGGACCTGAGTCCACTATCATCTCATACTGCCCGTTCTTGAATAAACTTCCTCTCCTTCCACCAGCCCTAGACTCTTGATTATTGGCTTTCAACTGGCAAGCAACAGAACCTGGGTTTGGTCTCAGTTTCATTTTTTTTTAAATAATATTTTTTATTTCAGAGAGGGAGAGAGGGATAGAAACATCAATGATGAGGAGAATCATTGATCGGCTGCCTCCTGCACACCCCCTGCTGGGGATCGAGCCTGAAACCCGGAACCAGGGCATGTTCCCTGACCGGAAATGGAACCATGACCTCCTGGTTATGGATTGATGCTCAACCACTGAGCCACATGGCCAGGCTCAGTTTTATTTTTACATAGACAAATATGTAAAAATACATATTTGTATTACATAACTTTACTTTGTTCTTCTCTTATTTACTCCTTGCCTTATATCATCAGCATAGATGCTGATATATTGTCCATATTCTCTGCATGGTAAATAAATTCTCACACACAAATACAGACACTGATAATTGTGGATTTTTAATTACTTGCTTTTGTGTTATATTTTATAATGGGTATTATGTATCCAAATTCTTATTACCAGGGCTCTAGGAAATCCTGTTCTATTCACCCCTCCAATAACCCACATCAGAAGTTCATTAAGGAAACTGTGTATGTGTGTCTACATTTTATCATCACCCATGATCTTCTTAATTCCTTGCAAATTGATTTATGCCTCCACCACTCTACTGAGACAACTCATTAAGAGGTTGTTTATCAATGGCCAAATCCAATGAACCTTCCTAAATTATTTTCCCTTTAATCTTTAATTCTTTCAGTGTTGTACATCTTCCCTTCCTTCTGTACACCCGTATTTTTCTTTCCTACTAGTGAACCCTCATGGTTCTTTTCCAACTTCCATCAATTGTTCTTCTCTCTCTTTCATTAGGTCATTATCTACTTTCTGCTTTCAGAAATGAATGGTCTCCAAGGTTCTATCATTGACATTGTACTCTTTTCATTTTGCATACAAAACACTCCTCAACTCAGGCGCATTCAAAATAATGGCCACACAAGAAGTCTCCCAAATGATGTTTAAAGAGCTTTAGTCCTAACCAGTTTGGCTCAGTGGATAGAGTGGCGGCCTGCGGACTGAAGGGTCCCAGGTTTGATTCTAGTCAAAGGCATGTACCTTGGTTGCGGGCACATCCCCAGTAAGGGGTGTGAAGGAGGCGGCTGATCGATGTTTCTCTCTCATCGATGTTTCTAGCTCTCTATTCCTCTCCCTTCCTCTCTGTAAAAAAATCAATAAAATATATTTTAAAAAATAAATAAAGAGCTTTGGAATAGAAAAATGGCAGTTGAATAGGCAGAGCTGTCGTGCACCTCGTCCCAAGGCCAGACTGAAAATACAACTACATTGGAGAACATTCACCCGGAATTACCAAATGAGGCCCCGCTGAGGAGGAGACTTATAGCAAGGAAGGACAGAAAACACCTGGAGACCTGTAGGAAGGGCGGCGAGGTCTCCAGAGGAGCGGGCCCAACCCCAGGGAGGGAGCCCTGTGCTACCAGAGAATCTCTTCCCTCAGAAAAATAGAAGCCCGGCCCAGGCTGAGCACCAGAGTCAAGTCCAGCAGCGGCAGGTGTAACACCCAACTGTGAACAGGAAAAGCCTCAGAGCTGCTGGCTGCCTGGGAGTCTGGACCTAAGACCCCAGCCGAGAAAGGTGGTCCCTGCAAAAGGTGATGTCACGAAAGGGGAACGCGGCTCAGCGCGGTGCTGGTGGGAAGGAAGGCAGCAGTTTCGTTGTTGTTTTGAATGTCTAAACCCAGAACACAGGATTTTTCAGTTGCAGCTACTCACCTGAGGCTTTGGCGCAGGGAGGGAGGTGTGGACTTGAGGTGTGTGAGGAGAGGTGGGGGAGGGAAGCAGAGCAGGGAGACCTGGGAAAGCAGTAGCCAGGAGTCCTTGCATTGGGATGTTCATAGGCTTCCAAACCTGAAAGGCCATTTCTCTGGAGAGGAGCTGCTAGCCCCGCCCAGTAGCCTCAGGGCAGGTGATGCAGCCTGCCACGCCCTGCAATTTGAGCTTGACAATTGGAAATAAAGGCAGAAGCCAAGCTTAAGAAAAACTGGCCGGGGCACAACCCATACATTTTTGACTTCTAAAGTCCAAAATCATAACGATTATGCTGCAGATAAGAAACTTTTGCAGTAGTTAGAATTCAAAAAAATGTTTTTCCATCATAAAACTGACCTAATACACTGAAAAGGCTCTTGCTCTGAAACTGTCAGTACCATGAATATGTTGCCAATGAGGGATTAGTTCAACAGCTTAATTAATATTTAAATTAATATGATTAATTTGGAAAACGGGTTCAGTATTTCTTTTTTGTCTAGAGTGCTATAATGTCTATAAGCGGAGGAATGAATCATTGGTTTTAGGCTTTTACGTACTTAAGAAGCATTGTGTCCTAATTTTGAAAAAAGCTAGTTCAGCTGATTCAGTCTCACAAACCAAACTACTTACAGAAGTTTGTGGCTTTAAAATTAGAATCCTATAAAAACCCAGAATTCATACATGCAATGACATATATTTTTGTTCATTGAGTTCAAGAAATATCAAAGTTACTTTTCTAATGAGGGTATTGTATTTTTAAAGAAGACAATCCAGTTATTTGATATGGGGCCCAAGTCAGGAAAAGAGAAGCAGCACAGAAAATGTGTTGGTGCCACCCAAATCCCAACGTCACCGTTTCCTAATTAAAGTTACTTTGGCCTCCAGGTCTCTGGTGGGTGGGGCTTTAGCAGGACATCAGTTGACTCCAGGTATGTGGAGTAGCGGCCCCAATGCATGACTCCATACTTGACAGTCAGCAATCTCATAAGCTAGAATGATTATATACAACTATGTACAGTACATAATACTTGATAATGATAATGAATGACTGTTACTAGTTATGTTTACTATACTAAACTTCTTATCACTATTTTAAAGTGTATTCTTTGTGCTTATTAAAAATTTTTTGCTATAAAACAGTATGCCATGCTACATCAGCAGCAGCTGCATACATCTTGTGTTGATCACGTCTTTTCATTGCATCATTTTCTCTTGTGCTTGACGTAATCTCATGCTATTTTTTTTTAAATATATTTTATTGATTTTTTACAGAGAGGAAGGAAGAGGGATAGAGAGTTAGAAACATCGATGAGAGAGAAACATCGATCAGCTGCCTCCTGCACACTCCCTACTGGAGAGGTGCCCGCAACCAAGGTACATGCCCTTGACCAGAATCGAACCTGGGACCCTTGAGTCCGCAGGCTGATGCTCTATCCACTGAGCCAAACCGGTTAGGGCTCTCATGCTGTTTTTAACAGTAACATGCTGTGCAGCTTGTAGCCATGGAGCAATAGGTTATTACACCATAGAGCCTAGGTGTGTAATAGGCTGTACCAGGTGGGTTTGTGTAAGGGCACTCTATGATGTTTGCACAATGATGAAATCTCCTAATGAGGCATTTCTCAGAAGGTATCACCATGAATGTATTTATGCATTAAAAAAAAAAGAATTAAAAGCTGCTGGACATACTATTGGTTCTGCTAGTAGCACAATGGTCTCTTTTATTCAGCACCCAGTAATAGATAAAATGGAATGTGTGGATGGATGGGTGAACAAATTGTGGTGTTCTGTTAACTTATACTAAAAGAGAAAATAGTTTTGTTTTGTTTTTGTTAATCCATGCCTGCGGATATTTTTAGAGAAGTGGAAGGGAAAGGGAGAGACACAGTGAGAGAAATATTGATGTGAGAGAGACACATTGACTAGTTGCCTCACACCTTAGCCCCAACTAGGGGTGGGGATCGAGACTTGATCAGAATTGAACCTGGGACCCTTGAGTCCATAGTCTGATGCTCTATCCACTGAACCAAACTGGCTAGGGGAAATCAGTCTTTTTTTATAAGTAAAACTACACTGTACATTTATTATTTTTACTTTTTACAGGCTGTGTATTTATCATACAAACCCTACTTTTATTGTATGCCAGTGTCACTTTAGTTTTTTTTTAAAGATATCTAGTATGATTTGGCAGATTATTTGAGGCCTCTGGGAATACTAAAAAGTATTTTCATATAATTTAATGGTAATTGTTTCTTCCCTTTATGCCATTTCAGCTTATACTCTATTTTTGGACAATGGGAGAAACCTGTACATAAATACATAGCATATGTTCAAATGCTTTAGTTCTCCTTTTACTATGTCCTACACATTGTTTTTGTTATTGTGGAATGTTAAGTGAGGTACATAAATTAACTCATCAGAATCTTTTACTTTTTATGGTTTAAATAAATCTTACCACAATTAATTTTCAGTGGATGAAGCAAAGTGATGATCAAATTTAAAAACTGGAAAAAAGTCCAATGTGGAACCTACCATTTGAAAATGTCCTACTTCAGATTTCGTTGGTGGTAGCTGTGCTACAGAAGTGTACAGAATTTTGCTACCTACATGTTATATTTTTGTAAAGCAATTTTTCTGGTTTACATTTTTTCTTCTTTTTTAAAATATATTTTTATTGATTTCAGGGAGGAAGGGAGAGGGAGAGAGATAGAAACATCAATGATGAGAGAGAATCATTGATTGGCTGCCTCCCTCCCGCATGCCCCCTACTGGGGATGGAGCGGGAAACCCAGTATCATGTGCCCTGGCTGGGTCTTGAACCATGACCTCCTGGTTCACAGATGGGTACTCAACCATTGAGCCACACTGGCGAAGCTACATGCTATATTTTTTACAGCAATTTTATTCTGCTTGCCAGTAGCATTACATTGTAACAGCAGTTTTCACTAAGCAGTCCTATATAAGCTATTAAATTTTTAAAGTAAAAAATTTGGTATTGGAAATTATTGCATCTCTAAAACAAATGTCAGATTCATTCATGCTGTGGAGAACTATTATAATTTTATGTCTATAAACTATGTCGGTTTTGCAAATAATCACTCATGTTACAGCTACCTGAGCACTGAAAGATGGTTTTAGAATCCTAAGCTCCCCTGTGCATTTGAAGCAGCAGTAGTGCAATAAAGTTGCTGGAGTATACCACTTTTCTCACTTTCTGCTTCCTTTCCACTTAACCAAAAAGTGAGTAAAAACAGAACATTGATGGCCAAACCCCCAACTAAATATCTAAGCATTTTTCAGCTATGTGATTGGCCTATTGTAAACCATTCAATTGGTAGTGGTCATGTTAATTTTACTAAAAATATTTGCTACGGATGAAATATATCTGAATTCATATGCTGTTGGTTGATTTCTTTATTATTTTCTGAATCAAGAGATAAGCTAACAATCATTAAATGCCCTGTGTATCAAATCGGAAAAAAATGGATGTCTACTGTATACCTACTCTGAGGAAGACAAGAAGATATTTTTTAAACAATTGATTCTTTAGAAATATAACTACAACGTGGTAATATAAAAAGCACATTATGGAATGATAAACAACTTTGGTAATTATAGTAATATAACTGGCTGCCTAGAGACAAAAAAGGAAATAAAAAAAGTTATTCGTGAAGCAACTTTAAGTAGATATAGTATGTAACAAGCAATAGTGTCTCTCAGAGAAAATCCTGTCAACATCACTTTCATTCCTCCAAAAAGTTCTCATGCCCAATAAAGAAGATTCAAAAAAGGAATATGAAATGCATGTTTAAGTGTTTACAATTGAGGAAAATAATTTGCAAAGTAAAATTTTTAACAACAGAAAGGAACAATTTGGTGAGTCAAACAGTCACATAGAGGTACAAAGTTTTCAAAATGCATGGGATTTTTAAATATCTGCCCCCAACTTCCACAAGTTAAATATAATAAATGAAGACATAGAATTAAAAAAAAAAACAATGAGAAAATAATGGTTGAAAAGAATCTTCTGATCTGAAAGATAATGTCAATAGAGATGATAAGATATGTCAATAGGATAATGTCAAGAGACCATTATTCAAGTCTCTCTTATTCTTTCAAATCTACCATTTTGACCAGAGTAAGAAAATAGGAACTTAGCAAAAGCTAATTATTAAAGTGAAAATGTCAAGAGATAAGGAACCTAAGCCTAAAAGAAACAAGGCATTTAGGGTCATCTGGCCAATAGGATGTAACTGGTATTAGAATCCACGTTCTATTCTGTCAGATTAGAGATTGAGGATAATCATAATCAATGTTTCCAACTTAATTTTCTTTATGATGTACTGAGTATTATTTGAAAATATGTGCTAAGGGGGTCTCACAATGAACAGTTATTTTTGATGCCAGGGTAATTTATCAGGGCTCATGTTTCTTTGGGCTCTTAATCTGATTGTAATGGAGGTAGTGATATTTTGACTAAGGAACTTTATACAGATCCTCAAGTAAAAGAAACTGCATTAAATATTCAAAAGTGAAAGTAACAAAGGTAATTCATACTTTGACATGTTGAGTAGATAAAATTTTTATGTATTCTTTTATTTCCTAGAAATTGTTGGATATCACTAGCCACTATTGAAAGAGTTGGAAACATTTGAAGTTTATAGAACTACAAGATTTGGGCAATATATATTGATTTTTCTGAATGCAGGTTGGACTTAAATTAAATTAATGAATTCAATTAACTTTAATCCAATTTAATGCTCCTAATATTTAATGAGTGCTTACACTGTTTATAAGGTACTAAGTTAGGTATAGAGATCCCATGCTAGGTGATTTACGATCTTTGACAACTCTTTTTACTCAGTAGAGTTATGAATTAAGGAAACATGTTTCATTTCTTTTACATTTTTAAGAAATAAATTCATAGAAAGTTTTCCATAAAGTCTGGGCTTTCTAAAATAAGAAAAAATATAAGTAAACATGAAGTAAGGCCTTATACATAAATTATAATTATGACTTTCTATTTTAATTTGTAAAAACTATACAATATTAGGTAGCATTAAATACAATACCTAACTATTATATATATATACACATATATACATATATGTACATATGCATATATATGTACATATGCACATATATGTTGTTACATATATGTAACTTACTAAAGGATTCAACAAAGTATGTCCAAACACTGACATGAGGCCTGTCCCTCTGATAACATAACTGGTCTGACTCTTCTGAATTCTCCTGCTTCTATAGCCTTCCCTTCATCTTGCAGCATATGAAATACATTGTTCTATGATCACAGGTACTCACTCCAGAAAAGAAATAACCTTGTGCATGTGAACAAATTGAGAAGTCATCTCAATCTCTGGAATTTTTCCCCCTCAAAGTTAATTAAATCCTTTTCAATTTGGTAAAAAGAGCACAGGCTTTGAGGTGGGCAAGCTGGACTTGAACTCCATTTTCTGCACCTGCTAATTTCCTCCTTCTAAGCTGTTTCCTCAGATTTAAAAAGGAGTTAAGTCTATCTATCATGCCAAGTTGAGATGCCTAAATGAGAGGCTCTCACACTCCACAGCAGTGGTCAGGGACAATCAGTTTCCTTCCCTGCCATGAAGATGATAAAAGAAGAAAAGATTCTGAAGTAGAAATGCCTAATGAGATATCTTACTGAGGAAAATGTTTTCACAGTGCTTTAAAGAAAAATGAAACATCATAAAAGTTGAAGTAAAAATGTAGGCGACAGAATTCATAAATTGTGAATATTTGTGCTTAAATATACAATTAATAAGACTGCATATGCTTATTGGGCATTGTGTTATTCACTATCAACAAGATTTTGTTGACTGCATTTAATTTTGGAATTTAAAGTACTTGAAGAGTGTGTAACAGAGTTGCCTCTTTTATCCAAACACCTTTCCTAGAACTAGCTGAGTAGGCAAACATCACCATCTACGACCCCTTCTAATTTTCACCAAGGCTGGCTGTATATCTTAACAGGTGACTTCTGTGAGATTCTCTTATGTATTAACAACAAACAAGACAGCTTGAGAATCTCTCCACTTCATTATAAGCAAGGAGTCCTTGTTATAACACTGTCTTTATATATGAAGTGTCAGTAATACTTTGAATAGAATAGAGAGTTGGAAGTTGAGAAGAAAAGATGAAACGAATGGAAAGGCAGTGCAGGGTTGGTTATTAGTTTGTGTAACGAGCTCTGTGAAAAGTAAAGGGACCACTTTCTTTGTTATGGCAAAGAAAGGAAGAAACTTAGACATTGGTTTTGAAATGTTGATGAAAACAAGTCAGCATATCCTGCAGATCTGTCTCCCATGCATTAGTTTGGTGTTTCAATAAAAGGAGCTAATCCTATGTATTATGGAAAGTGTTGGAAATTCACCCCCGTGCACGTGGAAATTTCTTCCTTTAGTTTTACCAAGTTAAGTAGAACAATCCAAAGCTTATATCTCAAGCTTCTGAATTTACCTTTTCACCCAGCTGAAGTAATCAAAACAGAGAAGATAGCAACTTACATAGATAATAGATATGTTTGGTTTTGATCTTACATTAATAAGTCAAGATTTTGAGAATTAGAAATTGAAAAAACTTTCAATATCTCTTGCATGAATAAACACCAAATCTGGTTTCTTACATATTACATTATCATTAGATAATGAAGAAGCTTTATGGAATGTGAAAGGGACTAAGGAGATGGAAATTATGATGTAGAGTATTGGTGCAAACATTAAAATAACATGTATCATCAAAGCAATCTATGTGGGGGAAATGAAATAAATATAAAATCCTAGATCAAATTTGGTGAATATCCTAATCTTGTAAAGATAGATTATTCTATTTGACTCCTATGTATCAAAATTGGTATTAAACATTGCCAGTATTTCATCCTTTAGCCATTCATAAATTCTTCTATTGCTCTTTATATTACAGATTTTAAAAAAGCAAAATGAAATATAATATACTTATTTGAGTCTCCAATATAGACAAAAATAAGGAATAGAAGATTATAACAGAAACTGTTATATTTTATATTTACTTATTTATTTGGCCCTTTGCATATATTGACCTTGATAAGTTAGCTCAAGGCTCATTTCATATGAGTCACCAAGTGAAGGGGCAGAAATTTAAATTTTAATCTGAAAGCATTAGCAAGCTAAGTGAGGAGTTCTGAAGCAAAACCTAACATGGAAAAATAAAACGGGTAAGAAGCACAATTTGCTGATCACAAGCTATTATATAACTGTACAAACACTGTTACAAAAATACATGTGGGATCATCATTAATACTGGATAAACTAGTTAATATCAGTTGGCTGAACAGATGGGAGTCAATAAACATTTTAATGGAAAATTACAAGGGAAATTACATTAGATTAAACCACAAAATGATGCATTTCATTGCAAAGTTTCAAACAATGTCTGTAGAATGTTAACACTTACCTATGATAGATGATGATTTACTATATAAGATATGTAAATAAAGGTGATATGTCACTGATATTTCATGATAAAAGAATCCCATTGAAGAACTAAACAATTTTACTATAACCAATTGCTTTGGTATTATGTTCATCTACTTCAAAATAAAGACTATGCCTTCTTTTAGGGTAATGACTAGGTATATACTTTTTTTTAATTGATATTTTTCTTTTTTAGGAAGAGAGGAAGGGAAAGGGAGAGAGAGAAACATTTGTGTGAGAGTAAAACATCAACAGGCTGCCTCCTGCACACCCCCTACTGGGGACAGAACCTGAACCTGGCCTAACAGGGAATTGAACCCTACCACCCTTAGGTGTATGGGACCACACTTAACCAACGAGTCACACAGGGTCAGGGCTCTGATTTCCCAAGTCTAGGCAAGGGCTTCACATACATACTGGTCCTTAATAAATGATTGATAGCTGAATGAATATGTTGATGAGTTCCAGAACTGATCAAATAAGTCACCATTTCTCTTTGTAGTCATAAAATCTACTGACCACTGCATCTTTCATAGCTCCTAACTTAAAATGTGTCAAAGCTACAGTATTCAATTCAAGATAATACTATTTTTTTTAAATATATTTTATTGATTTTTTACAGAGAGGAAGGGAGAGAGATAGAGAGTTAGAAACATCAATGAGAGAGAAACATCGACCAGCTGCCTCCTGCACATCTCCCACTGGGGATGTGCCCGCAACCCAGGTACATGCCCTTGACCGGAATCGAACCTGGGACCCTTCAGTCCGCAGGCCGACGCTCTATCCACTGAGCCAAACCGGTTTCGGCAAATAATACTATTTTAATAAAAGACATAATAACCAAACTTGACTTTAACCAAAAGAAAATGTAGAAACAATTGAGATTATATTTACTAGCACAAGATATAACCTAGCATCTCTAACACCTTCCAATTTCTTTTGAGACCTTCAAGAATTTTGCTTTTGAAAGAATTGCATAATTAGAAAGAAGTCCTTATAAAATGGGGAGATTTCAATAATAGATGCAATAATAGGTAAACATAGGTAGTAAACTTCAAATTCTTGAGAAATGGCTGATTTCTAAGGACTTAGACATTGGTAATACTTAAAAATTAAGTTCAAAATGTCATTTCTGATTTTCATCTGTAATATGTTAATGAATACTGCCAAGCTAACACAGAAATTAAAGATTTCTTAGCACTTTGCTAGAGAATTGATTTTAAGAGTTACTATTTGACCTCTTTTATAAAGATTTAACAGATGAAAAGGCGTTCAAGTACTAGTAGGATTTATAGATGAAAGTTTTATTTTTTTAAGTCATGAACAGAGAGCATTGAACATGAATGAAATACAAGCAATCACGGGCCTGTCAGCATTTCTATTGCAAACTTCATTTAAGAGAGTTTATCATCTTTTTCATCTTTAGAAGTTATGGAGCTGGAAATTGGCACACAAATTAGCAGCCTGGATGCAAATTTGTTTACACGAAAATTTGAATCAGTTCAGCTGTTTTGATTTAGACATTAGTCAAAAAACCTTAACTTGGGTTTTCTCTATATATGTGAACACTGAGTAAATATTTCGTCTAGACTACATAGCTCAGTCCATTAGAGCACAGAGCCAATAAATCCAATGTATCCTGTGTTTCATCTCCAGGAGATTCAGTTGTGTTTGTTCTGCCTGTTCTCCTAACTTTGATCTGTTATCTTGCAAATGCAGCTTTTAGCAACACAGAGCTCAATGCTATATAGAACATGCAGATAGATCAGCATAAATTCACTACCAACATTTGGGGGAAATTCAAATTATATGTCCAATAACAGATTCAGAAGAGTCATTTTTGTATCTGAAAATATAATTTAAAGACTGAAAACCAAGTCATTTCTAACAATTGCAAATTACCTGAAATTAACAGTATCTTATTATGCTTTAATAGAATAAAAGAGTAGACTCATATTCACTTCTCTATATTAAAATACTCATAATAAAATACAGCTTAAAATTACATTTTTTAAAGTATCCACTCAGTTCATAAACCTCAGGTACCCATTATGTGGTGTTATAAGAGAAAATAAAATTAATATCTTTTCAGAATTTCAAATCAGAGAACCCTAATAGGGTAAACAAACAAAAAATAAATAAAAGATATGCCCCTATAGAAAACTAAAATAGATATTTGAGAAATTAGAATAGTATAAAATAATAACACAGCTGATAATTTTATTAAGTAACTATGAAACAAGCAGTTAATGGGAATGTGAACAAGCTTAAAAAATGTATTTTAGTTAGCAATCTGCTTCCCTTCCCATCACCAAAATCATCAAAGCAAAATGTCAAGTCAACTTCTGATTTAAAATTTCAATGAACTCAAGTGAATTATTATAAAAATAGAGTCAATATTAAAATAAAGAACTTGGCTGACAATCAATTCTCAACATTACAAAACTTCTGGAATCATAATTAGAGGAAATAGACTTGGAGACAGATTGTAGAGGTACCTTTATCTCTGACTTTTGCCAACCGTGGAGAAATCTACATCTAGCTGTTGTAAGATGCAAAACTACTTAACAAAATAAGGATGTCCCATAAAAAAAAAGTGTTCAATGTAACAAGTATGCACTACGAACATTGTATAGGAGGGTATTATTAGGATATATCAGCTTTAAAATTTTAAATGTAGGTAAAAATAACATCTCTAAAATATACACCAACAAAAAA
Source organism: Myotis lucifugus (assembly GCF_000147115.1). Taxonomy (NCBI): domain Eukaryota; kingdom Metazoa; phylum Chordata; class Mammalia; order Chiroptera; family Vespertilionidae; genus Myotis; species Myotis lucifugus. The sequence goes on from NW_005871065.1 coordinate 3,284,361, forward strand.
TAATTTTTTAATAATGCAAGAAAAAGGCTAGTTTATGTTGGGGGTGTCTGAAGTTCAGAAAGGACAAAGTATAGCACTTTTGATACATATGAAAATACATTTTATCACATTCACAAGAAAATGTAAGCTATTCAATAGATGTATTTTTATAGATGATAATATATATTTCAATGCTCCCATTTAATTTTTAGGTTAATCTTTAAATTGTATATCAAGTTTCTCATTTACATGTGTGTATGTGTGTCTCCTAACGCAATTGCTTCAGGAAATACTGTTTTACCGTAAGTCTGGTTAAGATTTTGGGGTAAGCACAGTGTGCTTTCATTTCAAGAAGCTTTGCTCCCATAAACCAATTAGGAACAACTAAGGAGGCTCATAAGGCAGCATCCAATAAAGAGAAATGTGCCCTGTACAGGAAAGGTAAAGACTGGTTTGCACCCTCGCTTGGGAAGTCCCTTCATTTCTCTTACCTGCTTCCTCTTTGTGTCAAGATAAGCAGCTACACCTGTACATTTTACCAGGGTGTACTTCCGGAATGAAGTAGACTGTATTGATGGAACTTGGATATGAATATTTTAAAGTATCTTCCCTTGGCCCACAAATAAAGCTAATGTACATTTCCTGACTATTTGACACTAGTCTAGGTAGTAAAAATAGGTTTTCAGAGTTTTCCCATCCTTAAAATTCTACAGAATCAAATGGAAGATTAAGGTACCAAAAAGAACAAATTTATTTTACAAGGATCATAATACAACTTGTAAACAATTTTTATGCCCATACATTATTTTATATGTGAAGTCCATAGATTCATCTGCATTCATAAATTGTTCATTTTACTCAAGACACTGGGTTGGAATCTAAGAGTTATAGTTGAATTGTTTTTTGCACTTAATGCACTAAAGAGTTTTATGTATTGTATCGACATATTTAACTTATGTATTACTGCATATTTACTTCACTGACTATTGCTTATAAAAGTAGAAAATATCTTTCACATTTATTTTATAGAATCTTTTAGAGAACAAAGGAAGACAAGTAAAATATGTTGAAAAATTAAAAACCTGAGAAGTTTATGTCACTGTAACTATGAGATATATAAATAACATAAATATCAATTTTAGACTTTCTTTTAAATTAAATTCTTGAAGTCTCAATTTATCTCTTAAAAATGAAAAGATTCCATTAGTAACTTAGTCATTTATAGCTTTAGTTTTTGATAAGTCTATGAACTCATAAATCTATTATCATTTCAGGTTTCACTCAACAACTAGCTAATCAAATAATCCTGGAAAGTCTATGCACATCCCTGGCCTCAAGAAATGTGGGTAATTTGTAAGTGGAGATAGTAATCTGTACATAGGAGGTAACATCTACCTCACAAGATGCTTGAAGAATTCTAAGCAGGAAAATGAGGGAGAGAATCACCGTTTAAGAGTAAATGACACACTTAATAAAAAAGGACTTAGTATACAGCTTCCCACATAAGAAAAAAAAATACATAAAGAATTATGTCATGATACTATTTTCCAAAACATAACAATGTCTTATATCCTCTCTCTATATGAAGTACCTCTGAACATTTTGGAGTCAACCAGATGGATTTGTTGTATAATAGAAAACTATGGCAGGAACGCTTAGTTTTTAACATTATTAAAATTTAATAAATCCACTTCTGCAGAATCTATTTCCACTTATAAATTTCCTTTCAAAATGGTATCCAACCATATTTTTAAATGTAATTTTTAAAAAATTCCTACAATCACTTTAAAATATATAATCATAACTATTCCCTTAAAATCGACTAACATAAAGCAAAGACAGGAAGAAGACTTTCATAATCTTGAACATTACAAACGCAGCTTTTAAGAGAATCACTCATTACTTTTTCAATCACATTTTGAACATTTAAACTCCTCAAATTTACTAGCACTCATTATTTTGGATATTTTACTCCCATAGCTTAAAGAAAGTTAAAAAGATATCTCCTATATCAATAAAATTAAAGATAACCCCTTAATATCATTGCTTGTTTTTGTGCTATTAATATTTACATAATGTACTATTTTTCCCATGGTATAGTTTTGAATTACAGCATTTTCTTATATAGACCATGTCAGAGAAATATGCACATGAGAAGGCAGGTGAGAGAGAATGAATAAATTTTATGTTAATAAGACTTAAACATAATGAAAATGCAGAAAAAAATTAAGAACAAATTTTCTAGATTTAAAAGCCTTTAAATACGAAACTGGTCCAGATTATAAGAAAAAATAAATAAGAATTTCATTCTAAATACTATCCCTCAAAGTTCTTTGAGACATAAGAAGCTGTCAATATACTGATTTTATTTTTTATAGACATATTGTTATGAAATAGATTATTAAAATATGATTATTTATTTGATATACATATTATATATTTTTGAAACTGTTTTTATAACATAATTATTTCTTTTTGTCTTCTACAAAACAAGTGGTTAACATTTTTAAAATTTTACCACACAACATATAATCACAAATTGATATGTGGTACTTAAATATTAACTGTTGTGATTTTCTTCATTGGTGCCATCTGAGCAAGCTCTGTAGTAAAACTGATAAGGCATAGTACAAAGAGAGTTGAACATGAACTTGAATGTCAATGATCTAGTCTCAGTTCTGGAGCTAATGATCTTTGTAACCTAGTAAAAATCACTTATCCTTCCTAGGCATGTGCATTTATTGTATTAAAATATTGGCACGGAACTAGCTGATATTTAAGAATCCTTCCAGCACTGTAAACACCATGATCTGTGACAAAGATGAGTAACACAAGTTCATGTAATTGCATTAATTGAGCAATATGAAAGTAAATCAATATTGAAACGTAACAGATGAAATGAGCCCAGGATCAGGGGTAACATTGTGAAGCTATGGGTCTGGCCTTGATTCATAGAGCCAGCACCTGAAGTAACGGAGTAACGGTGATAAGTAGACATTTCAGAGTGTTTCTCAAATGAATAAGAGCCTGGGAACTTAGCCAAAGTGCAATAATAGCTAGTGAGGAGATGCTGCATTTTTTATTTACTGCTATGGAAAAGTTAAGGCTGCTTGTGTGAGGGATAAAGTGTGGGAGAGTTCATACTGGCTTTGCACATGGGCGTGTATTTTGATAATACTGACTGACGATTGCTATATATGTTACCTCTAGAATCTCCTCATGGTCCTACTGATATTTTAAACTTTTTTAAAAAATAGATAATGAAAATGAAGCTAAGGAAGTTGAGTTGCTAGTAAAATTATTTGACATCAGGGTCATGGTGGCTCCAGAGACCTTGGTCTTTCCACTTTACCCCAGTGATCCACAAATTTTAGAGTGCATCAGAAATACCTGGGTGACTTAATAAAAATAGCAATGTCTGTGCCAAACTATCAGGGCATCTGGTTCAATAGACCTGTGGTGGGGATCTGAGAGTTCATAGTTCTAACATGTCCCCAGAGGGTGCTACTTGCTCAGGAACATTTAGAAAATCATTGTAGAGCAACCACTTAAGAGCCAGTAGAATAATATTGTGAGATCTAATGCCACATGATGGTCATTGATCTTCCTGTTTTCCAATTACAAGGTATGTGATGATGCATATGGTAATGGTCTACATTTAGACTTTTTAAGAGGAGTTTTCAAACTGGGTTGTGGGCAACAAGCCATCATTATGTAGAAAATATTAATCCTTATGAATTCTCAACAGGCACCAAGAAATAGTTTAACAAGGGGCCTGATGGCATGACACGTTTCATGGCTGCAAGATGGGAGGATTGAGAGAAAGTTGACCATCAGTACTAAGACCAGGAATTCTGGAAGACATTCAATAAATTGACTTTTTTTTGTAAAAGTGATCATCCCGATGAGAATGGGAGCCTCATAAGGGTCTAATTCTGAAGAAATCTTGAAGACATGGGGATTGATCTCCCTGGACAGAACCATGAATCACCCACCCACTCACTTTGAGAGAAAAGATGAATTTGCTAAGAATAGTGTCTGTTCTACCATCCTTACCAGACAGACCTCATCCAAAATCCCAATCAGAACTGCCATTGTATCCTGAAATTATAAACTCCTTTAAATTACGAGTAAAGGGAATGGAAGAAAGAATAGAAACAGGAGTTATGTTTTAATGTATACATAGATAAAATAAAATTGCCTTACATTTTATTTGTATCTCACACATCTTTTCATAATCTCTTCCTTTACAAGCATTGTACTTCTAATCTCCCAAACATTGGAATTCAAAATACAAGATGGCATATTTTCTCAAATAATCATGGTCCCTAAAAGTAATAGGTTCCTTGCCAGACATATGGTTGGGTGCCTCTAGCCGTGGTTCTCAACCTTCCTAATGTCACGACCCTTTAATACAGTTCCTCATGTTGTGGTGACCCCCAACCATAAAATTATTTTCGTTGCTACCTCATAACTGTAATTTTGCTACTGTTATGAATCATAATGTAACTATCTGATATGCAGGAAGTATTTTCATTGTTCGAGACCCACAGGTTGAGAACCAATGAATACAATCATTGAAAGTATTTGATATCCTGAAGTGTTTTCTAGGGACCCTGATGAATACATAACTCACCTCTTGGGACACAGGGAGAAGTATAGTTGGAGCCTAAGGAACTGAAGTTTAGTCTGTTTTACTTATTGCTATTTGAGATGGTAGAAAGCATTTAACACCAGTGTTTGTTTCCACAAAAGTACAAGGCATTATTAATGTTCTACTTCTCTTACCACTTTCTTTTCCCAGATCTCACTTTTAATAGAGTTTTACTTACACTATATTTAGAACAGTGTAGATACCATTAGCTACTGCTTCATTGTATTATTCCATTGTTTCTGTAGACACCAAATTGTGTGTTCAGGGAAAAGACATGTATACCCCAAATATACTTAGCTACCCCACAAATAGTAACTCTTGAGGAATACCATGAACAGTTATAGCTCCTGCAACTGAGTCGATGCTCCTGGAGTACTTAATATAGTGAGTAATTACACCCCCTTTCTCCTTCAAGAATCTCCAAGGAGCTGGTATCAGGTTTGCAAGAGGCTAAAGCGTGCTCCTTAATTATTTCTGCTCACACTTTTGCTACACGGGAGTGTGTGTGTGTGTGTGTGTGTGTGTGTGTGTGTGAGCTCGCGCCCTCCCCAAACCATTAACACCAGAAGATTCGGGGAAATATGTCGCTGCAAAAAAAAAAAAATGACATTTCAGAACAATTTCAACCAGGTAACTGTCCAGGGCAAGTCCCACTCAGAATCCTGGGAACTGTGCAAGCCTTTTCGGGGCGGTAAAGTGGGTTGGCTTAGCTACTCGGCAGTGCCCAGCCTCCCGGAAGGCGCCGTGCTCAGCTCCGGGAGCAGGGACTCCGCCTGATGCCCGCGTGCGTCTCCCTTCCTTGGGCGCCCTGCTTCCTTACTCTTCTGCAATGCGCTGCAACCCCCCCGCGCGCCCTGCTCTCGGCCGGGGGCTGGGCGAGGACCGCCGGCGCCCGGGATGACCCTGCGCGGTTCCAGTTCCTCTGCCCTCTCCGGGGTCCCACTGAGCCACTGCGGCGCGGGAACCCAGCCACTGCGGGGCCGGAACCCCGGGACCGGGCACCTCCTGCTTGGCGTTTCAGCGATGGAGCCGGGGTGGGGTGTGCGGGCGATCAGAGAGGATCAGCAACCCCATGACCGGTCCCCCAGGAGGTTTTCCAACCCCCAGTGCCTGTTGGAGTGGAAGCTGGGAGAGGGCAGCACTGTGGTCAGCGTTGGGGAGAGGAGCCTTCCTCGGCGCCTCGGTCAGATGTGTGGCAGCAGTGGCGCAGCTCCCCGACCATGAGTCTGGGGAACATCAACGCAGTTACCTACCACCCGTTTTCTCCTCGGACAACCCCCCCCGCCCCCCATTCTCCAGGCCTCCCAAAGGCCCCTCCGTGTCAATCCACATGGACCTTCCCCTCCGAGCAACACACACGAATGCAGGCACGCGTCACGATCCAAGTCAGGCACTCGGTTTCAACCTCCGAGGTCCTAGGAAATTTCGGGGAGCCTGGCCTTCTAAAAGAAATCCACTAACACTCCCAGAGGAAATCCATGGAAGGGAGAAACCCCGGTCCAAACCCCCGGCCGGACGGGGAGGCTGGACTCCAACGCAAAGGTCATCTCCCAGCAGGAGCCTCCGTCTTGCAAACCCCCAGGGAAGGGTTCTGTGGGTGACGATGGCCTGGCGGTGGGTGGGCTTTTGTTTGCTGTGATTGTTTGGTAAAGACGTTAACCCACCCCACCCCTCTTTGAAAAGCTAATTTTCTGACCTGTCCGGTCAGACGCTAAGTCTTGAGGGCGGGGAGTGAGGGTGTCAGCCCGGAGATCGCAGGGTGGGGGCCCCCTAGGCTGGGCGAAAGGGGAGGCAGCTCTTCCACCAGGCGGACACCGGAGACAAGACCCTTTCCAGCAGTGATTCACTGGGGGAGGGGGGGTAAGCCCCAGTCTTGCAGAAGAGCCTTGTGGTGGGAGTGAGACCTCCTTGGAGTTCTAAGGCCCCCGGCAACGTGGATCCTTCTGGAAGTCCAGGGTCCCCAGAGAAACCCCGGACGCACGCCCTGGCTCCCACCGGCTGTGGACCAAGCAAGGTCAGTGTGTTCTGTACCTTCGGTGCACCGGGCTCTCGGGAGAAGGCGTGTGGGAAAGCCCCCCACGCGTGTCTGTTTACGTGGGCGGGACTTTCCAGCACGACTTGGAGATGCACAGTTTCTCTCTGAGCGAGCCCTGGGCAGACACGCTGCAGCTGCATGCTGCGTTCCACAAACCTCTGCCTGCCTGGGTTTGTGCTCCTGTGTGTCCGTGGGAAACCAGCAAGCCTCCGTTCTAAGCAGCCCCTGCCCTGCGCCCCCCACCCACCCCACCCCCCAACTTGCTGTCCTGCAAATTTAGATGATGACCGTGGAGATAAAACACCCAGAGAAGGCTGACTGTCTCTCCAACCCCGTTCTGGAGGTTCAGGCCTACTACCTAGAGCCACTATGTCTTCTATTCCGAGGCGATGCCTCCCACGGAGCCCCTTTGTCTCTGCTGCTGCAGGCAGAGGTGAAAAGGTGGCGGGGTGGAGAGGGCAGGACACAAGGTGGACATCTCCAGGCGGAGCTGCGCACTTGGAAGACGGCGCCCCCTGAACTTCTGCGCCCTGGAGCCAGCGTGGGTTGGACCTGCAAAGCCTTCCCAGCGGCGCCCCTTCTGAGCTTTCCCGTGGGCCTGGGAGTCCAGAAGAAACCGCGTGGAAGACAAAAGCGGGCGCAGGCATGAGGGGAGACAGCATGTGTGCCATTTTGGGGAAAGCCCGGAGACTCAGGTGAAATGGACATGAGATGGGGAGAGAGGGAAGGAGGAGCTGCAGCCACTGGCAACATTGGCACCACCAGCCCTTCGGGCGCAGGGCTAGAGCATGCAGCCTCCACGTTGGTTTCTCAGAATCCGAGGGCAGCGTTCCAAGTTGTAAAGTAGAGGAGACGCCTTCCAAGTGGCAGATAAGTGGCAATAAAGGACCTCCCTAGCCTTAAACACGTTTTTCAAACGGCCCGGAGAACCTTGGTGCTGGACCGGACCAAAGCAGAGTGTGACACACGACTTTCTCCCCATGCCCCCCAAACTGAAATACCCTTAGTGGCGACCCATTGGCTTAACGCAAAGTTGTCAGGAGAGGAGAGGGGGTCCCGTTTCCGGTGCCATTGGAAGCAAAGGCAGGCGCCCTCCCTTCCCACGGGCGCGCCTGATCGGGCAAATGCGGTCGGTGCGGGCAGCTGGGCAGGGACTGCAGGCGGCGAGGCTCGGGGTTCGTCGAACGGGCGTGCTCTCTCTGCGTCGGAGACCCCCTCTCCCTACCTGCCCCCGGAATGCGTTTTGGCTCAACAGGTATCACTGGAAAACTCGCGCTTATCCCCGGGTCATCCTCTGGCAGGAGCCATCCCCCTCCCCCCCAACACACACACATTTTTCCTGCGCGGCGCTGTTGCTGGCTCCCTGCGCCTCCCCCACGCCGGCCGCGCGTCTAGCAGGCAGCCCCGGGGCCATCCATTAACCAAGGACTCCCAGTGGCAGGCGAACTAAGCACACATGTGAGGCTCCTCGCACTTGGAGCCGGCGACGCAATCCCCGTGCAAGACACCGAGACGGGTTCTGTGCACCCGTCAGGGTAGTTACGCAGCTCAGAACACACGGCGGGGCTTCGAGCTGCGCTGAGGTTCCAGGGGCTGGGGGTGGGGGTGAGGGAGAGAGAGTGGAGGGGGGTGGGAATCGAGCTTGGAGGAGCAGGTTGAGATTGCAGGGTTGTTGCTGCCAGAGAGACCAGGGCGACTTCTTGGCATTTCGAGATGTACATTAAAATTCGAGACAGGCCACCACCCATCATGGGTCCTAATAGAGGGAGAGGTAACCCCTCCACCCAAAACATGAGTTATCATTTCCACGGAATGCAAATGGGCTGCCTTCTGTGGGGGGACAGCCAGCTGCAAGCTGGACAATAAACTGTTTCATAGAGACTCGGCGGATTGCGGTTCGGAGCGGCGCTTGCTCCTCCACAAAGGAAGAAGCGGCCAGTTTGTGTTGACAGCCTTGGCGCGCCTGGGCCAAGACACCCCCGCCCCCTCCTCCCCCCCGACACGCACACACCACCTCCCCGTGACACACAGACGCCCAGGGTTTGAAACTAGCTTCGCTGAAAGCGAGACCCATCGTGTCTATTAGAGCTGACATGAGTATATGGGGAGGTGATTGTTCAAAAAGGATGGCATGAGTCACAAACACCTCCTGAGTATTCTTGGCAGCAATTAATGGGTGGCAGGGTGCAGGGTAAGTTGTGGAATAGAGCTGGGGGGGTCTATTTTCTCCCCCGAGGACAGTTCTCCTTCCAATGATCCTGACTGCCCCCCCCTTGCCTTCCTGTTTAAGAATAAATTGTACATCCCACCCACCACCTCCCCTTGTCTGTGCATGTGACACTCACTCTACCTGTCTGAACGCGGAGACTTGCTGGGGATTTTCTTTTTGGTCGTCAGCTAATGACTTTCCTCCTACCTTCATTCACCCCCAAAGGGTGGATCTTTATACTTCAAGGTGTCTCAGACCGTTTTCAAAGCCTCATTTTAAGCCAAACCTCTACCACAGGACCCAAGGAAGCTCCCCTACCATGTACCAATGGATAAGAACCCACATAGCATTTGTTCACATACACATGAAGATATTTATGTAGGTGTGTGTGTGTGGGGGGGGGGGTGCTTGGAAGACCCCTGTGTCCTAATGCATTTAAAACCACCACATTCCTAGCATGCCGGTAACTTTCCTCCCGGAAAGGGTTAAAAAAAGGCATTTACAGGAGTGTCTTTAATATAAATATTCCAACCCAGGCATCAAACCCGACTGGTTTGACTAGAAATCAAGGTAATGCCCACACCACCCAGAAAAGTCTTGCAGAGGAATTCTGCCTGGACCTCCACTAGTTAGAGAGGCTATAAGAACCAACTCACGTATTCGTTTGAGCATACTGCAAGAATATTTATTGAGCACAAGCTCAATCACTGCATTGAACGCCAAATCTGGCAAGCAAAATGCATTTCCTATCCGAGGTGGGGGGAAGAAAGAGCTCTGAATCAACTCCTTCTTCAGGATCATTACGATTATTTTATCCGTGCAAATTACAAAGTAACCTAACCAGCCTCTCTCTGGTGACGAGTCAGCTCACCTCCATCCAAAGCAGACGGGACCCCCCACCCCATCCCCCCTACCCCCCCAAAAAAAGCAGACCTACCTTTCACACAAGACACCGTCAATAAAAAGACGAGGTTCCAAAACGTAAATCCACTTTTAATCCCCATTTTCTTCATCAGGATGAAGTCGAGGCGGCCACATTTAGCGCATCTTCTCTTGCCAGGCTCCAGGGGGTTGGATTCCTTTGCTCGGCTCTCTCCTTTGCGGATCCCTTTCATATTATCCGCGAGCTCCCGATCCCTGCTCCTCAGCCCGGCGCAGTGGAGTTGTTGCTGTTGTTGGTGCGCGGTCACAGCTCGGAGTGAATGGTGTTTCTGGGATACCACAGCAACCTTGACGAGGACTCAACCATCTCTCCAACGGGGGCACAGAGTCTCCGTACTCTGGATTCTGTCTTTTCTTGTGCGTTTTTTTTCCCCTCCACCGAAACCTACCTCAATGCTAGCTCCTTGTAGGAACCACCAGACACCACTAGTGAGCCTCTTAAAGCCCAGCTCCGCTCTCTGACAAACTCCCCACAATATTTGAAATTCAGGGGCTTGCGTGTTTTTTTTTTCTCCTTCCTCCCCCGAATAGATCAATTCTGCCTCTAAAAGCAGCCCGAGAAATATGATGTTAGCGAGCTCGCCATGGCAGCCGGTGACTACAGAAGCACGTTAAAGGAATATTTTAAGCGGAGGGTCGGTATTGCTTTTGGGGAAACCGTGATGAGAAGGCATCGGGCTCCATCGATGCCCACGCGTTACAATGGGACATGTGTTACTACTGTAGTTGCAGCATAATTCAGGCAGGCGCCTCGCATGTGTTAGCCTGTGATTTAATTGAAAAGGGAGAGCACAGAGAAGGATGTATTTGCACACAGGCATTTGCATATGCAAATGCTTACGCGTAAACCGGGAACCGGATTTTCATGATTCGGTAAATCGATTTCATCGGAGACCAGGCCGGGGGTGGGGTGGAGTGGGGAGGGTTGGGGAGGGAGTCAGAGTCATTTCCCCCAAATAGTTCGCCCTTTCCTCGTCCCTACCGCCTCTCCAGCTGATGTGTGCCGCCGTTAAAACTACTTTATCTGGGATAGTTATCTAGGACGGGACCCATTTGTCTGAATTCTGAATCGGTCCCAAATATGTAAATGGAGGGTTTCTTTCAAAACGGGAAATGCATGTATCTATGTATACGTCTGGACTTGGCAGCCCCGCGCACCCCGCAAGGGTTAAGATCGTACAAGGGAAGAGTTCTCGCGCCATCTACTGGCCACGCTTAACTCGCCGGCTTCTCTCCCGCGTCTCCCAGGGACCCCTTTTCCCTCATCCCCTGGCGTGTGAGAGCTGTGTCCCGAGCCGGCGTGCTTTGTTGTGCTGTCATTTTCCTAATTTTTTCCCCCCCAGCTGTCCTAGATCTTACCACCACCAAGTTCCTTAGACTAGGCACCTGACTGGTGATCGGGGATCTGACCCCATCTCAGCAGAGGGGAGGGCGCCAGGGCTGGTTCTGGAATAGACAGATCATTGTGGGGGCTTCTGGCTCCATTCGCACGCTGAAGGCAGTCAGGGAGATCGGCATCGATCTGCCGGACTTCCTCCGAGCACTGTCCGATTTGAGTTTGCAGCTCCCCACCCCGCCCACGACCGATGGCTCCTGTCCCGCACACCACAAGAGCGCCCCGGCCAGCTCAGGTCCCTGGGCTCCCGGGTGGGGCTGCGGGCTCAGGGGAACCAGGCGGTTGCATCGAAAGGGAGTCCGGCTCTGGGAAGTGGGCGCCCTGCGAGCGAGCCGCCTGTGAGGCGTGCGCGGTGAGTGGGTTCGAGCTGCAGCATAGGAGGGAGTCTGAGCTCTCCGGGTACGTGGCATTTTGTGATTCTCCCGGGGAGTGTGTGTGTGTGTGTGTGTGTGTGTGTGTGTGTACATGCGCGCTTGGTGCTGTAGTGAAGGGTAAGAGAGCGTGTTTATGCAAGATGATGGAAGGTGTGATTTTCTATATGCGTGGGTGTTTTCCCAAGTGTATGTGTGCGTGTGTGTGTGTGCAGTACATATGTGTGTGCATTCGGGTATGTTCTCGTGTGTGTGTGTGTGTGTGTGTGTGTGTGTGTGTGTGTGAAGGATTTCTCTCCTGGGGAGGGAGCCTTACCTAGAGGTAAAAGCTGCAGACGCCCGCTGACCTCATTATACAGGGAGAGGCGCCTTCAGGGCGTGTGGCAGAGAACAGCTACTTCCCAACAGGGCTCCCTACCCTAGGTCACATATGCAGATTTCTAAGGGGAGTGGGCCGCAAGGTTGGGACTAAATGGTGATCTGGGAGCGTCAACCCTGCAAACGTCAGGTCAGTAGCCTGATCAACCACCTTAGTGGCAGCTCTGGCATTGATCACAGTCACCATGTCAGGGTGTGTTGCCGCTGCTGTTGCTTTTGCTGGGCTGAACAAGGCGTTAGACGCAAACAGGTCCTCGGACTTAATGAGGTCACTGGACAAAACCCTCCTTACCAGGTGTGCAGAGGTTAATCACCTCCACTGAATTCACTTTTTACCCAAAGGGGGGGGGGACTCTTGGGTATATGTATTCTACTTGAACACATGATTATTTAAAGAGAGGAGGACTTTAAACAAACAAACAAAAAAATAGCAAAAATCTTTATTTCTCCAAAGTCAGGAATATTTTAACAGGAATTATTGTGCAAAAAAACAAAACAAAACAAAAAAACTTTGTGGGACTATCATGACTACTACAAGATACCAGTTGCTGATATTTCTTTTCAAACATGCTAATTCTGTAATCCAGTGATCTTTTCCTAAATGAATCCTGCCTATCATTTTAATGTGAAGTTGTTAAAAGGTTTATCTACTAGCTCATAAGACATTGAACAATGCTATAGTTTCTAGTTTCTATAGCTCAGAATAAATCACAAACATTTTTTACTCTGCTCGCACCTTCCAGCTCCTGAAACCAAATGGAAAGTCCTATTGTACAGATGGGGAAAGTTAAGGCATAGAGAAATCAAGTGTTTATCCAAGGCCATCATCAGAAGCATGGCCATTTAATCCAATTCATTTAGTGCTGGATCACATTCCTGTCTTTTAAGCTAAACCCACTCCTCTTCAAGGGAGCATTTCCACAGCGATTCCAGAAACATAACATTATCAGCCAGAATCCTGCATGAGAAGTCCCGGAAAAATACAGTGTCGACATTTGGGAGGTAGAACTCATCTATCTCATCTGATCTGTAGGAAAACAGCACAGTTGTGCATCGCTTTATTTAAGACTTTTAAAAGAGAAGATAAAAAATAGCTAACATAATAGCAAACATTAAGCGCTTCCTGTATGCCCGACATTGTGTTATGTTTACCTGGCGTATGTTATTCAATCTCAATACAACTTGCTGAGACAAGTACTACAATTATCCTCATTTTATAGGCGAAGAAATTGATACGCAAAGATGTTAATTATCTTGCTTTACTCAAGGTAATATGTCTAAGAGGAAATATGAACCACTGCTGTCCAATTTCCGAGTCAATAAGCTTGGACACTCTGCTCTACTATGCTAGCTCCCAAAGATGCTTGTTCTAAAATAGTCTGGTAACAAAAATATAATTGTTATAGTAAATTTATCTGTATAATCATAGAAAAACAAAGTTATAAGATAATCTAAAGGTGATCAAGTTTAAAATATGTATGTAGACATATAAAGAGAAAACTTTTTGTTTCTATTTGCCAGTTACTACCACCACCATCCTTTTTTCTCTCTCCCTCCTTTTTTTTTCTACTTGCAACCTATTGATCTTACATATAGGTCAAGGAAAAAAGTGACTTGGCAAGGATCATTAAGCCAATCACAATGATTAAGTGCCCTTGATAGCTTTTAAAAAGACTCTAGATCAGAAATGGACAGGGTTTGTAAGTGCCAGGCTTCCATTCCTTTTCAATTTTCCCCAAAATACTTACGTAATATCATTAAGCATGATCTTTAAACAGGGCTCAGATGGCTCTTGAAAGGGAGAAAATAAGCACCTTTTCAAAAATTGCTCTGTATTAAACCTGATCCTCTCTATGTATTTACTCTGGTTTAGCATCATAGGGGCCACATCACAGAGAAATGAGCAAAGCAGAGTGAGAACACCGAGGAAAAAAAGCAACAAAGACTTGAGAAAGGGTTACTTTCAATTTTTAAAAGAAGTGTAGATCTTTTTGACAGAGTCCGGGAACTTAGAAAGTGTTTTTATTTCTTAACTGATGTCACAGAGATACAAGTTTCCATGAGTATGATTGTCCAAATGCAGTACTTATTTTGTTATAGATACATTGCTGCCTTTTAGAGCTCATAGCCCAGTGATTGTAGAGATACACTTTTCAATGAAAAGGCTCAAATTCAAAACTGTGAGTCTGTGGGGAAAATCTAGTGTGAGTAAACCTAAATTTTTAATGATCTACAAATAATCAAGCAGGCTTTCCCCCCCTTGTTTGCATTTTTTATGTATATATATATAGAATTTGTTGCTGGAGAGTATTAGAATAAGAGGAGCTTATTTCCTCATTTTTCTATAAATGTCCATTCTTGGAACTGTCTTTTCTGACCTCTCTAACTCCTGGGAAATAAAATATTTGAAGGTAAATGTTGAATAATGAGGGAATTCTAATGCAAGTCTATAAGTTTTCCTTGATTTGCAATAGTTCCTATTCGGGTGAGGAGAAAAGAAAGAGATCTAATATTCACGATAAAGCAACTTTTTAAAAACAATCATATTTAAGAAGTTCAATTATGAGGTGGATGAAAGTATGTGTCCCGCTGTTAATCAGGAAGCATTGTTGAAAGATGGAGACAGGCTCTTGGAAATGCTACTAAGTATGTCTTCCTAGGCATTCTTATATCCTGACTCCTCTGAATTTCATGAATAGTGAGGCTTAGCAGGCATTCCTGTCTTTTTAAGCTTTAATGACATTAAGAAAATCAGAGAATAAAGTTTCTATATTACATAAGGGTAATAATAGTCTATTTTAAAGAATGGGAGAACAGAAAAATTTTACAACTGAAGACAGTATCTATTGCTGTATTCACATTAATGAATCATACTTTGACTCAAAAAAAAACCAACAACCCACACACAAAAACTTATTTTTAACATGAACAACATACATAATAAATTTAGTACATTAACATTGAAATTTTATTTTATTTTTTTCTCTTTATTGATTAAGGTATTACATATGTGTCTTTATCCCCCCTTGCCCCCCAACCCCCACTCATGCCCTCACCTCCCTGGTGTCTGTGTCCATTGATTAGGCTTATAGGCATGCCTCCCTTTCCCCCACCCTCCTCTACCTTCCCTCTGAGGTTTGATGGTCTGATCGATGCTTCTCTGTCTCTGGATCTGTTTTTGTTCATCAGTTTATGTTGTTCATTATATTCCACAAATGCGTGAGATCATATGATATTTATCTTTCTCTGACTGGTTTATTTCGCTTAGCATAATGCTCTCCAGTTCCATCCATGATGTTGCAAATGGTAAGAATTCCTTCCTTTTTACAGAAGTGTAATATAGCAGCACAATTCACCATAGCTAAGATTTGGAAACAGCCTAAGTGCCCATCAGCAGATAAGTGGGTTAAAAAACTGTGGTACATCTACACAATGGAACATTGAAATTTTATTAACTAGTGCCTTTTAAATATATACAATATAGTATATTATATATAGAAAGTTTACTATCAGTGATATGAGCACGTTTCACTGAAAGAAGAGAAACATGGTGAATAGTTGGGGCACATGTGGGTAATAATCCTAAAAGAAAGATAAGAATTTAGAAAATGTTTAAAGACTTTTCTGTTTGTCTTGAGGTATATTTCACTCTCTTGTTAACACTAGGCCTATATCATTTGTCTCTGTGTAGAGGAATAGAAATAAAAAGTTAAGCAAATGGTAGCTTCCATGAACAATAAAGGTAATCCAGGTCTCTTCATAAGTAATAAAGTTGTTTTGCTGTCATGATCTGAATAAATCTCAATTTCCCCAGTGTAGCAGATCTTTTTATCATCCCTTTCTAAACTCTAACATAGATATGTGGTATCAGCCCCAAATGCACTTGGGAATATGTACATATTTAGAGAACATAAGTAGAATGGATTTCAAAAGACACAAAAATTATCAAAATTACTATAAAAAAGCAATGCATATTTGATTTCACGCCCTGAACTTATCTGCCAATAAATTCATTGTTATCTCCTACAAATTAACACTCTGACCTTATTCTCATCCACATATTCTCTGCTATTCCTCAAACCGGATTATAAATTCTTGAGATAAATGCATGTTTTCAAATATTCAGAATATAGTAAAACCCCAATACATTTTGTTTTGCAGCTTTCTAGGCTATCATAGATTAGGTAGCATGTGTGAGATCTTATGTTTTATTTCATTTACCTATATAAACATAAGTTTGTGGAGTTTTGTTGAAGAGTCTAAACACTAGCAATCATCAAACTTACAACTGAAAGTGAATTCTGGAAAGTTGTGAGCATTTATTTTCAAATTATAATTGATCATAATCTCAGAAACTGATTTAAAAAAAAACCTCACAAACTTGAAGTCTATAATCCATTTAAGTCTATACATGTGCTTGTGTCTGAACCATATTAAGAGAATGAATATCCATTACTACATAATTTGACCCAATGTTTAAACTTCCCCAATGATCACAAACAACTGTTATTTCATTGGTTTTCCAAATTTATCTAAAATGAACAGATGCTGAAATATTTCGTAGGAGTACAGGAAGCCAAATACTAGAAGCATTCTTTCTTCAGAGATAACATTTACCTTTGCTTAGAATGATCATCTTGGCCACCAAAGAGAAGAAAATCAATGCAGCTGATTTTGGTTTAGCTGTACATAATCCAATTTGGGTTGTAAGTACAAATATCTGTCCCACATGGGCAGGGATCAATTTCATCTTTATTCTTTATGTAGCAGGTATCATTTTCATCTGTGTGCTCATTCATTTATTTGAGAAATCATTTTGAGCTCCTATTGCAAGAAAACATAAACAAGAATTACACATTATCCTCAAGGAGCTTACAATGTAATAGGATGGATAGAATATATTTTCAAGTAATAATAGTGAATGTCAATACAGTATAACCACTTTAGGAGAAATACCTGTAAAATGCTAAGATGTTGGGAGATTATAGCTGGGGGAATTGAAAGAAAATTCAAGGAAGAGCTATACATTTGAGCCTTTCTAGAACATCTAGGAATGTTTGACAGGAAAATACCTTGGAGGGGAGGTTGTCTTCCAGAAATATAAGTAAACTTTATATGCTATAAACATATTTAGGATTTAGTCAATTAAGGTTAAGTGATACTTTTAGAAAAGATATGGGAGATGAGGCCAGAAAGATAAAATTAGTCGGAGAAAAGTGTGAATTGGGAAGTAATGAGTTCCTGACAATAATTCCTACACTTTTTTCTTTAATGGACCATAATGATTGGTCAGTTCAAGTAAACCTCCAGTGGCACATTTCTTAAGCAGCTCAATCAATGAATTGTTTCATTGAATAAGCAAATCAATTTGTTTTGGTATTTTATATTGCAGTGCTTTGTAAAAAAGAATCAATTTAGCCTTTTAGTTGATTGAAGTCCTCAGGCATTTATTATAAACACACTAAATAAGGTTCAATAATTTTTAAATTATATAAGATAATATAAATGTAATATGTAATATATAAACTATACAACATAATATCAATATATAATCTGAATCTGTTACTAGACCTAGAATATTTTTTTCTTTGCTTATAGTAACACTATGAACAAATGCTATATTTGAAAATGCATAATTTACCTCATTATCCAGTATATGGATACCAATCTGAATTTTGGGAGATTTCACCTGTTTAGGTTAGGCTTCAATGAAGCATGAATTGAATGCATTACATAATATGGATATATGGATATAATAGGCATAGGATTTTTTAGAAGGTTAAGCTATCCCTTAATTACAATATCATAATAACTCAATTTGTCCATTTAAATTTTTTAGAGGGTGTTTCTCCTGGGACAAAATGAATCTTGTTCTTTATTTTTCCCAATTAGCTTTGCCCTTTTCTAAATAAAAACAAACAAGCAAATTCCAATCAGCAAGCAACAACAATGACAAAACAAATAACTCTATGCCTGGTTGGAAAGCTTGCTCACTCAGGTGATGAGAAGATAGTGAGGAGAACGGATGTGACAGATGAACACAAATTATTCCTTTCCAAAGGAAAAACAATAAAATCAATGCTTTTCTGAGTCTGGGTCAAAATGCAGTGATGTCTTCAAGATAAAAAACAAACAAACTGGTATTGAAAATGCCTTTAGGGTAAGAGAGCTATCACTTTTTAATAACAGAATGCACCTTAATTTTTCATCTGTAAAATGAGAATAACTGCTTACTTCACAGAATTTTAGTAATTCACTCAACAGGTATGATAGTATAAGAAATTACCTTATCACTCCATACCTTTTCATAGTACCTCTAATTTTGGTTGAATAGTGTGGCCCCCCCAAAAATGGTATTTCCACATCCTAACCCCTGGAACTTGTGAATGTGACCTTATTTATTTTTTTCAAAGAGTCTTTGCAGTTATAACTAATATAAGTAAAATCAGAACCTTGAGATGAGATCATACTGGATTTACAGTGAACCCTACATCCGACGATGTGTCCTTAAAAAAGAAAGAGACTTAGACACAGAGACACAAGAGAGGACTCAATGGGAAAAAGGAAGCAAAAATTGGAATAAAAGCCAAGAAACACCAGAGTGCTGGCAGTCACCAGGATTTAGGAAAGGGGCAGGGAATGAATTCTCCCCAAGAGCTTCCACAAGGAACCGATCCTGCCAACATCTTGACTTTAAATTGTGTGAGGATAAATTTCTATTGTTTTAAGGCACCACGTTTGTAGTATTTGTTATGGCAGCCCTAAAAAACCACAGTATCTGAAATAGCCAAGACATTAATCTTATGAACATGGCTACAGGATTTCAATTTGATGACGGGTTCTTCTTTCTACCTCCACCCTAAATTTGGAGCAATCTTAATTGGAATATTTTGAGATTTCATAAATTATTAGTAATATTCCTTTATTTCAAAAACAGTTATGTATTCCTTTGACTCTTATGTCTTTTAGAATGAGTTTTACATAAATATCTGAGTCTAATCTAGAACTCTTAAGCCCTACTTGAGTCCTAGTTGCACATTTTATTATCTTCCTAAAATCTCAGACTCAATATAGTAATATTGCACTCGTCTTCTTTCATGCACCCCTTCACCAAATTTGCTTCTGATCGAACTTCTCTGTAATCACTCCCTTTTTCATCCCAACTGCTGAGTCAAAACCTCATTTTTACACCTCTATACTTCTCATATTTGCAGTAGAATTGAACACTAATATATGAAAATATCTCCTTTATATTAGACTCTACTATGTATCTTTTCATCTATTCTACTGCCGTCACCTGAGCAAGGTAATAATGATCTCATGCATATGTTAGTTCCAAGTTACTCTGTCTCCAGGCTTGCAGCTTCTACTCTATTCTATCATGTACTATGTATAATCATTTCATCATGGCTCTTATCTTCTCAAAATACCTTCTTGTCTCTTCATTATCATTATCTTCAAGAGCAATTGATGGTCTTAACTCTCACAGTAAGGACCACTCATGGATGTTTCCTCTTTCTGCTGAGTCCATTCTGATCAATGTACACACTGAACGTGTCTGCATTCTGCATTTAAGCCTTTGTTGATATTGCTCTCTTGGCCTTTAATACTTGCTTATCTTTCACTAGCCTCTCCAAATTTCAACTTTGAATTCGGGTCTTATTTTCTCCAGTCCTGTGGTATTTGTTAATTTCCATGGAATTTAAGCATATCTTTTTTTAAGGCTATAGATTATTTTGTGACATTTATACTACTTTGCTTTACTTATGTTTTGTTATTTACAGTTATTGTCCTTATAAATATATTAAAATATGTTAGGGTTTATTTAAAATTGTATCTTTAAAATGTCTTCAATAAATCCTTTTTAATACTATACAATCATACATTTACCAAATGCATAGTATATGACATTTTGACAATTTAACTCTTTGAGTTTATTCTTTTTTTAATTGATAGAAACATTGATGTGTATATAGTTATGGGGGTTGGGAGGGAGAGAGATAGAAAGAGAGAGAGAGAGAGAGAGAGAGAGAGAGAGAGAGGGAGAGAATGCACATTGTGCAAAGAAAGCAGGGAAAGGAAAGTGGTGTGTCCACTAACATTAATTATAATAAAAGGTTTGATAACTAATTTCAGAAAGAGTACTCTGATTTCTTCCTTGGCTCCGAGACACTCCAATTTCCAATGCAGAGGCAGTTCTGTCTGTTTGGCAGATTGTTTGAGCTGGAATTAAATGTGCACAGCTGGTACCATCTGCTGCAAATTCTTTAATTCTTGTTATCTCTCAAACAGCTTTTGGTTTTGTTTTATTCATAATTCACTTATGGAGGATGAGGAATACCTATTGGGCTCTTAATAATGGGGTCTTAAAGGATGTATTGCTGGTCCTCAGATGAGTAGCAGACAGCAGTATTCTGATTTATCAATATTGCTAAGTATCTATTTAGTTCACTGATGACTAGACTGGCTTATGAACTAAAACCAAGGCTAGTTTTAGGTAGTCCAATAGAATAGTTTCTTAAGTTTATATATTTTAATGTTCTTATTATTTGAAATAGTTCTTCTATTTTTATCAAATTTCTTTTCCTACTTATTTCACAATTAAAGCCTAGAACTTTTGAATCATAATTACCTAGACAGCAGACAAAAGCAGAGAAACCTAGAGTTTATTCTTAATCCTTCTCTGTCCCTCACCTATTCCAAAATTTGTTTTTCAGTATCTCACTTCAGTGTCTTCTGTGAATCTCATCATCTCTGACTTTGTGTGGGCCTCACACTTCACACCCCCAGGCCAATTCAATGCATTGTCTACTGAGGACTTCGAGTGATCTTTCTGAAACATAATACCAATTAGTCTTCCTACTTAAAATTCTCCAATGTCTATGTTTTCTTCAAAATATATTTGAAAAATGTGTGGATTTCTACCAGTTGCCATTGCTCCTTTTCCCTGACATTTACTCTACTTCTGTTCCCACTTTGCCTGGAAAACTGCAGAAACTGCAAACCAAAATTCAGGTGACTTTTTTTTTGGTAGGATTCATTTCTTATTCTCCTGGGTTTGAACAAAATGGACTTCTTCTGTTTTAGTAGAAATTTGTGCATAATCCTGTTAGAACATTTATTGTCATTTTCCCCCCATTTAGTTTTTGTATTAATGTTTGCAGTCCTGATGGACAGAGTGTATTTTTCCCCCTTTAAAACTTCAAATACTAATACAGGACCATGCAATATTGGACATTTGGTAAGTTATTTAATGGATGAATGAATGGTTTAACAACTACATCTTTAGTGGACTTGGCAGGAAAGAATTCATTTCATAGTGAATAGTAGAGGTTCCCCTACAAATGAAGCACAAAAGTTATTTTAATTTGGTAACAGACACAAAAACACATATTAAAAACATCATTGTTTCTCATTTTATTTTAAAATTATCCTCAAGGAATTTGACCCTAATCAATTAAAGGTTTTAAACATCTCTAATCAATAGAAATAAGGGCAGCAAGGGAGTTACTTGGGCTTCTTAGATCTAAATTTAGTTTAGTATTGACATAATTCATGCTGTTTGGTTCTCTATACTTGCTACTCTGCACTGAGGCAAGCAGTTGGTTTTCCCTTTACTCTGAGATTTGTCTGATCTGGCATCGATAAGATATATTATGCTCAGGGCATCCTGCTAAAATGCAGAAAAAAATATGAGGAGGCTTTGTCAGACCAACACATTGTGTGAATGTCTATTCAGAGTATTTAAGAAGATAGTACACGGAAGGAGAAAATGTGCAGGAAAACACAGCACTTTTTCTGGTATTAGAACGTCATGTTGAAAACCTACTTATGGCATTTGGAGATGCTTGCTGGTCATTCTGCAAAGCACTAGGGAGAGATGTTATGACGTAGGCCTTTTTTTTTTGGCAAATCATGATGTTGTGTTAGTCAAATTCTGATCATGTTGAAAGATTTTCTCTCTGGAAGTGATACTTGGATTTTTCTGTGCCATATGTGGGGGAATTTTTAAGATTTTGGTGTACATCAAAATGACCTGAAAACCTAATGTATCAAAAGGAATGGGAGCAAGGCCCCTGCATTTTAAACATGCACCTTCATAGCAGGCGTTAAAAGAGGGTACGGAATTTCACATAGGCCACTTTTCCCATAAGAGAGAATAGACACCACCACCCCCAGGTTTACTCGAACAAGCTTTTGGGTGCCAATGGCTATTTGATGAATGGAAAACAGTTGTAGAAATGTTAATGAAAGAAAAAACACACCCACTCTTACGATTAATTTAACTGAAATATATACATATTTCCTCAATAGAAATTATAATACTGGATTCTTGGGATGCTATTATAACATCTGAAAATCACTAATCAGCTAACATACACAGAGACCCTGGGAGAGCTAGGGCAACGGGAAAGAGCATGTCGTTGACTTGTTGATAAGTAAGTTATGCTGCTGCTCAGGTCAATAGCTCTGCATCAATTATTTTGCTATTCTTATAAAACTTGCATGCAGAAGAATCCTGAAATTGATCATCTTCATGTGAATAGCACAGATAAATGTTTAATGCACCTGTAAGCTTTTATTTCCTTTTTCCTTTGCAGAGAAAACCAGTGTTTAATTCAGAAGTGGCATGTAATCAAAAGCGATTGCCATTTACATCTAACAAATTTACAATGTGTTAATTTGTTAGAAAATTAATGAATGCAGAATGCTAAAATATCACTGACTTCTACACATTGCATTTAAATGTTGTGTACTTGAGAAGCTCAATCAACCCTTCATATTTTTATAGGCTATCTATGCGATTCTAACATGGCAGCTTTTCAGTATTGTACATATATCATAGCAATAATACAATTATTTGTCTCAGTTATTCTTAACTATGGGATAATACTTTTTAAAAACATTTTTATTGATTTCAGAGAGGGAGAGGGAGAGAGAGATAGAAACATCAATGATGAAAGAGAATATTCAATCGGCTGCCTCCTGCAGGCCCAACACTGGGCATCGAGCCTGCAACCTGGACATATGCCTTGGTCAGGAATTGAACCATGAGCTCTTGGTTCAAAGGTCAATGCTCAATCACTGAGCCATGCTGGCTGGGTGAGAAAACCTTTTTTTGAATCAGAACTTCTTAAATATATGAGGGCATAATTGTTTAAGTATCATTCAAAATATTGTTTCAAAATGCACATAGGTCCTATATTTAAAACAATTGTTTTGATGACTCAAATAGTAGGTATTAACATCAATTTTTATATGGTGGAATATGGATCTCTGATGTGACTCTTATGCTTTGGTTGACAAGAAGATTGAATTCAAATTGCAGCTCAAACCTCATAACAGTATAGGGTCATCAGACTTGCTTATCTTTCACTCTCAGTTTTGTTAGATGATTAAGACATGATGTTATTGAGTATTATTCAGAAATTGCTCTAGCCTGCATATGACTCCTGTCTAACCAACATGCACTTAATAGCTTTTGAGATACTTATTTTAATTTTTGGTTTTGAATGTTTTTGCTTTTCTATTCATATCATATAATCTCAATTGTTAAGTTTTTATTTATAATTATGCCAGTATTATTTTTTTCCCCATCACCATTTATCCTCCCTATCCCCTCTTCCAACTCTACCGATCTCCCTTCCCCCTGCAATCACCACATTGTTGTCTGTGTCCATGAGTTTCTTCTTTTTTTTTTAATTACACTTTGATTTCTTTTCTAGGTATTACCTCTCTCTCCTTGTCTGTAATCTTTATAGAGCTGTCTGTCAGGGTTTTCTGGAGATCCCTAGACATACATGGGCACAGGACTTAGCTTTGATCATTGCGACTTACTTTAGATGCTTTGAATCTTGAACAGTGTCAAAAAGACTTGAAAACACAGCTGATTTAATTCCTACTACATGGAATTTTTTATTTACCCGGTCCTTCACTTTTTTATTCTATTTTTTTAATTTTGTGAGTGACCTCAGTATCTCTAGAGCTCTTTAATGAATTTACATTTTGTATCTGCTAATCAGAATTAATTTTTATTGCTTATCCCCACAATAGTAACAGGCTTGTAATGCCTACAAGGTCAAGATGGCAAATAAAAAAATAAATACAAACATAAATAAAATAGTCTTAGTTTGAAGAGTCCTCTGTTTGAGTTTAAGGTCCCCCCCCCCCCCACTTAGCATAATGTTCTCCTAAGCCAGTAAGAGAAAGGTAAGTACCATAGGATTTCACTCATATGTGGAATTTAATGAACAAACTAAAACTACTAAGCAAAATACAGACAGATTCGTAGATAGAAAGCAGGCAGACAGCTCTGGTTATGTGTGTGCGTGTGTGCGTGTGTGTTGGGGGCTTGGGATAAGGATGAAGAATTGAGGAGAGAGAGAGAGAGAGAGAGAGAGAGGGAGAGAGAGAGAGAACTCATGGATATGGACAACAGTATGGTGATTTCGGAGAGGGGAGGGGGAGGATGTGGAAGAGGGTATAGAGGGGATAAATGGTGATGGAAAAGGTAAAATAAAATTATATATATATTTGAAACCTTCCTTAAGTTAGATATAAGTTAGATGCAAAAATTAATTTTGGCCTCAATGCGGCCGTTTTCTTTTTTTATAGACATGTTCACTATTAGCTCCATTATGCAAAGCACTCTCATAGTCACTGGTTATTACTGAGCACACTATCACAACCACAACTCTTAGCTTCTATTGCCTTTGCCACCATAAAGGCACCCTCCATTGGTATGCATATGGTACACATCCTCCAGCTCCTGGTCCAGGTTTGATTCCAGTGGTGGGTGTGGAGGAGGATGCCAATCAATGATTCTCTCTCATCATTGATGTTTCTATCTCTCTCTCCTTTCCTCTCTGAAATCAATAAAATATATTTTTAAAAAATTGATTTTATAATTCAGTCATTTATCTGACTTTTATCTTTTTTAAAGTCCTATGGCATTTTTTGTTTGTTAAAGTATTACATACGTCTCCTTTTCCCCCCCATCAGTCCCTCCCCAACCACTCCCACCCCCCAGGACAAGCCCCCAATGCCCCAGTGTCCGTGTCTATTGGTTATGTTAATTTTTATCATTTTTATAATTCACACTTTTCTGGTAGATGGTCACTTCTCATTTCTCTCCAGTCAAGCTGTCTCATTGTAGGCAGTTCTATCTGGAACAGTCTATCTCTCACCTTATTTATTTTTCCTAGTTATGCAGGAGCTTGGAAACCACACAACTAAATTCTGTAATTTTGATCAAACATAATAAGAAATAGAGTCTCAGAGAGAAAATGAGAACCACTACTGTGAATAGTGTGTGAATTTCAATGTCAGTAATTTGTACTATTATTTCATTACTCAGAACTGTTTTAGCCTCACTTGTTGGCTCCTATGTCTGACTTCTCTATTAATGGACAGTGATAGATAATTTGAGAATGGTGAGTTAATTTACTACCTTACATTTGTTTATTTATACCAAACCTGTGAGGTGATCAAAATAAGAATTATCTTTAGGGAATTTAAATAGCTTGCTGATGGTCACAAGACACGTCTAGTGGGAAAGAAAAAAAATTTAATTGTTGCCCTGGCCAGACGACCCTCTTGTTCCACATGTCAGTGTGTTTTGCTGCTAAACCTTGCACCTGCCATCTTGTGAGACCACTGTCCTTGGACGTCTGTATGGAAAACCTGAAATGGCCGGGGGTCTTTGTCCCACCTTCTTCCAGAGGTTGCTGATGGTCAATGCTTATCTGGTACGAGAGAATCAAATCTCAGCTCCTTTATTGCAAGATGGACAAACTTTGTGTAAATTATATTCCATTTTTCCTCAAGGGACTAAGTTGCATGTAAGACTTCACCTAAAATGGCATGCTTCTTGCCTTTCCTTGTACCACACTGACCCACACTGGAGCCTGAGGCAAAACAAAAAATGTGTGCCCATATGCATACTTCCAAAATAGTTTCCTATATTTTAAACCCAGTAGAAGAAGTTAGCGTACGCTTTATATTTTAAAAATGACAAAATTCAGCCCGGTGGGCATGGCTCAGTGTTTGAGCATTGACCTAAGAACCAGGAGGTCACAGTTCGATTCCTGGTCAGGGCACATGCCAGAGTTGCGGCTTGATCCCCAGTGTGGGGCATGCAGGAGGCAGCTGATCAATGATTCTCACCATTGGTGTTTTTATCTCTCTCTCCCTTCATCTCTGAAATCAATAAAAATATATTTTTTAAAATGACAACATTCAAAGTCCCGTGCTGCTCTATCTCTTTGCACACTATTGTCAACGGTCACAAGCCTACTTTGCAGGAGGGCCGGGGACCCTCTGCTGCTCACAGGGCTGTTCTTGTTGCTCAGTAGCAAAGGGTTAAACTCCAAACCAAGAGCAGCACAGCGGCCTGTCTGACATTTTGTTCATCATGGCTTTTTGTATTAATTTCTACTTATGTGAGATATTGCATTAAGATAGAACTCACCTTAATTGCTGAGATTTGTGGCCACCTGAGTGAGCGCCTCACTTGCAGGCCTTACTTTCAAGTCCTTTTCTAGTTTCTGCTGGGAACACCCCTATTTTAAATCATTTGGCCCCTTTTTCTGTGTGTTCTCTATTAATGGTTATTGTTATTCAGGTAAAACATTGATTCAGGGTCAGTTCCAGGACAACCTGTTCTAAAATAGTGAATAAGCACAACTTAGATTAAATCACCGAGTATGGACTTTTGGCCAGTATTCTTTCTCTGCCACCAGACTTTGCCATGTTAAATAATTCTGCTGCTGCCGCCTCAGATTGCCTTAAATGTATCCATCTGGTTAAGTCTTACAAGAAATAAGTTCATCATTTTATACAATTTACGTTCATTCTACTTGCTTTACATAGAATTCAGCACTTATATTTTTGTTCCGCAGAAACATTATTAGCTATATACAGTTGAATGCATGACTGTTTTACATTCTAATTGTGTATATTTCTAAATCAATTATCTATCTGTAAATAAACATTTGCTATTTTATAATCTTAACAACCTTGGGCTGTATTAGAAACAAACAAACAAACATTTGCTGTTAGTCAAATTAGGAAACATTATTTTAATGTACAAATTATGGTACATTAAAAAGACAAATTCATTTTCACTAACCAGATAAAAATGAAAGCCACCATATCAAATAAAGAGATAATGTAGTTTAGATTTTGTGCCATTAAATAAGAACAAACAAAAATGATAACTCCAAAATAATTTAAGTTTCCTTTTAGGAATTATGTCTGTTTTAGAAAGAGTTGGATAGAATAAAGTCAAACTTTATGTTTTGTAGTCACATGACACCAAATAATTAATGTAAGTGAATTTTAAATACTTCACATGGATAAAATATCACATTAAATTATACACTTTAAACTCAAAAAGGCCCATGAGTTTTTCCATATAATTCACTTTATACATAAATAGGAGGACTTTAGTTTTCAGGTGTCCAGAATTAAGCCAAAAACCAGTTTGCTGGAGATGGGAAAGTCAGGGTGCCCCATCACACCCACTAGGGGGAGTTTCAGCATTTGAATGAGGTATCGGGGGTTTGCCATATTCTAAATCCGACCAGCCAGGAAAACACGGTGAAAATTGTTTGAATTTTCTAAGCCTTGATCTCTTATATTTTTATACCATTAACTAAGACTTTCAATGATAGAATAGAATTTCTTACCCTTGAAATTTTAACTTACTGACTCTATCAAATTGGTACTGTTGCCTTTTTGTGTTTTGGGACGTTTCTTCTTCTACTGTTTGTTTTTTGTTAGTTTATCTTTATTGTTGAATGTATTACAGATGTTCCCTTTGTTTTTTTTCCCCATTGACTCCTTCCACCTCGAACCCGCCCATCTATTAATTCAACTCGGCTATTACAGATTAATCAATTAATATATTTATTTCTCACCTATTTATCCCCTTAATAAAGGTTTATGAAAGACTTCAGTGTGCTACACTATACGATCATCCCCCCAAAAAACAACAAATAAACAAAGTAAGGCAAAGTTTTTGCCTACAAGGAATTTGCAATTCAGTGGGAGACATAAACAACAAAAGACTACAATAAAGCATTGTCATTGCAATGATAGGAGCTACAAAATTCAATGGGGCATACTCAAGAACATTTTATAATTTTTTAAGCTAAGAAAAATATCATTAATCTGACATTTAAAATATGAATAGAATTTTGTTATGTCAAGTTGGGTGGAAGACTGGTGGGAACAAGGGTTACAAATTAATGAAAATAAAAATTTTACATGGTTAGAGAGTAGGAATTTAAGAAAGGGAAAATGGAGATCTCTGAGCATTTACTTTTATTTATGTTTTTGTTGATTTTAGAGATAGAGGAAGGAAGAGGGAGGGAGAGAGAGGGGAGGGCAAGAGAGGGAAAGAGAGAGAGAGAGAGAGAGAGAGAGAGAGAGAGAGAGAGAAACATCGATGTGAGAGAGAAATGTCTATCGGCTGCCTCCTGCGTGCACTCTGACTGGGGACTGGGGTAGAACCTGAAACCTGGATGTGCCTTGATTGGGAATCTAACCCTGTGACTTTCGGTGCACAGGATGATGCCCAACCAATGGAGCCACACAAGCAGGGCCATTTTATTTTATTTTTGACACAGTGGTGTCACAGTATTTATTCAAACAACCATCTTTTTTTTCAGATCTTATTTTCAATTATGATTAGATTGCCACAATAACTTCTTAATCTCCTTAAATGTTGAATACACAATGGAATTGTGGATATTGGCAAATATGGATTGGAGATTAAAGTCCACAAAGTTGGATCAGGAAGGGAATTCAAGGAGAGGGAAGAATGTAGAAAGATAATGAGATTGAAAGTCTTAATGTCTTAAAGGTATAGCAAGCTGGGAAAATAAGTGGGAACTAAGATGGTTGAACTAGATCAGTGGTTCTCAACCTTGGCTCGCACTTTAGAATCACCTGGGAATCTTTTTAAAATCCTGATTTCCGGTCCTCATCCTCCGGAAATTCTGTTTCTTTGTTACTAACGTTGTGGCCCCACCCCATAACAAAGAAACAGAATTTCCGGAGGATGAGGCCCAGAAACCAGGATTTTAAAAAGATTCCCAGGTGATTCTAATGTGCAGCCAAGGTTGAGAACCACTGAACTAGATGAAGCAGTGAAATGGGTGATGATAATGTATAAGATGTGGGCATGGATACAGGTAGTGGTAATGGAAGAAAAATGAAAGTATTTCTTAGAGATGAAGTTATAAACTCAGAACAGGGTATTTGATTGTCCACATAGACATTGAGTCATCCAGAAATATAAAGAACTTGGAGTAGAAAGATGACTTTTATTTTTGAAAGGGGAAAGCAAGATAGTACTTGATTTAACAAATGTTGATATAGAAGGTGGTATATGCACACCATCTACAGAACAGCTGGGCTTTTTCCTGGAGCTTGGAGAAATAATGAATATTGAGGTTAGAAGATATGATCATGCCTATATTCTAACATTGAAGTATTATTTGTGAGGACTCTGCAGTGAAGAAATCTCTTTCCATCTAGAAGTGTCCATAGATTAATCATGAGGTACTTTCATGTTTTTAATATATGACTATATAAAGGTTTTGAAACATAATTTGATTTTTAGTACATTTAAGTCCAAATATTTGAGTTTTTTTTAACTATCGACTTATCCAGCAAATAGGACTTGATGGATACCACTTGATAAGACTGTTAGGAATTTCTTAGTTATTCATATGTAACAGAAATATCAAAATCCTCAACTCAGAAGTTTTTTTTAGGAGGGTTATGTTGAATAATATAATTACAGAACATAATATAATGGATAATACTGGATAGTACTGATCAGAAAAATGAATTGTTTTATTAAAGGAAGGAAATGTACCAGTATCAGGGTTGTTAATAACAATAGAATGTATTGCTACCACATTAAGGGGAAACTATACATGTGACTAATATATTATGGGTGTTATAGTCCAAATGTTTGTGCCCCGCAAAACTCATATGTTAAATCCTAAAGCCCAATGTGATGATATTTGGAGATGCAGCCCTTAGGATGTGATTCTTCCCTCAAGAATGGGATTAGTGGCCTTATAAATGAGACCCAGAAAAAATCCCCTCCCCTTTCTGTCATATGAGGTGACTGCTAAAAGACAGCCATCTATGAACCAGGCAGCGGGCTCTCACCAGACACCGAACCTGTGGGTACATTGATCCTGGACTTCTCAGCCTCCAAGAATTATGAGAAATAAATTTCTGTTGTTTATAGCCACCCAATCTATGGTACTTTTGTTTTAATTGTCCAAATGAACTAAGATAAGGGGTAAACAGACAAGAAAAAGAAGATAAGATTGTAAAATTTTCAATTTTATGACCACAAGGATAAGTCATTCAAAAAAGGCAGTTTGAATAAATATGCCATTTGAAATATAGTTATAAATATCAGAAGAAATAATTAAAATGTTTTTCAACTGTTGCCTTTTGGAAGGGAAAATTTGGAGAGAATAGAGTGTAGCCACACCGGTTAGAATGGCTACCATAAACGGACAACTACATTGTATACAACAGGTATTGCCAAGGTTGTGGGGAAAAAGAACCTTTGTGCGCTGTGGTGGGAATGCTAAATGATGCAGCCACTATGGAAAACATTATGGAGGTTCCTCAAAAAACTAAAAATAAAACTACCATCTGATACAGCAATCCCACTTCTGGCTATTTAACCAAGGAAATGAAAACAGGATATTGAAGAGATATTTGCCATGTTTGCCTTCCCCCTGCTATAGCATAGAGTTGGTTCTAGCCAAGGGTAGTATTTCCCAGCCCCTGTTCATCCTTTACTCCCATCAGAGTAGTCCTAGTGAATGGAAAGTTAATGCTTCACTTCCGGCCCAGGGATTTTGAGAAGCAGGTGAGAATCCTTGGTTCTCTTTTCATCCCTTTGAAGACTGGATAAAGAGCACTTTGAGGGCCCTGAGGATGTCAGTCCTGGGATGGAAGAGACCCTAATCTATGGAAAGCCACTTGGTCAATCTGGAACACATATATTATGAGTCGTATGTCATGTAAGTAAGAAATAAGCTGCTATGTTAGTGATAAATACATTCCTATTGTGTTAATTCCCCAGAATTTGAAGGCTTGCTTGAACAGTTAGTGTTAAGCATACAGATATATTTGCTATAAAAAATCAAATAAGTAATATTTTAATATTAATAAAAAACATAAAGTATTTAAAAAATAACGAGCAGACATTTCATGAAAAAATACTATACATAGTGATGAAATGTACATATTCAAAGTAGTCTCTTCCTTCTGTTTCCAATATATTGGCAAAAGTTTGTTAATAGTGTATGTTGGTTACCGTGTAGGGAAATACTGGGATTCTTGTACATTAGTGAGATGGTAATTGCTACACATTTTTACTCACACGATTTTGTAGAATTTAGCAAAAAGTATAATTATACAATTTATCAATTCTCTTTTTAGTATCTGTCCTTGAACAATTACTTTCACAAGTATATTGCATCCAGGACAAATATATTCAGTATAACTTTGAAGTCATGAAAAATTAAAAACAACCAAATATGCATCATTGTTGAAATGGTTAAATAAAATATGGCAACTTTAAAAAATGGCATTCTATATCATACTGAAAAAAAATGAGGTAGATGTCTATTACTGGACATGAAAAATTGCCAAGACACATTGTTAGGTGAAATAAGAAAATATACAGTATAATTCCTTTCTATGAATTAAATCTCTTTCTAAATACATAGGAAAATGTTGAAGGCATGTGCAACAAATAGTTATGTATTTGCTTTAACAGTAAGTTTTCTCTGCTTAGAGAACATAATTCTCTACTATATGAAAAATGTACAAGAACATATTCATCTGTCATATGTTACAAATGGAAAGATCTTAGATCCATAATCTTAATCTCTGTTAGATCAACTTTTACAGAAAATGTTTCCCTTTTCAATCTTTAGTTCCTTTAAGAGTAATATACATAATTAAATTGTGGTAAGGATTCTGTGAATAGGCAAGAAAAATTCATCATTAAGATGAAACTCATCTAAAAATTTATTACTTAATTTAGTAAATTTCCTATATTTAATTATTAGTATTCATTATTGGTTATTGCCACATGTCATGAGTAAAAATGAATCATATCTTCCTCCTAGGTTTTTCTCCCTGTATTATTTAATATAGTGATAAAAAAGTTAGTAGACATTACTTTTTAGCAAATGGCACATTTAGTTATTATTATTGTAAGTCATTGATCTTCTACGATGTCCTCACTGGGATGTGGATAGAAAGTGGTGAAATAAGATGAATGTGTTTCTCTTCATCTTTAAAGATTTCTAATTATGCATCTTTTGCAAAATAAATCAACATTACTATAACAGCCAATAGTGGTGATGTGCACTCATTTATTATCTCGGTAGAGACTGTCTTCCAGAGTGTGGTATAAATAATAACACAAAAATATTATTTATTGTAATTCAACAATATAATACAAGAAATTTGGCAATGCTTGTGGAAAAGAAAGAAGTGTTGAGAACCAACTTTTGTTTTCACTGTTAAAACGTTATTTCTCAAAAGCTAATTCTTTATCTAAATTTATTTATTTTGACCACTTAAAAATTTAAGCTCAGATATTTTAATTCAACCATTAGTTGGTGATGATACCAATGCTGACATTTAGTGATTTGCTCAACATTCAAATAGTCACTTATTTTATGTCAGATCTAGAACTCAGACCTTCTGACATTCATTCCAGTATTTATTTTATTTCTAATTAAATTATATGTATTTCTGAACTAAAGAAAAATAGTAGGACATACTGCATGGAAGGGCATAAACATATAATTAATTAATCCTAACAAACAATGACAATTCACACGTTTTTACCTTACCTGCTGCAGCCACTTCTTCCCTTCTTTGCCTGAGTGAGCTCAGCACAGTTCTGCAACAAGTGTTTTAGATCAGCCAATATACCAGGAACATCTGCGTATTCACATGGAATTGGGGGGTGGGGGGGCGGAGGGAAGAAGAGGGGGTAAGGAGTGGCCCACAAGCATCTAACCTACGGGCCACTGGTTCTCACACAGAGACCTGGGGATTCCCACCTCTCAAGTCTCTTTTCCAAAACTCATGTTGCCTGTCTCCTCATTGGCTCGCGATTTGTTGGTTCAGAAACTGGCCCTGTATCCAGAGGGCGGATGGAGACCCAGGAAGAGAAGACTCCGGTAGGTAGGCGACTGGATTCTTAAATAAGGGAACTGACAAAAGAGTCTTGTTTTGCGCGGCTGGGAGCAGAGTAGATCTCCATACACACCTCCTAGAATCTTAAGGTTTATATGGAGGCCTTCAAGGGATTCAGTCACATATGCCAAGGTTTCTCCATGCATTGCTCTTTCAAAGGCTGTGTCCTGGAAAACAGCTTCGGCTGTGGAAATAGAGGGCAGAACATCAAGTCCAAGGACAGGAAAGGGGGTAAGAAGCCTCCCACCGCCTGGGTTCAGCTGGCTGTCAGCAGGCGAAGGTCATGTTCTCTCCCTTAAGGTAATGCATGTTAAAGATTGAGCTGCTTATACAATGGGGGTGGGGGGAGCAGCAGGATAGTGAGGAAGAGGGAAGACAAGACTAATGGTGAATACAGAGCAAAAATGCATCACTGGCTAAGCCCTTCATACATTTTTTTTTCTGTTCAATACAGAGCACACTAGCATTTTACTCAGAACCGATTTTGAGTCAGGCTCTCTGCCGAGAACTTTGCAAATCTATCTTAAATTTCAATAGAACTCATTTAAAGCAGGCGTCTGATATTTCATCAGAGGCTCAGAGGCTCAAGATTTCACAACCAGTGAGGGGAAGATGTGAGTTATGAACCCAGGCCTTTTCTCTCCAGGTCAGGTAACATAACTCATAGTGACCCATCCTGACTATATTGACTGCATTAACCACTCATTAGAACGATAGAAATTCCTTAATTTCTTTTGATGTGTAAATGCCATTGATTTTAAGAGACTTCAAGTGGTCAGAAAATGGAATGACGACAGAATAAAGCAAGTCTTTCTGTACTTCTATCTATATAAAATCATGCTGCTTCTTTCACAGCTAATTTGCTGTTGCAAAAAAAAAATCTATCCACTTGTTAGTTATAGGATTTATGACTATAATGAGCTAAAAAAGAAAATATATTTTCTCTGCTTTAAATTTCCTCATCCCCATATGAAAGTTATTGAAGGCAGTGCACTTTACCGTAGGAACCAGATTTTCATGGGTTTGCCAGGGCCATTTCTTAGTGCTTCAAAATGATGAAGTGAATTTCAACAAGATACTTTATGACATAAAAAATATCCTCAACCCTTAAAAATTAAGTCTCATCATAGGTATGACTCCCTTAAGTAAACTCTGTAGTGTAGTGGGGGGAAAAATTAAAGAGGGTAGAAACATATATCTAACACCCGGGAAAAATAAATTGTATCAGAAATATTTTACCTCGTACATAGAGTGAAACCAACTCATGGGAAATAACATTAAAGACAGCATTAGAAATAATGTAAAACCACTTTAAGCTAACCGTAATTCTCTGAAAAATGACAAGTTGACAGCTTAAAGGGCCTCCAGCTTCATCCTGCCAATGTCCATTTCTTTTCTGCTTTTTCATCCGAAGATGCTTTTAAAAGATAGGCACCATCAAAGTATTCCTGGCAATGCTAAGTGAGTGCATCCAGAGGGTAAAGAGGAGTTTCCCTCCCTTCCAAGTTTGGTTGGCTGTAGGATGTCCATTTTTAAATTACTTTTCAAACATGTGCAAATAGCCATCTAAATACCGGTATCATTAGAAGGCATTTTGGAACTTTATGAAGATGTCACTTCTCAAAATGCCTTTTTTAGCACTGACATTCTTGAACAAATCCCTTTTTTGTTGTTGTTTTTTGAGAGAGAGAGAGGAAAGTTTTCCAACCAAATTAAAATCACCTTAAACTAGAAA
The DNA here is from genome assembly GCF_000147115.1 of Myotis lucifugus. Lineage (NCBI taxonomy): Eukaryota > Metazoa > Chordata > Mammalia > Chiroptera > Vespertilionidae > Myotis > Myotis lucifugus. The sequence continues at coordinate 3,319,324 of NW_005871065.1, forward strand.
GTACCTATCTCTTCAATAGACATAGATTTTAAAAAAAATAATATGAAATAAGAAATATGAAAATATGTGCTCATCTTCTCTATGGATTTATGAGACAAAACAATCATTTTCATTAAAATTACTAGTTGATTCTGACAAAAATGAAACCTTTCCCCTGAACTAATTATCAGGTTTAATTAATATACCTAGTAAATTAAACTAGGATATTATAGTTGCAGAATCGTATATTCCCACCCCTTTGGATAATCAGGAGGCAATTGCTTTCATTATAACATGAATGGGCAGATGATTTTTCCTTGACTACAAAGAGAAATTATGACAATGACAGAAACAAAAAAAAAATCAATGGTCTCATCTCACATACTGCTATGTTCCTCTTAGTGCTTTGAAATGGATATTGAACAAAAGTAGCAGTATATCTGCTTATTCAAGAAAAATTTGCCTCTTATTATAAAGCATATAAATACAGAAAGAGAAAGTTACTTCCAGCTTGTGTGTTCCTTTATTTTTACTATGAGCTGTACAGTGTGTTCAATGGTGAATATTATAAATATGAAGACTCAAGATCTATCTTTAAAAATTTCATGATGTAGTAGAGGGAACTGATATGATCTATAATAATAAAAGCATAATATGTTAATTAGACTGGACGACTTTCCGGATGAAGCCAGGGCTGCGAGGGAAGCCTGGGTCCTGGGTGCCAGAGGGAAGCCAGGGCTGGCAGCTGGGGGAAGGAAGGCCTACTCTTGCACGAATTTTGTGCATTTGGCCCCTAGTTAGTTAATAATTTAAGTTTTGCCTAACTAAAACATTTTTTAAAAAAATAAATGTTTTCTGACATTTCTGCCTAAAAGGTTCTCTTTAGCATAAGTCTCTAAGCAAGTGTGTTGAAATTAAAAAACAAAACAAAAACACAACCTTAAGGCAAAATTCTGTTTAAAACTTTAATGCAGTTTTGTTTGGAGAATTATTTTGCAGATGATCCATAAAAAAACAACATGATTAATATGTTTAAATGAACTTTATGAAGACAACAAATTTAGACAATAGGTAGACTTACAAACTTTACTCTATAACCAAGTATACAAACCTTTACAAACAACTAAAAAACCGAACTATTGTTTAGTCAATATTTGTGGGTTTTGTTGGTTTTTTTTTTTTTTACAAATTTCTCATAAGCTAGCATCTTTATAAGTTGAAGGATAAAAAGCAAAGAGTTTTACACACTCTGGATTACATAAAAGATGTGGGCTGACCTTTCAGAACTGTTTAGTATTCTCTTGTGTATATAATAAAGAGAACAGAAACAACATCTGTGTGTTTTGCAGTGCCTGAAGACATTTCAGAATGTCTAGTCCACCACACAGCTGGGGGTGGAAGTCCACTGTGTATTTTGAGCAACAAAATTGCATTTATCAAAAAATATTTCAATTAATGCTTGGTATAGTGTTAGCTGCTAAGTTAGGCTTGGCACCTCAATATCGATAAAATGAAGGAATATTATTATGCCAATAGGTAAGTGTACAGGGTGATATGATGCAAACACAATTTATTAAAAGTTTATTATGAAATAAGAGGTGATAAATCTACCATGGAACCTTGAATGGAAAAACAAATCAGAGAGCCAAGGATAGAACCTTAAAGGAAACCTTGAGAGCCAGGAAATATAAAATGGTTTTCTCTCTTTTAACTAAGTGATTTTATGCCCTGTCAAGTTTGTTAGTTTAAAAATTAACTGTAAAATAAATTTAAAGATAAATAAGAAAAGAGGAATATTGCAGTTTGAAGATGTTATGAATGTCTTCATGTATCTACATTAACAGTTGTGAATGAATGAACCTATTGAATAAATTATAAGCTAATATTTTGCTTTGAAGAATTGATCGATTGCTTTGTTGAATTCAATCAAGTATCAAAACAAGTCACCGATCCAGATAATATTTTCTCAAAAACAAATGCTCTGTTTGAGACATCTTCTCATCTATACTAATGAAAGGGTAATATGCGAATTAGACCAGATAGACCGGACATCTTCTGGACGTCCTTCCTGACAAAGCTGGGGCCTGGGCGGAGCCGCCAGGGTCCTGGGTGCCAGCAGCCGGCCCGGGCGGAGTCACCTGGAGGTCCTAGCACTATGGCCCCTTCCGCAGAGGCAGCCACAGAGGCGGAGGGGCGGGGGGGAGACAGGGGGTGGCATGGTCCCAGATCCTCCTCAGAGGCTGGACGGGGTGCAACCACGGTGCCTCAACCTCCCTCAACTCCTCCCCTAGCCAGCCTGGCCCCAGATTGCCTTCCCCCACCAGTGGGCGAGAGCGGAGCCAGCGCTAAGAAGCAGTGAGCCCTGTTTCTGGTTGAGCCACACTCTCACCCCCCCACCCCTGCTCAGCCAGAAACTGGGCTCACGACTGGCGGCTGGCGAGCACAGCAGAGGTGGCATGAGCCTCTACAGCCTCCCCAGCAGACAGGCAATAAGGAGCAAGAGGTCCTGGACTGAGAGAGCCCCAGACTGTGAGAAAGATGTCTGAGTTCCAGCTTAGGCCGATCCCCTGGGGATCCTGGAGTGTGAGAGGGCATAGGCCGGGCTGAGCCCCCCCCCACCCCACCCCACAGTGCACGAATTTCATGCACTGGGCCTCTAATATATATTTCTCCAAATTTCAGCTATCCATATTGTGAGCAATCTTGTTTCAAGGTAGATTTTGTGAAATAGGTAAAATCCTACTGCGGAAATTTGGGAAGAGCAATGTATAAATTCAGATATCTGAACATTTAGTTTGTTTTTCTGCCTTTTCTTTTCCTGTGGGGTACTTTAGTTTTTGGATCATTGTACAACTGATGATAAATTACATATAAGAGCCAGTTTAGGCTTTTCTCACAAACTGCATGAGATGGCAGCTTTTGGAATGACATGGGAATAATTGTCTCTATATTCTTTCTAAGACTTTCATAGCTAGTATACGCTTAACGGCTGTATTTTGTTAGATTATTAACCATAAGCAAGTTAATGTGTTACGAAAATATAGGAAAAAAATGTGTTTGTATGAATGGGATAGAAACACTGATTAGATCATTAAAGCAAGCCGTCTTGGCACTAAGGTAATTCATTGTGAAGTATGTTGTTTATAATATCAGGACTTATTCCCATTCTATTTCACTACGATAAATTTTGAAATAGAAGTGTATGAACGTGAGGACAATGATGTAAAACAACTTTTGCCTCTCCCTGCCAGGCACACAGTGAGCATATAATAAATACTTGCTAAATTGAATTGTTATTAGTGTCCTCTCCTTCCCACCTGCTTTCTCCTCACTGCATTTCTGCATGGATGCTTTGCTCAAGAAAACAGTGATGAACTTATTCAAGAATAGTTGATTTAATCTCATTGTAATGTGTGACAGCATCTGAATTCTTGATTACAATTCCTGAGTACAAGGCCTTGGGTTTGGTTCTTTTAATAAAACAGAAAGTAAAATGCTCTTAACTGGACCTCAGGGAGAGTATTCATTCCATAAACATATCATTGGTCTAAGACTAGGAAACCTGGGTTTCAAGAGTAACTCTAGAAGAGGTGTACCAAATAGTTTGGATAATAGAAGTTTCTGGCGAAGAGCCTAAAAACCCATATCAAACAGCTTCCATGATGGAATTAAATAGACTGAAAAGAGCCTTTATCCCTATATCTCTGTAACATCAGGTAGGACAGTGATTTCTAATTTTTTCAAAATAATTACATTCAAAGAACTTTATAGCTGTGATTCATTCCTAGTGAACTTAAAACATACTCTCTCTCAGGGTGTACCATGGTTTTTAATTGACTCTCCTACCCCCGAAACAACACATACAAAACCATACTTTAATACTAACTATAATTTTTGCTAAATAAGCTTTGGAAAACATATGTGTAACTGAATTAAAGTAGTATTTTCATCGCATGTTTCTTCCCATTCCATTCATTATGCTCCATATTCATTGTCAAATGAATACAAGTTACATAATACTAGTGGCCTATTGCACAAAGATTCGCGCAATAGGCCTTCCTTCCCCTGGCTGCTGGCACCGGTTTTCCTCCAGCACCTGGGACCCAGGCCTTTGGTCCGGCCACAGCAGTGACCCAGGCCCCCAGCCACTCCTTGAGCGGAGTCCAAGGCCAGCGGGAAGCTTGGCTTCCTCTGTCATCGGGAGCAACCCAAGCCTCCTGCTCGCTCCAGCTCCGTGGCTGCCACCATCTTCAGTCATCTTCAGTCTTCACTCCACACCTGCGTATGCAAATTAACCACCATCTTTGTTGGGTTAATTTGCATAGTCACTCTGATTGGCTGGTGAGTGTAGCGGAGTGGCGGAGTGATGGAGTGATCGTTAATTTACATGTTTCTCTTTTATTAATGTAGATGCCATAATTCCAGGACTTCATGTATCCCAGAATGCTATTACTTATCACACATATTAACAGTGTCTGAGGTTTTATCATGGAAAAATAGAAGTAGCTTTTAAGAAAAAGCTGATCTAGTCTATTTTTTATGTAAACTTTTATTTTTAAAACAGCTTTCGATTTATGAAAAATTACAGACAGTGAAGAGAGTTTCACCCTATAATTTAGGACATTACATTAATTTGGTATATTTGTTCCAATTAATGAACCAATATCGATGCATCATAATTAACTAAATCTATACTTCATTCAGATTTTCTTAATTTTTACCAAATATATATCCCTTTTCTGCTCAGGATCCCATCAAGGATAGCACATTACATTAAGTCATCATCTTTCCTTAGGCTCCTCTTAGCTATGACATTTTCTCTCAGACTTCCTTTGTTTTTAATGACCTTGACAGTTTTGAAGAATACTCATTAGATATCGTGTAGAATGTTCCTCAATTTAGATTTTAGATTTTCTATGTGTTTTTTTTTTCATAATCAGGCTGGGGATATATGTTTCCCAAGACCCAATTCATAAAGGATGCTAATAAATTTGTCTCATATTTTTTTTTGTTACATTACATTTGCACATCTCTCAATGTCTTTATATATCACTGTATGTCACCTTAGACTCGTCACCAGAGGTTTCAATGTAAACTTAAAATATGAAGCATTCACTAAATCATTTTTATGGAAAGATCAGTTGCAAATGTTCAACATTTCGCATGAAGTAAGACACACCAGAAGGGCATGCTTGATATTGCATCCCTGTGGGAACCAACTGCATGACTTAAATAGAGAAGGAGCGCCAAGTCACTGTATCTGAGTAAATTCATACAGAGCAGGCAGTTATGATTTTGTCAAATTTCAAAAAGGCATGGATCATCTTATGTTTCCCCTGGCGTGGGCAGGGTAACTACATGGCGTTACCATGAGTAAAAACTGACAAAAATGTCCCATGAATTACTTCACGTCCATTATCTGCCTGGTGGCTTGTGATGCCAACGTTTTTGTTTTGCTTGTCAAATCAGTGTCTGCACTCATGCAGGAGACTTACTATACCAGAAAGCATTTGTATTTCTATTCCTGCCATGGAATCATTTCCATCTAATGCCTGAGCTCCTTGGGGGGCAGGCACCTTTCACCTGCATTAGAAAAGTCTCAGCTGACCACCTCTTGTAAGGGCTTAGCATCTTAACAAGTCTACATGTTTCTCATTATGCTTGAGCTCTTCTTTCCATTTAGGATCTACAGGGAAGTGTTTACACTTGTCAGCTCCCACTGGATTGCAGTCTTTTTGGAGGAATTTTACCCTAATTTGAGCCACCTTATATTGAAAGAACATACATGTATTTACCCACTCTGACACTTTCCAGCAGAGAAACTGTAGCTTTAAATCACAATTTTAAAAAATCTATTTAAAAAACAGGAAAATATCTCTTTTTCTTTACACTAGTCACATGGGGGAGGATTAAAATGCACTGACAACCCCTCCCTGGTTTCAGCCCCCAGCCTACTCTTCACCCTTGCCCCCTTATTTCAATTAGTGTCAGCCCAAAGAAGTCATTTTTACCTCACCAAAATTATGCCAGAAACAGACATATGCATGGCCCCAAGACCATATGAACTCAACATATTAGAATCTTGAACCGATAAAAATGTGTCAGCTTATATTTATTAAGTACACCTCTAGGTGGTACATCCTCTGGCATATTTTTATGATTTGATTCTGTGGAAGTGCTTTTGCTCAATGACTATGGACCCTAAGATAATGCCCTTCCTTTGATGAGCAGGAAGCAGAGATCCTAATGAAAGGAGTTAAAACAGAATTAGGTAGACAGACAGGGTCAGGGGTGGAAGAAGGAGGAATCATGGAGCTAGTTGAAACAATGTGTTTTGCAGAGAAACAGGATGGACAGCAGAAAGACAGGGTGTTTTGGAACCAGGATGTTTTTCTTGCAAGTGCAAAACAAAATGTTGCAAAAAGGCCAGTAATCAATCAGAGAAGGGCACCGATACACAAAGAGCAGGCCTTTAGCAGATGCTAGGGGAAGAGCAGAGTGCTTTGGGGGCAAGGCCTTTGACTCTCCCTCCAGAGCTAGTAGCCTGTATTTGTGTGCAATAAACTCCTGCCTGGTTTTAACTCCCCTGGTGTGCGGGTTCATTCTTCATTCTTCGATTCCATGACACTGGACACGGGCAAAAATCCCTGCTCACCTGGTTCCGGTATCACTAATTGTCCTCTAATGGGTGGGGTTGTTCTGAACAGTAGCACTCAGAGCGTCAACAGTGCCACCTTATTTCTGGCCAGAACACATACACAGACCCACCATCCTTTATCAATTAAAGTTTTCTGTCCCAAGTACTTGTACATTTGCACTTGGAGGCCACCTGTTCTAATTAGAAAATTATTTCCGATACCCAGCTTCCTGAATACCATTATTTGTAACCCAATTAGCTTGCACAAAGCACAGTGCAGCAAGGTCAGGGCTCCCTTCAGCCTGTCTGTAAAAGCAAGACTAGCTCACACATCTTAAAACAGTTACTCACAATTAAAAATAATAGCAAAACTTTAAATTATTTTGTCTCCTTTCTGTGTTCTGATTTCCTTATCTTTTCCCCCCCTTTCTTTCTGGCAGTTAGAACTGCATGGTTATGAGGTAAAGCACTTCTTGACTCCTGTTTTACCTTTCCCCATACCTAAGACCTCAGCAGTTTGCAAGTGCATGCCGAGAAAGTTGCTTCCTGCCAGGCTGGGTCTTGCAAGGCCCCACAGGGCCTCAGCCAATCACAGCACCACCATTGCAGCTGTCTTCTCTCCAGCCATGGGGACCACAGTTTTAGTATCTGCTTCCTTGCCAGCCAGACATCTAATCTGGTGGTTTTCTTTTACAAAACCTCAGGTGCCTCTTCTATTGAGCCATTAGAAGCCACAGGGAAATGGTACATTTTGCTTACTTCAGATTCTGGAGTTGTTTTTAACCAGTTGGCCAAAGGGCCAACGTGCCTGGAGTCAAACTTTTGCAACTGGTCTGAGTTTTCCAGCTACTCAGCATTTGTTGTCTGGTACCAGGAATGGTTAAAACTATGATCCTGTTTTTGCTGGGATCATATCCTTCCACTTCCTTTATGTCCCCAGTTCCGTATACCAGAGTGGGATGCTTTGTATTAAATGTACTTTAGGCATCAATCAGCAGGACTTCCGTTGTGAGGATGGTGCCAGAAAGGTGACTCAAGACTCAAGCCCAGTGTCACAGGCCCTTTAATACACACAAAATGGCGATTCAAAGCCAGGTAAACAATAGTGGTCTCAGACAAAAGGACAAGCTGCTACGACTTTCAAATCCCTGTAACAGTGCCCAGTATCACCCCCTGAATAAAGCGTGTAGCCCATTACTCCTTTTCCAGAGAACTCTGCTATTTTTATGGGGGCAGGATATGTGTGTAGGTTTGAGTAATATCCCCGCTTGCCAATGAAAAGCACATCACTTCTCACTGCTTAAATGTATCCCTTCGTGTTTACTGTGGGACAAGGTGAATCAAAGCTCAGTGTGCCAGGTGGACCATTTCCTTGTTGTTCCAGGTTTCCTTGAAGTATATGCCTATAGATAACTGGCTCCAGTGTCTACCTACCATTGGAAAGAAGTTTCACAATAATTAAAGAGTAGCACATCACATAAATATTACCAATGACTACATTTGGCTCATTGAAATGAGCCTTGGGTATTATGCCCTTTGAAACTGCATATACCTCAGAAACACTTGACGTTAGATCATTGGTAACATGCACTTTGAACAATATTCAAACCAAATGGATCTCTAGGAAAAACAGCATCTGTAGTAAAATCTGGAGTTTGGGACCCAAGGTGTTCAAGTGACTACAACTCAAGTTCTAGATCGGATCCAAGTGGTCTTCTTTGAAAATCCTATATAATAAAGATGTAATATGCAAATGGTCTTTATGTAACGACCAACTGCGTAACAACCGGATCACGGATCAACAGGAGGGTGGGGCAGTGAGCTACAAATGGGTGGCAGAGAGCTACAGGAGGGGACAGGGCAGCAAGCTATGAGGGGGGTGGGGGGAGCCACAGGAGGGTGGTAGTGAGATACTGGCGCATGGATTTGTGCGCAGGGCTACTAGTATATATATATTTTTCTGTTGATAGTATTACAGATATCTCCCATTCTATCCCCCTCCTAAGCCCTACCCACCCCCACCCCCAGTCTTCACCACCCTATTGCCCGTGTCCATGGTCTGTAAAAAGACTCTATTTTCAAGAAGCTTACAGTTGCATGGGATGGAGAACAATAAAAACATGAGCTATTTCATTATAGTATGATATAAGCCTTCATTTTGAGCATTTAGAAATGGTTTCCATTATTGTGTATGAAATACCACTAAAAAAAGTTAAAGGATAAACAAAAATAACAAAGTACTAGATTCAGGTTTTAAAAATGCTAATTGATTTTCTTTTTACATTAGCACCCTCACAGATTCAACCTTGGGGCATCAAGAAAGTAGGCGGTGATTAGTGGTGTGGGCATGTTTCATATTTCCCTTCATAAAGATATATCTGTCTGGTACATTGTGTCTGAGGATGTTTGCCTCTCATAATTAGAGTTTATATTACCAAGCGTTATTTATTTTTTTCTCCTTGAGTATGTTTGATAATAGAATAGTTTGTCTTACTCAATATTGGGTTCTAGCTTGTTGTGTTAATAGCATCTACTGAATCATTTGTATTGGTTTTTATTTAATCAAGAATTAGAAATCATAAATAAATTTAAACTGTCTGTCCAAGGATTTTGTTGTTGTTTTCCCTTCTAGGACTGTGTCTTGCATTTTTTCCTTTTATAAAAGAATAAAAGATGCTGGTTTGCACTGATTGATTTGTCTTGCTGTTAACATTTAATATATATATTTAATCCATCTTATCTAAATTTTCATTTCATTGCTTTTCATCTCCAACTTTTTAAGATGTGTGTGTGTGTGTGTGTGTGTGTGTGAATGGTAAATTATATGTGTCATTTACTTCTTTAAAACTTACACCTGGAGTAATTTAGACCTTTGAATTATCTTAAGAAAATGATGGGGAGAAAACAGTATAGCTTAAAATACTTTATTCACATGTATTAGAACTTGAAAAACTCTACCAATCAGAGGTAATCAATCATTGGTATGCTAATTTGCCTCAACAGGGAAATTTTATATTTCAACATATTATTATTATCATTATTATTTTTAATCCTCACCCAAGAATATATATATATATATATTAGAGAGGTAGAAGGCAAAGAGGAAGAGGGAGAGAGAGAGGGAGAAGGTAGAAGGCAAAGAGGAAGAGGGAGAGGGAGAGGGAGAAGTATCTTTTGGTTGTCTCCTGTATGTACCCAACCGGGGATCAAACCAGCCACTTAGGTATGTGTCCTGATGGGGAATTGAGCCCACAATCTTTTGGTGTGTGGGATGATGCTTCAACTAACCAAGCCACCAGGCCAGAGCTCAACATCCTTTTGATCTATTTTCTCTTATATGGAAACAATATTCTGAATGGTACATATATAGGCAGGTGTTCATGAATGCACACATGGTCTGTGTGGGAAGAATTCTTAGAATAAGATGCAAGATCCTGGAATATTTTTCTTCTTTTAAAATAAAGATTAGGGAAGTTTGATCATTGGAGATAACTAGAAATAAACTTATCCACCAAATAGCGAATCAGATAAGACTTTTTGCCCTCCAGGAGTTCAAAATTCAGTAGAGAAGACAATTTATCACCTACTACATAGTATTGTGGTAAGTTCAAGGAGGAGATACACATGGTTGCTAAGGCTGTATAATATTATCTAGGAGGGGCTTGGGAAAGTGAAGAATAAGAAGGAATTAATTTGTAGTTATGTACACAAAAAGCTAAGGCACTAAAGGCAGAATAAATAACATATGCAAGGTAATGGAGATGAGAAAACAAAGTATGCATTTGGGAAATTTAAGCAGTTGGGTTTGATTTGAGCATAGGGAACATGAGGTAGGGGGGATATTTATGGACCAAATCATGAGGGAACTTGTATTTGTGCTACATTTATCCTTACTAAAGGAGGAATCCTTCAGTCAAGGAGATGACACAATTATATCTGGGTTTTAAAAAAAATTATTTATGTTGCAGGATAAAAGTTCCAAGAAGAGGGATAGGGAGTTCTTGTTAGTAGACATTATAATTAGTAAAGAAACAAGGTGAATCAGAAACAAGGCATGGCAAGTATGAATGGAGAGAAAGGACTTGTGACATATTTATCAGGAACATTGATAGGATTTGGAAACCACTTGGATAGCGTAGATAAGGAAAAGCTCTCAAGATTCTTGTGTGTGTTTGTTTTTATCATAATCAGATTGATGATCAGGATTTATAAGTGAAAAAATCATGATTGAGAACAGTTGTAGAGAATAGGATGAGAAAGTCTGTTAGGAAACAGTGAATTTATCTAACACTGGAATGCTCTGTAGTGAATATCTAGTAGGCAGTTAGAAATGTTCACTTGAACTTCAGTAAAATGTGTTATGTTAGAATTCTAGCATCCGAAGACATGCAGTTGTGACAGAACTCAGCATTGCCTCTCATTCTCTGATTTCTGGGCTAAACTCGATTATTGGTCCTCATTTGTGTTTTTCTCTTCCATAGCAATAGCCATTCTGCTCTTCAAATGTGTATTTACTTGCATTAAACTGGTAGGGTTTCCTTGGTTGTTGCTTATTTGTTTTGACCCAAGAAATAGTTTGTTTAACAGGGTTAAACAATAGGATTTAGACAGGGTTGAACAGTAAGGCTTTTCTACTGTTAGACGAATAGTAGAAGTCAATAAACATATGTTAAATTCCCTCTATCTCTCCCTTTCTTCCTTCTTTACATTCCATCCTTTTTTTTCTTCTTTCCATCCTTCCTCTCTCCCTCTGTTCCTGCCTTCCTTCTTCCCTTTCTGTCTTCCTACTCTCCTTTCCCCACTCCTCTCTTCATTACTTTTATTTGCGGTTATTTACTGAGCATCTACTACATGGCAGTGAAAGATATAAAGTGGTCAACATCACAGATATATTACCTGATCTTTGGAGATTTTACTCTGATAAGGAAAGACAAAATATACAAGTGGTTTAAAAATACATATTTAATCCAAATTGTTGTAAGTTCTGTGAAGAAAATAAAAGGTAAAGTCTTTACATGTAGCACTTACTGCTGCATATCAAGAATTCTACTCAAGACTTTGTGGTACTTAGTAAGCATGTAATAAGTATATGTTGAATGAATGAACAATTATGTTCAGGAAAAGATGAATGGATAATGCATAAATAACCAGAACCCAGGTTTTCTGACTCTTCGTTCAGAAAAGTTCAAATTATAGCTTGAGTTTTTGAAAAACAAAAAAACCCTTACATTTTTGTATTCCGAAATCAAGGCTAAAAACTAGAAACATTATATCAATGCTGTACATGCTATAAGTCATTGAAATTGCTCTTAAAATTTCAGAACAAATTTTGCTTTTTGTTTAGTGTCTATATATCTCACACCACCCCTGCCATATAAAGCACTTTTAAATTATTTCTTAAGTAGTTACATATGCAAGTAACTCCTCAGTTAACCCTGGTTTACTTTCGTCATGTAACTTCTGACTGCCATGTGCTTAATCATTTTTTTTTCTATTTCAATTTTATCTCAACTAGAATGAAAGCTAGAAGACAAAGTCTATATATCTTATAGCTCTTGGTTTTCTAGCTTCTAGTATTCTAAATAAATTATAGTTAAATGAATAAATAAATGATTATGAATCGTAATTTTAAAATCTCTGTAAGCTTAAGGGTTTTAAAATTAACAACAACAAGGACAAAACCCTAATCTGTGCTATCTTATTTTACTGCCAGAGAACTTCTTGTGGTTTTTCAAATCATGTTTTCTTTCAAGGAAGTAAACTTATGCTATATTGAATACCATCTGCTGTTATAGAGTTAGAGTGGCAGACTCAAGAGTAAATTTTATATTCCTTTATGAATGCTTTGATTTGTATATAAATATTTTATTTTGTCAAGGTCTCACGTTGGTATCTGATTGAATAGTATAGGCATATTTTTAGTTTGAAATCTAGAATTAATATTGAATGTTCCTAAAAATTTCTTTACAATAAATATATATTCATGATCTATTTTTTCTTTGCTTTATAAACATATTTTTTAAAAGATTACTGATTTTATTCTTTTGCAAGCATAGAATATTAAAAAATCATAGGAAGTCCTTAGTAGCATCATGAGTGAATGCCTGTTCTGCTTTGGTCAGCTCTGAGAGCTTCGGGCTTTTCTGTAAATTAGGAAGGCCAGCCAAGGGTCTGGAAAAAAATTGCAAAGTTTATTTCATCATCGTAGTTTTAATCAGTTTTGAATATTATAGTAAGTTTTCTTCTTTAATAATTAATTCCAAATTCTCTCCTTTCCCAATTCACTAATAAAAATTTCCCAAATTACTTTGTGCTATTCATTAATTATCAGCCATAAAATGTCTCATAGAATATTTTTCAGAGAAACAATTTCTAATAGTTACTAAGGGTAGTCATATTCATTGGCAGCCAATTTTATCCATTAATTCCAATGGCAAAATGAAAGCATGAGATTATACTTTATTTTGTTAGTGTTTTCTCATATCAGGTTATACAATGTGTTGGGAAATGGACATCTTGTGATTTTATTAGAGTAGGGTTTTTACTGAAGATTTGTGATGGTTTCAGCTATTGACTGTGAAAAAAATGGAAATTCATTTAATGGCCACTTGTTATAGAGTTAGATGCCATATTACTGCAAGGCAAAAGAATTAATAAAACCAGGGCAGCACATATATATTTCTGTCCATCTTTGTTCCCATCCAAGCATCTTGGCAACATGAATTCAACCCCTCTAGTAGATCTTTTAGAAATGGACTGGCACGGAAAATTCAGGCCACATTCAATTAATAAGGCAGCATCAACTAGCACCTTATTAATTGAATGTTTAACAGTTAGACAGGAGGTGAAGTGTGGCTCATGAAGAGCTAAATGATTGGAACTTGGGCGAAGGTTTAATCTCCGTGTTTACGATGGCCGCTGAGTGAGCTGGGGAATCCGGGGAATCCGAAGGAAAGGAGTGGGGGTTTTCACAGCATTTCCCACTTTTTTGTGACCCTCTCTTAGGAGTGAACAAATTAAGCAACCTTTGGTAGACTTCTGAGGAACATAATATTTATTAGGCATCAAGCAAAAATAGCACATTAGCCAACAAATGTCTATACTCATATCATTTCATCCTGGATCCCAAGGGATTCCATCCAGATGGCTGGCTAGTGATGGATATCATGGTGATGGGGGTGATGCTTCTTAGACCAGGACTTAGATGCTGCCAAGTTCCCACTTCACGTACTTATATGTTCTCACAGCATCATCTGATATCAGGCAGGTTGAATATTTTAAAAGCTATAGATTTTATTTTAATAGGTATTTTTTTCCTTAATCACAGTATCAGGAGTTGGACCTGCATTACAATGGAACATTTTTAGAATTGCTACATCAGATGGTGTGTGTGTGTGTGTGTGTGTAACTCTGGGCTTACTTATTACTAAGATTCCACACCAAATTTGAGAGCCCACTTCTCATTGGCTGAACTGTTGCTATGTTGCTATTGTTTAGTGCCTCATCTCATGAAACATAACTGTTATTTTTATCTCTTGTTCCTTTTATCTCCTCTATATTCCCATGATGTCCTTGCTGTGGGCAATGCTGACTGAGTTTTTGAAAGATAAGCAGCTTACACAATATCTCTTGGTAGAAACAGGCATGCAAGCTGCCCCGATAAATTTTAACTACCGATATGAATTTTTAAATGCATAAAGAGCTAAAATTTTAGCTCCAGTATCATATAGTGTTTAATTGAAATCTTTCAACAAAACAGAAAATAAAGACATTAATCATAGTAACCTTATTGTAAGTCATATTAATAACTTGATATCTGTTGCCTCATTGTGTATAATTGCTGAAGAATAAATAGTAATTTTAGAGAAAAGACCTATAAAGTTGTTTGCTTCAGAATAGCTGCAATATATGTTTATTTAAATAAATAAATCTGTGAAAACTGGCCTTTTCACTTAGAGAACTATAGGCTATCAAGAGAACTTCATAATTTCTTAACACAGCAGAAATATAAGGCATGTGTGTATATTTTAGTTTGTGGTACATGCATAATATGCTACAGATAATCATTTATTTGGATGTTATATAAGAAGCATGGGTTCAATTCTGGTTCAATAAATAACTTCAAGCATAAGCAATTTTGAGACTCAAGAATATAAAAATTTACTGTGTGATCTGTCACTTAAAAAAAATGGAATGTGAAACTTAGTTTAAAATTAGAATCAAGAAAATATTACCAGATAGAGACACAATGATTTACATTTCAACATGAGATTAAAGGCAATGCCACTTTTAACCCACTTAAACAGTAACATCTCTTATAAGTAAACTAGTGGCCCAGTGCATGGATTCATGCAACATTGAAAGGAAATTAATTAGAACAAAGATTCATGCAGTAAGTAATTACTGCAAAAAATTACATATCAAAATAGTATATGTAATATCGTATTATAAAATCAAAACACGCGTGCAATTGGTGCCAGCGAGAGCTTTATATGTATCGCACATGCATGAGTCAACATTTATTTTTAAATTGCCAGTGCATGTCATATGTACCAGCTGGTCAGTCATTTAGCTTTTTATATATATACTAGAGGCCCGGTGCATGAAATTCGTGCAAAAACAGGCCCTGGCAGCCCCAGCTCCCTCGGCCCTCACCCCCTATCTACTGGTCGTTCTGAAAGGGTGTTCTGGAAGTGTGTTCCACCAGGTCATTCCGCTTTCTGGTCTAATTAGCATATTAGCTCTTTATTATATAGGATATTAAAGATAATCTATACCTTATTATGAAGAAAGTATTTTCTCTGTGAAATCAGAGAAAATATTAAATTATGCAGACATTCTCTCATTTAATAAACAAAATATTACTAAACTTCTGTCACTTTGATTTAATGTTTCTGGATAATGATGGTATGATAATCAAGTCAATCACAAGATAATTAGTAAATAAGATATTATTATTCATAGCCTTAATGAGGATATTAAAAGTTGTAAGTAATTGTGATTTTCTAAATCAATTTGATGCCAATTATATAGTTTCCTTTATTCCCAATAAATGTGTACACTTTTTTTAAGTAAACAACCTTTGCTATATCATTGCATCTAATATAGGGTTAGGTTTATAATCTATGTATGAAGTACTTTTTTCTATGTGGTTCCCGTAGCAAATTGGTCAAGCAAGTTTCTCCTCATCCATACCACCTTCTACCTCTGCTGAAACAATCTGCTTATGTGGATAATATACTTGGAGTTTTTGCAATTTGATTGACCCAAAATATTTTATTTTCGGTAATTTGCCTTTCTTAGATCCATTGTGCTTACAAGACTGCATGTTTCCTACATTACACCCACTGTCCATCTGAAATGTCCTAAAAACATTTCTAATTAAATGCTACTGCTTTGCAAATAAAGTTTACAAATTCCCATACATTAAAAAATCCAAATAGAACAGATATCAAGAGGTATTTACATCCTGAATTCAACAACCCATGAAGCATTTTTAGAAACTGTCTCTGGAGCTAGATGACTTTTTCTGTGGTTAAGCTGTTATTATTTTCCATATATACTAGTGTATACACACACACACACACACACACACACACATATGTACACTATAGTTTTTTTTATTGTGGTAAATATACAGAACATAATTATTCCATTTTAGCCATCTTTTAAGTGTATAATTCAGTGACATTAATTGCATTTGAAAGTATGCAAACATCACCATATCTATTTCCAAAATGATTCATCATTATAGTCTTTTATTTAAATAATTTTTCCAAAACCTGTTTCCTGTAAACTCGTTATAAAGTCTCTATACCCATTGCACTCTTTTCTTTTTCCATTAAATTTATTGGGGTGGTATTGGTTAATACAATTATATAGGTTTCAAGTATAAATTCTATAATATGTCATCTGTAGGTTGCATTATATGCTTACCACCCAATGTGAAATCACCCATCACCATGTATTTGACCTCTTTTACCCTTCCCTAGCCCCCACACCCTTTCCTCTGGTAACCACCATACTGTTGTCTGTTTCTATGAGGTCTTTGTTTGTTTTTTTCTTATTTGTTCACTTGTTGCTAAGTTGTTTTTATTTTATTTTTTTTAATTTTTAATTTCTTTATTGGTTAAGGTATTACAAATGTGTCCTCATCCCCCCATTATCCCCCAACCTCTCCCCCGACTCATGCTCTCATCCCCCTGTTGTCTGTGTCCATTGGTTTGGCTTATATGTATGCATACAAGTCCTTTAGTTGTTTTTAAATGTGTGGGGGTGAACAAAAATATCTGGGTAATTGAATTCCTAACTATTTTGTATAGATAATAGATATTTAATGTAAAATATTACTTCCACATGGTATTACCTTATTAGGTGAGGTATTAATTTAAAATATATGCTGCATTGTTTTAACTTTGTGTGTTTTAAAAATACTGTGTAATCTTAGCAAAACTCTATTCTGTTAAATTATATAGAAGCTGGATGCCACAGGTTAACTGCATCAACAATATTAGTAAAAATAATGGGGTAAAGATCAGTATTCAAAAATCTTGGAATTTGCTTGGGCTGAAAGCAACAAAAAATAGTTTCAGCTTTGGTTACGGTCATGTAATGGAGTAAATGAAAAACTATGTTCAGTAGAAAATGTCAGTTTCATCTATAATATTTGTGTGAGCATAATAACAACTAGCAATTAAAGACCATTCATCTAAAGATTAATTTAAATGGAATCTTGGCAAAATTTCATCTCAGGGATGTGAAAAAAATCTCCATGTGAACTAAGGAAGGAAGCCATGATAAAATGAATTTTTGGATGTAAAAAAAGAAACATATTTTAAACTATCAAAAAATACAAAACTGGCCTGGCTAGTATGACTCAACGGCTGAGCGTTGACCCAGGAACCAAGAGGTCACTAGTTCAATTCCCGGTCTGGGCACATGCCCGGTTGTGGACTCCATCCTTGTTGAGGGTGTATAGGAAGCAGCCAATAGATGATATTTCTCTCTCATTATTGTTTCTCTCTATATATAAAAATCAATAAAAACATATTTAAAAAAATAAAACTGAAGGCAAAAGATGAGAATAAATTGTTACATTAAAAAGATTCTGAGGTATAGTAAATAAAATATTATGAAGTTATTGGAATCAAAGCAGCACTTTTGACTGTAGGTGACCATCTGCTTACCTGAATTTGGGCCATTTCATTTGGGCAAATTGTCTCTTATTCCTTTACATTGTATTAACCAGTATCACCCCAATAAATTTATGGTCTGTCTCTTGATATGTCTCTTTCTCTTCTACCCCATGCTGTCTGTGCTTCTTTCAACAAATGTGGTTGTCTCATACTTTGATATCTTCCAAACATTACTTGTAGAAAGTCCTTCTTTGGGGGAAAACATGATTTAAAAAAATAAAAGTGTGAAAAAGAAACACTAGATATTTAAAACCTATTAATTGATTACATCCTAGGGTAAGAATTCTGCTAGGGCTCATGAAAGGAGTGCTATATCTGTAATTATCATGGATATCAGAGGTGAACCCAGGGTAATATAAGAACAGAGAAGAGATATTTAGATAAGCCTGGAGACATCAAGGAGTAGTTCTACAAGAGGTGTCACTTGGGCTGAGAATTGAGAAAATAATATGCTTTCAAATGCAGGGTTGGGGAAAAGTAGGCTTACTGTTGTTCTTATGGAAAAATAATACAATCATTATTAAATAATAATACAAGAATAAACTGTTTTGCATACTCACAACTGTAAATCTACTTTTGCCACACCCTGTGTAATTAAAATCTGTGATTTGTACAATAATACTTAGATGTAATAATGAATATTAAATGTAGCAAGTGCAAAATAGGTAGACCTTAATTTCTCACTAAGAATGTCTCCATTTCCTGCCCTGACCAGTTTGGCTCAGTGGCTAGAGCGTTGGCCTATGGACTGAAGAGTCCCAGGTTCAATTCCGGTCAAGGGCATGTACCTTGGTTGCGGACACATCCCCAGTAGGGGCTGTGCAGGAGGCAGCTGATCGATGTTTCTCTCTCATCGATGTTTCTAACTCTCTATCCCTCTCCCTTCCTCTCTGTAAAAAAACAATAAAATATATTTTTAAAAAAAGAATGTCTCCATTCCCTCTACAGTTTTTTCAGCCAAAAACTGAATAGAATTATTTATCCTTTTGTTCTCTTCTTTGCAATACTGCACCATCACATCTAATCCCAGAGAAAATCTTACTTCTTCAATCTCCAAAATATATCTCCAATTCAGCCATATCTATCATCTTCACTGATATTGCTCAAACTACTATGAGATGCTGTTCTGAGCTACTGCTACAGTATTCCGGCTGAACAATCTGATTCTACTTCTCTTTTCAATTTATTCTCTACTGAGCAGCCAGCAGAAGTATCTTCAACGCATAAATTAAAGCACATCATTTTTGTTAACACAACTAGAAAAAAATCCAAACTCTTCACTATACCTATAAGGCTTTAAAAGAGCTGGTCCCACCACCTCTCCAGGCTCATCTTGTACTATTTCCCCCTTTGTTCACAGTGTTATAGTCACTCCGGCCTTTCTATAACTTAAAGATAGCAAAGGTTATTCTCACTTAGCTTTGATTTCTTATGTCTGGAATGCTATGCCTCTGAATCTTTACGTGGTTTATCTGTTTGTTTTCATTCAAGTGTCCACTGAGATGTGAGGTCTACTGCTTAGAGAATTTGCATGGGCCCCCTAGAGCCTGAACAGGGGGCTGAACAATTAGTCTTATTTATTTTCATTTTGTAAAATCCCTTCCTTCCTTCTTGATTGCAGTGGTGGACATATAACCTTAAGCATTTGACAAAACCCATAGAATTGTACACATAAAATAATATATTTTACTGTATCTAAATTTTAAATAAATATGTAAATAAATTTTTTAAAGTCCTATAAAAAATACTTGGGGTTTTTTCACAAAAGAGCTTAACCTATATGTTTTAGTTTTATTTTATTTCAGAAAAACTGTTTGGAAATTGGGTGGAGAATGAAGGAGTAGTGGGCATGATGTCAGTACTGACAAGCAGTAGATCAGTTGGGAGATAACTTAAGTAGTGGAGGCAGATATATTGAAGACACTGATTGGTGAAAATTCATAAAAAGTAGAGAAGTGAACTGGTATAGCATATGTTTTGGAGGTTTAGTGCCAGGACAAGTTGATGAATAAAATATGTGTAAGGAATTATATAAAGAGAAGAATCAAGAATGTTCCATCTTTTGCATGGCTCCTTGTTCGCTGTCTTTTCCCAAGTGTTAAAATTTGTTGGCAGTGAGAGAAAGAGTAAGAAGTAGTGAGCCCTTGCATAGTAGGTAGCATTGTTTTCCACTCCATGCTTCCAGCCAATACAAATACTTTTCTCCTCTTCTTTCTGAGAACTTGCTGCCATCATTTTACTTTGAAGGCACTGGGGTCAATGAGTTGAACACTTAGCAATGGACTTGGTTTTCATAAACCTCTCACTTTAGTTTGATCTATGTCTGTTCTTCTAAAGAGGGATATTTTTTAATCACATTTGTTCTCAAAATGCTTCGTGTTGTTCACACTGTTTTCCCTTTGGCTGAAACACTTCTCTCACTTCTGTACCTTTTCAAGCCCATGCTTTTCTCTAAAACAATCCTGCTCAATATGCCCTTCTCTGAAAACATCTTTGTCTTTATGCCACCAGTGTGCTTTGCATTTGCTTCTCTTAGGCCTCCCACCCCAGTGTGTTGAGTAATGACTTGTTTACCTGTCTGAGTCCCCGACGAGTTTGAAGGCTGAGCTAAGATGATTTCATCTCTCACAGTGCAGTGCACTTAGCAAGCCTTCAAAAAATGTTGTGAATGATGGCAAGAAAAAAAGTAAGTAAATTGTTGAAAAAGAATTAGTTTATTTTAAAGAATCGAGGAAGGAAAACAATCAACCACACAAGCCAGCAGTGTGCTGCTCTGTTGCCTGTGTGTTGAATTGAAATGCCTGCACTTTGGGGGAAAAAGAAAATTGCATGAAAGTGGAACACAATCTAAAAGCTTATCAACAGGAAAATTGGCTTTGGGTGGTCAGATTCCGGGACTGTTCTGAGATCATGTCTTTAACATTGTCTCAATGAAGAAAGCTATGTAGGCTGGATGAGATTTTCTCTGACCCTTGTATATCTGGCCCAGATTACCCTAATAGTTCCAGCCTGATGGGAAAAAGAAACCAAATTATCCCCCAAATTCCACTCTAACATACAAGTTTATTAAAATCCAGACAGGAATAATTTTCATCTTTTCAAAGGATTCTATGACTAATCTAAAATAGCATGCCTAGGAAGGAATTCACTTACAAAGAAATTGTCATTAATGAGTTACTAGAAACAAATGATCTGGATCATGTAAAGTACAAACTTTCATATCTGCAAACTTTTAACTTTCATGAAGTTTAGAAGTCTAATCTTTTCTCATCATTACTTCTGATTTTTCCCCCTCCCCGTTTCATTTCTGATTATAAATGGAGGAAGAAAAATTATGAGCAATGAATAATTCACATGGGGATGTGAATCACACATGGTAAGAGAATTTAAATTGCCTATAAGTTGACAGATCCATCATTCTACTCAATATCACTTCTCCTCCATGAACTGAATCCTTCCCCTACATTTCCACCTTAATTCTATAAACACTAACTGAATATATATTACATGGAAATCACAGTGTCAGGCCATGGGCCATTGGCAAAGTTTAGGCAGAAGTTATAGAAAACCCAAGTATATATTTATATTTCAAATCCATACTATTTTTAGGAAAAAAAAGCTAATTCATTTAACTGATTAATGGGATTTGGAGACCTATGGAGAACTAATACATTAAAGTAAAAGGGCACAATTTTCATCTTAGACTGAGCTTAAAACTCAGAGACAAAATTCTAAGTAAAACCACAGGGAGAGAGGAAGAAGAAGATAAAAATAGTGAAACAGTTATATATTTGTTGAAGTTTTTCAAAAGTATTTAAAAATATTTATACTAATAAAGGCACGTTAAAGCTGAAATGTTGAAAAAATAGAAATAGTTGTTTCTATACATTGATATTTCATATATTTAAACTTACATATTTATAAATAGAGATAGATTCAGATAAGCAGATATGAAAAAAGACAGAAAGTCAAGCGTGCATTTGGTATTGCATTAATATACCATCAGAATTATATGTAGTTTGATTTGTTTTACCCAGCAGTTATTATGATTTCTCCTGAACTATCCACAATTTTTTTCCTAATAACTGTAGTTATCTGTGTTAAGTATTTACCAGGGGACTGACATTCAATCAATATTAAGATGATACATTATTGGATTAGAATAAATCTAATTATGTTTTGGAGTGATGTCACTCTTGACTTTGGCTTTATTACCCATGCATTCTGGTCACCTGGAGAAGAATTTAGCAAAAGACACATGGATTAGTAATACAATTTAATTCAAGACTGAGCTTTGATATTTACTAGCTTAATTTAAAATAAAGAATAATCTAAAGTTCTTAATTTCTTTCTAAATAAAACCATGTGATGACAATGAAACCTCACACAAATGATAAGAGGATTATATAAGACTAGAGGCTAACTGCATGAAATTTGTGCACTTGGGGGGGGGGGGTCACTTAGCCTGGCCTGTGCCCTTTTGCAGTTTGGTACCCCTCGGGGGATGTCCGCCTGCCGGCTTAGGCCCGATCCCCCCAGGGCTTGGGCCTAAACCAGCAGTCAGACATCCCTCTTGCAGTCCAGGGTTCTCATAGTCCGGGACTTCTCGCTCCTTACTGTCTGTCTGCAGTGGAAGCAGGAGAGGCTCCTGGCACTGCACTCACCAGCTGTGAGCCTGGCTTCTGGCTGAGCAGTGCTCCCCCTGTGGGAGTGCACTAACTACCAGGATGAAGCTCCTGTGTTAAGTGTCTGCCCCTTGGTGGTCAGTGTGCGTCATAGCGACCAGTCGTTCCACCGTTCAGTCAATTTGCATATTAGGGTTTTATTATCAATAGTATAAAAGCCAAGCGACCAGAAGGCTGTAACTACCAGTCACTATAACGTGCACTGCAGCCGGCCAACTGGCCTGATCAGGGGCAGCCACTCCCCCGGGCTGGCCCCTCTCCTGGGCTGGCCCTGCCCCCGATCGCACCCCCACCCTGACCGGGGGTGGGGCCAGCCAGCCAACCTTCCCCATCCCCTCCCTTTCACCAGCCCGGCTAGATCAGCCCCCATCGGTGGGGGCTGGCTGGACCCACCTGTGCACGAATTCCTGCACTGGGCCTCTAGTATAGGATAATATATGCTCAAGCACTCTAAACTATGAAGAACTATGTATACCTGTTTTTAGTATATGGTTTATCATATGCATAGGGACTGCATGCCTGTGGGTTTTCCATTAAATACTTGGCAGAAAGAATGTTTCATGCACCATGGTGAATGCCAGTTTTAGAGGAGGCCTAGAAATGGAGTTTTCAAATGCATATATTTCAAATTCAAATATACAAGATTCTATGAAAATGAAATATTCAGATGTGGATATTAGTACACCATTTTTAAACTCCTGAAAGTCTGTTTATTTTTTATCAACTTTGTAAACATTTGCCTCATTCAGCACAAATGGTAATATGTTCCTAGACCAGTGATGGCGAACCTTTTGAGCTCAGCGTGTCAGCATTTTGAAAAACCCTAACTTAACTCTGGTGCCATGTCACATATAGAAATTTTTTGATATTTGCAACTATAGTAAAACAAAGATTTATATTTTTGATATTTATTTTATATACTTAAATGCCATTTAACAAAGAAAAATCAACCAAAAAATGAGTTTGCGTGTCAGAGGTGACACCATCTCTGTCCTAGACTCTCACACACAGCAAAAGTAAACATGGATCATGGTGATTTACTGCCAGCATAACCACAAGTGAAAGGGACCCATCGAGCCTGGGAAATAGATCGAGTTCTTCTTAGGTGTGATAATTAACTGGAGTTAAGGATCTTTAAAATATTTTACCCTTAGGCATTAAAAATAATTTTGCTGTGTGAAGGAATTTGAAGCAGATGAGAAGGGAGGCAATAAAGTGGAGACTGCAAAAAAAATTGCTTTATACTTAAAAAAAATTTTTAACTGAGAGATTCAGAAGAAAATAATCATAAAGGCAAAAGAGTTCCATTATTTTCTTTCACATGAAAAAGGGATGAGCAGGACAGTTTGTTGGCAGGTGTGTCTGAACCTGGAAAGGTTCATGCAGATGGGATAATGGGGTATTCAGGTTTGAAACAAAATGTACCGTAAAAATGGGCCAAGCTCTCACCTGTCATCAACAAAGCAGTTATTACATAGGTTCAGTTTCCACTATTCTCCCTTCCCCCCATACACAAGTTATTTAAGGCTGATAATAATTCCCTGAGAAGCTCAGGGCTTTTGATATGGTCTATAATGCTCTCCTTGCCTTCTTCTTTTCATGTTTTCAATGTCTACTTTTTATTTTGTAAATGTCAACATTTTATTATTTTCATAATGCTAGGTATTGTATTTGTAAAATATTTCATATTAATCAATGTATTTACAATGGTGATGTTGGATTTTAATGGGTATCTCATTATTTATAAACAATATATAATACTTGAAATGTACATTAAATTGGAAATGGTGGTAGGTAATCTTTGTACCATTTCTGTTCTTGCAAAGTTCATCCCATTTTAAAACCACCCATTAGTTTTTCACTTTCCATTTTTTAAGTAAAAATATTTGATTTGAGTAATCATGAACTTTATTTTACCAAGTTTTCAGAAAGTCAGAATTGTAATAAATAGATCAAATGATTATCTTAATTTGGCCTGACTGTTGGATTGTGAAGTTTTATTTTATAGCAACATTTTTCTGCAAACTGTATCCTTTAATATGTATGCATCCTTCAGACTATTACATTCTTATTCACAAAGCTCTTTGCTTTGGTCCACCATAAAATCACCAGGCTCTGCTGGAGTGCTTCATTTATCCTCTAGCTATTGATTTTTCCCCTTTCTAGCACTCAATTTCTGCCAAAAGTTTAATGCTTTAAAATCAATGCATTAAGAAATGTAAGTAAAATGTAAACTTTCTTATGATTTTAAGTATCTACTTACCATTGTTGTAATAAAATAAACAGTTACATCCAAAAAAATTACTGAAAGTTTAAAGGGAAGAAATGCAATAGAAAGATGAAGAGAAAATAATAGTATGTCAATAAATTGCTCACAAAGAGTGCCACGAGCAGCAGCGATAAAAACAATAATAGTGCAAATTGCATAGTAAAAAGGAAAAGCGTGAAGAAGGTCAAGAACTCAGCTTGCTTTCATTCTGGGCTGGTAGTTTTCCATTAGCCTCCCCCACACACCATTGCCTTCAATATATTTCAGAGCTGGATTATTCAAGGTATTGTAGCGGGTGATACATTTTGGAAAAGACTTTGCTGTGCTTTGAATAGGCAATTGATTGCCCTTTGGCTGGTAGGGCAAGTTTTCTGATCATGTTCACCCACTCATTTGACAAATATTTATGTGCCTACTCCATTCTGGGGATAGGACCACGGACCACAGAGTTTCTGTCCTCAAGGAGATTGCCTTTACTCTGTTACCAGCAAACACCAGTATTAATGAGGCGGCTTTCTGGCAAGGGGAAGGGATCCTGTTTCAACCGAGCTAATCAGTCTAAAGGGACTTAAACCTGACATCATTAAAATTTCTCTTGTTAGAAGAGGTATTGTTTATTGTTGGTTTGCTTTTATGCTTGTAAAACACTACAAGGGATGTTGTCAAATTTTAGAGACTCAGGTGATTATGTAGGAAGCTTATTTCAAATGCAAATTTCCAAGACCCACCTTCAGAAATTTTGATTTAGTCAGTCAAGGCTGATGCTCAGAAACCTGTATCTTTAACTAGTATCTCAGGTGTAGTCCTTATTTAGAAAAAAAAATCTGAACTTCAGTGTATGCAGTTCATATAAGTTTGGAAATATATTTCTGGGTTTAAGCAAAAACTGTTGTTTGTTTCCCCCCTCTACAGGATCTGGAACTTTTTAAAATCTTGTGGCAGTTTCTTGTATGGGTATGAGATATTTCTGTACAAATTTTGTTTTCTCTCTGTCTTCACATGAATTCTTTTACAGCTTAAACATAGTCTAAGAGAGAAGTTAAATGTATACTATTTCTATTACATAAAATAATACTAATATAGTGGCGGGAAAGGCTGGAAATGAGAAAAAAATTAAGAGGAAAACCTCTTAAGTATTACAGTTTCAAGTAGGGCAGTGGTGGAGGCCAAATACGTTTCTTCTTCTTTTTTTTTCCCCCAACACTGAACCTGCAAAGTCAGGTCAAGTGCAACGGATTTGGAACGTTAGCACCCTGATTAACCCAAGTTGTCTGACTTGTAATCTCTTAGAAGTGACTTTTCCCTTGCTGTTGAGGTTCTGCTTTCTTCTCTATGGATAAAATATTTCAAGTTTGCTGTGAACTGGCTAATTTTTCTCTGTGGTCATACACACCTTCAGGTCAACTACAGGTACTCCACAGATTAATGCAGAGTATGAAGTACCATTTCTCTCCAAGACAGATCTTTGTGTCCATCTGTTTCATTTCTTCCAAAGCCAAGGACTTCTCATAGTTCCTCTAACCTTGAAAGGTTTGAAAGTCAAAGGCAGAGAAGCTACTGGTCAAACTAGGGAGTGCTAATAATGTACGGTATGTGAACTTGGTTTGAAAATACTCCAAAAAGTCAACACCTAGATTTGCATGTCAAGCTATGCTTTTCTCATCTTTCCTAAGTTGTTATAATCACTTGGTGACTAAGTTTCAACAACTTAAATAGGAACTGCAGTATTCATTTAGTAAGCTCAGTTAAATCAAAGAGAAAAAGAGATGCATTCTTTTAAAAATAAAAATTTCAGAATATGTAGAACTCTCTATTTAGGGAGAGTTCTACATATTCTGACATTTCTGAGAATGTGTACTTACACATTTTTCTATTTCTGTTGTTTTTAATGTAATGAGAGCATTTACCTATTTTTACCTAAGGAATTGGCAGTATGAAACAAAGAAAAAGAAATGTACCACCAATCCCCCTATTTCTAATAATTTTACATATTATTTCAGTGAAAATTTTTGTTGTTGGTAATTCAATATATTTAACTCTACTTAAGTTACCCATTTGCTCTGTTTTTAGAATAGTCTCTTCAAAGACATAGTAATCTGGGAAACAATTCAATTTGTTTCAGTTAAATCAGCTCTATCTCAGCAGTTCTCAATTTATATTGAGGGGGGAAAAATAATGGATTTAACGGAAACATGAGTAATATAGGTTAGATAGAAAGAAGAAATTTCTGACAATAGAATTTTAAAAGTCTGAAATGAATTACAGAAGGAAATTTACAATCTCTCCTCAATTGAATCTTATAAACATACTAGAGGCCCAGTGCACAAATTCGTGCACAGGTGGGGTCCAGCTGGCCCAGCCCCAATTGGGCCAGCTGGGGGGAGGGGCTGTGAGCTGATGAGGTTGGGGGGCTGATCAGGGGAGGAGCCAGACAGGTGGAGGGGGCACAGGTGGTTGGCCAGCCAGCCTTGCCCCCTATTGGGGTAAAGGGGGCAATTGGGGGCAGGGCTGGCCAGGGCGGGGGGGCCTGAGAGGGGGTTGGGCAGCCACCCGCCCTTGATAGGGGTGGGAGAGGCCAATTGGGAGCAGGGTCGGCCAGGGGGAGGGGCCAAGGGAAGTTGGCCAGCTGGCCCCACCCCCGATGGGCTGTTTACTGGCCGCAGTGGGTGTCATAGCAACCAGTTGTTCCAGTCATTCCTGTGTTCTGGTTGCTGGCTTTTTATATATATAGATAATTTACATATTTCAGTAATGATTCTAGGGTTTTCTTTGCTGTATAGAAATGCTCTTGAATATAAATAACCTCAATGCCTATAGGATTTATAAATTCATATTTTGCATTTAACATGAATGAATTTGCCCTTTTAGCTCCTATAATCAGCTCTTCTCATGTATGGCTTAATAGAAATTATTGAGTTTGCTAGTTAACAGGATAAAAAGTAATACTATTTCTGATATACTCTATTTGGATAACTAATTTTTATTTTTCAAAAGAACCACTTAAATGCCAGCTTGACTAATGGGTTTTATAACAGATCATGGAAAACCCAAACTTTTTGTATTTTATTTTTCTTAAATGTAATTCACATAACAGAGAAATGCAAACAATACAGAGTATAAACGCCCTACAGGATTTACTACCCTAATCAGGACTTCAAACAACTATTTTGAAACAAACATATAATACAGTTATTTTCTCTGCTAGAATACACTTGTTTAGAGAATTGGCCCCCTTCAGAGATTCGAAAATTTATGATAAAAATGGTGCTGGAGGAGATGATCTCTAAAGCCCATTTCAGCTCCGTGGTGCTCTGATTATGTGAAAGCACTGGCATTGTCACAAAGTATGTGAAGAAAACTGGAAATTTCCAATCCCCCCTTTGTCCTCAAATATGAATACATTGCTTCATATTTGCATCTTAGAGGCTAATCTAAATGAAGAACTTATTAATTTCCTATTCTGTTTGCTAGAGCATGTCATATACTTGAGTTTATTGTTTATGTAATTCTGAATGCATAGAACTTAACATTACTTAACCAAATGATTGTTTGCTAATAATTCAGTGCGAAACTATATTTTCCTTTAGAATATTCAAATTAGAATATTCCCAAAGTGTGCTACTTAAAGAATAGTTTAAATGCCCCCCAAAGGAATAATGAATTAGGCAATGTATAATTTAATAACAGAGAAACCAGAGACTGAATACTATCTTTATATTCTTTTTTCTATGTAGAAGTGCAGCCTTTTTTCAAATGTTAAGGAACACCCGTGGTCATATCATCATTATTTTGGGGGCATGGGGTAGAATGGAGAATAGATCAAACACACACACAGACACACACACTACTGCTAACATATGCATATGAAGTGCTGCTACCAACTGACTTCTCGGAATAACTAAGTTCATCTTATTTTATTTTTCGTAAGCTTCCAAGTTATGAATTATTTATATTTCAAAGTTGTTTATAAATGCATTTCATATTTCAGGAATATGCTTTTTTGGGGAAGCAATGCTATAGATGGTGCCGAGCTACCAAACCAACCCACAATAACTGAATTACTTCAATCCTGGGTATAATTGCATTACTGGAACAAAAAGACAAAGCTGCAGAGATTTTTAATTCAAATGTACAGTTGTGAGAAGAATGGCAAATTAAAACAATGAAATCAATTCAGGTAATATTCAATGAACTAGGCATTGAACGGATGATACAAAAGTGGTTAAGAACTAGGGCCCGGTTGTTCTGTCATTCCGCCATTCTGGTCACTTGGTTTTTATCCTATTTAATAAAAGCCTAATATGCTAAGTGTCTGGTTGTCCAGGCATCTGTTCAACCAATCAAAGCAAAATATGCTAATGATATGCTAAGGCTGCTCAACCACTCGCTATGAAAGGCACCGACCACCAGGGGGCAGACACTCAGCGCAGGAGCTGCCCCCTAGTGTTCAGTGCGCTCCCACAGGGGGAGCGCCGCTCAGCCAGAAGCCAGGCTCACAGCTGGCGAGTGCAGCGGCGGTGGCGGGAGCCTCTCCCACCTCTGCTGCGGGAGTCGGACATCCCCTGAGGGCTCCCGGACTGTGAGAGGGCACAGGCTGGTCTGAGAGACTCCCCACCACCCTAAGTGCATGAATTTTGTGCACCGAGCCTCTAGTATATATAGATTATTGTATGCTTTTTCATATGAACAACTGTAGACCTACTTTGCCCACCCCATGCATTCATTGTGATCTGATTTATATTTTATTATCATTCTCTTCAGAGGAGCTAGGTAAAGGTTTGTTAGAATTGATCGGAAAGCTAGTATATGCCTACATTCATCACAATTTGAATGGAGTCTTGGACAAATCATGAAACATCTTTTTGTGAGCAAACATACCAGCCAGCGACAGGGGTGAACTGTTGCTTTTGGTGACGCTTTGGACAACTTAAATCGTCGCGGCTGCTGGAAAGCAGCCTTCAGTGTAGGCAGTGCCTTCTTGCTTGACAGTGAGGTCCCCCCGAAAGACTTCCTGGGGGAGAAAACAGAAGCAAGCAGCCAAATACAAAGTTGTTTTCTTATTTAGAGTGCTGCTTTAAATGTCAACATTCAAGCGTTAGTTTTCAACTGTAGATCTCTTACACAGATTCCTCCGGGACCTCTGAGAGGGGTTAAGATGCGTGGGATTCCGTGTTTCATGTAAACTCTGTCAATACCTCAAGCTGTACAGTGGTTAGGAGTTCTTATGAGGATCAGAACTTCATGTAGAAATCATCTTGTGGTACTTATTTGTGTAACCTGGGTAGAAACCCTTTGTCAGATACATGTTGCAGACATTTTTCCTGGTCTGTGGCTTGCCTGTTCAATTTCTTGTCATGTCTTTGGATAAGCAGCGATTTTTAAATGTGGTGAAACAAGTTGATACATTTTTCTTTCATGGTCAGTGAAATGCAAATTAAACTACAGTGAGAGATCACTTCATGCTTAGTAGGGTGGTTATTAACAAAAAAGGAAAGACAGTAAGTGTTGGTGAAGATGTGGCGATATTGGAACACTTGTACACTGTTGGTGGGAACAAAATGGTGCAGCTGCTATGGAAAAGAGTATGAAGATTTCTCAAAAAATTAAAAATTGAATTGCCATATGATCCAGTAATTCCACTCTTGGTAAGTATTAAAAATAATTCAAATCAGTATCTTGAAGACATATTTGCTCCTATGTTCGTTGTAGCTTTATTCACAATAACCCAAGATGTCGGTTAGGAACAACCTAAATATCTATCAGTTGATGAATGGGTGAAGAAAATGTGGTATACACATAAATTGAAATACTATTCAGCCTTAAACAAAAAGAAAATCCTGCTTTATGTGACTTCATGGATGAACCTTGAAGATATTATAAAATAGGATACTAATTTAATTACATTCATATAATTGAATAATCCACAGTCATTTAAAATTAACCATTTAATTAAGTGAAAAGGGTCAGTCACAGAAAGACAAATACTGCATGATTCTATTTATATGAGATAGCTAAAATAAACTCAAAGTAGAATGGTAGTTTCTAGGAGCTTGGTAAACAAGACCATGAAGAATTGTTATTCAACAAGTATAAAGTTTCATATATGAAAGATAAGTTCTACAACACTGCTCCTATAGTTAACAATAATGTATTGTACACTTAACATTTTGTGAAGAGGGTAAATCTTTTTTAAAATATATTTTTATTGATTTCAGGGAGAGGAAGGGAGAGTCATAGATAGAAACTTCAGTGATGAGATAGAATCATCCATCAGCTGCCTCCTGCATCCCCCCACTAAGGATCAAGCCCACAACCCAGGCATTTGCCCTGCCTCGGGAATCGAACCATGACTTCCTGGTTCATGGGTCAACGCTCAACCACTGAGCAACACTGGCCAGGCAAGAGGGTAAATCTTATGTTAAATGTTCCTACCACAATTTTAAAAAATTATGGTATAATTTGATAAATCTATTTTACAGATTGTCATTAGATAATTTTTATAATAAAAGTCAGAAAGAAATCAAAAGATATATGGAAAAGAGAATAGGATAGTAATTTAATTACATTTATATAATTGAATAATCCACAGTCATTTAAAATTAACCATTTATTTTTAAATGTCCTATTTATAAAATAAAGTGGTAGAAAAATGTAGATTATAATATACAATTTTGGGGGGGACTGAAAAAATCTGTGTATAAATTTCATTTGTAACCTAGTTAACAATTATGTGTCCACATATGTTTGGGTTTATCTCTGGACTCTATCTGTGTTTTTGCTTTGTTTGTTTATCTTTATATCAGTGCTATCAAGTCTTAATTATGATCGTAATACTTCCAAAAAGGGGTTATGCTACTAGGCATAAACAAATGAAAAGGTGGTCAACATTATTTTTATCAGGAAAAAATGTAAATTAAAATCACATTGAGATATGATAGCGCTGCTAGAACAGCTGAAATAAAGTCAATAGAAGATTTTTTCTGTGCAATGGGATAAATAGCCACTAATTAGAGAGATCACTATGAAGTTTCTCAATATAGAAGTTGAAGTTTAGAATTCCCGGGGCTCATAGTTCTCTCCATGGGCTGCATCATTCATTAATAACCATCATGACTTCAGAACAATGGTTCTTACCCCTGGAGTTGCATTAAAATCACTTGCGGGAGCTTTTGAAAACATGATTGTTAGGTCTCAAAACTAGCCAATTAGCCGAAACCGGTTTGGCTCAGTGGATAGAGCGTTGGCCTGCGGACTGGGGGGTCCCGGGTTCGATTCCGGTCAGGGGCATGTACCTGGGTTGTGGGCACATCCCCAGTGGGGGGTGTGCAGGAGGCAGCTGATCGATGTTTCTAACTCTCTATCTCTCTCCCTTCCTCTCTGTAAAAAATCAATAAAATATATTTAAAAAAAAACAAAAAAAAAAAACTAGCCAATTATATAAGATTCTCTGAGAGTGGAACCTGGGCTTGGGAATTTCTAAACGCAACCCAAACGATTCTAATGAGCAGTCAAGTTAAAGTTTTGCTTCATTACCATCTGTGGGAGAAATGTCTTCACACATTTCAATTCTAACATTTAACTGAAAATAATAAGAAATGTAGGAAATATAAGTTGGGCTGGGAATCTAAAATTTTTAAACCTTAATTCTTTTATATTCTTACTTCAAAAAGAATCTCTGCCTTTATGAGTTGTATTGAAAGCTTTGTGGTTATTGCCTGGGAGACATTGGAGCAAAGTTTTTATTTTCCAAGACTTTCTTTTTATTGCCAGTTCTTTAAACTGTAAAGTTGTTGGGCTATCGTAGCAAAAATGCAAGGATGCTCTCTTGTGGAAATACCCTTAAACTTCAGGTCCATGATCCCTGAGCTCTGAATTTCTACACACTGACAGCACATACCACATTAACCAATGCTCATTTTTTTCTGGAGGACAATCACAATATTTGCTTTTGCTGGATAAAAACAATAGGCCCCAATAGGTTGGAATCATGATTATGATACTCTAACCAACAGAAATAGTTAGCCAAAACGAAATAAAAAATAAGTCACTAATAAGCTTTAAAATTATGAGAGGTGACTGGTAAGAAGGATAATTTTCTTCATGAAATGTGCTTTTTTAACAAGCAAGTTATTTTTATCATATGAATTAAAAATAAAGTTTGACAAAATTGGACTGATGGGGAGGCAATTATTATTATAGTCTCTGGGCTGAGAAAATTGCTTACATACATACAGTGTAGGGAAAGCACTAGCTGATGAATGTAGCGGAAGTCAGATCTTGTACCTGTACTCATATATGTACAGACTAAAATCTGAGAAGCTTCGTGCTGGCTCTCTTGACTCTTATTATTTTTGTATTACTAACAGATGTCTTCAAGAAATTTTAAGTATTTGGAAAACATTTAGACAGAAGTTGATAGAAATCCAAGATGCATTACCATATATAATATACATAATATGACATTCATATTCACAGGCCTAATATTAATGAAACTATTGATGGAAGAACTCCAATAAATTGAGATTTTCTGTCCTTTCATTATGAAGCTTTGCTTCTGGAAAATAAAAAAGGTGTTTTAAATACATTTTTAAAACATTTATTTCTACTTTTCTCTTTTTTAAAAATTGATCCCTAAACATGACTATTGCTTTTTCTAAATGTTAACTATTTGCATGCGGATTTGACAATATAGTAACAAAATTACAAAATAAATCCCATAGGAGGAGCATACTTTTGTAATTCCTGTACACAGGCTGAATATTCCTTAATCAAAAATAAGATTTTGGCAAAAACATCAGACAAATGTGGGGGGTAAAAGCAATAAAAATTGACCTTTATTCCCTTACTGAAAAGGGAATTATTTTAAAAGGAAATACATTGGAAGTTTACAGAAATGAATGTAGGCTGGGAATCTAGGCTCCAATCCAACAGGCAGCACATGGGAAAGGAAGTAGGATCATCATAAAGTTTGAAACAAGAACACCCAGAAATAATGTTATCACTAGCATCTGCAACTATTTTCAAGCCAAGATTTGAGTTCTGGGGAGATTTTGCCACAGTCACATTATGTACCTGTCCTTTGACTTGCCCAATGAGGAAGAAATAGTTTCTCAAAACATGGTGGAGTAACATTAGAAAAGGATGCTGAACATCACGGAATAAACACATCTTCCATATTGAAAAATAATTAAAACTGGCTATACTGAAAATTGCAGTCTGAAAGTTTTCTTAACACCCGGCTTACTCAAAGAGATGCAGACAGTACCAGGCTTCCTACATACATGGATCTATTTTCAATTTTTTTTTACAAAAAAAGAAAACAAGTTTTTTGAAGTTTTTAACTTAGGTCCAGATCTAAAAGAGCGCGCTTTATTACTGTAGGCTTCACACATCAAAACAATTGTATACCAAGAACAGCCACATAACAGCCAGGTGAGCATTATTCGAAGTCAAACCTGAATGAAATGAAGACTGTTTTCACAGAGCTGCTGATCAAGTAGGATTAGAAGTATCTACTGAGCTAAGAATCCCATTACCCTGGTTTCTAAATCCAGGCTCTTTTTCCGTTGAAATATTGAGACCACATTTGATTTCCAATTTCCATTATAATGTGTCAGGTAGAACACTTGTATTTTTCTGTAAGCCATCAATGCTATGGACAGCCCGTGTGAGGATAATACAAAACGAAAACTTGGATCATTTTATTCTTGGAATATTTTATTTGGGTTCATGTTTGCAGAGTTATCTCCATCCTTTTTTGACTTGGGAAGCTCTTTCAAAGCATGGTGTCTGATAGAACATTGTTGTTTTTAAATTTAACATGTCAGTTATGATTTGATTTGGCTAAACATTATGCTATACATTTCCTTTTAATGCAGTCTTTAATTATATTTTAATATGTGTGTGAGACATATTTGATTGCTTTCCCAACAGCCATTCTTCCTCTTCTTTACTTGCAAACAGATCTCAAATAAAATTTCTACAGTGAAACACCCAGCCCAAGAGGGCCATTATTTTGAGTTTAATTCTATAAAGACGTTCATATTTTTCTTTATCAAATGATTTTTTCTAGTGACAGGTGTACAATAGAGTTCTAGCCAAAGAGACATAGTGATTATCTGTTTAAGGCTTTGGGGCAAGATTTTCTTCCCGAGGAGAGAGGGGATTAAGAATTTTTCCTTATCATGGATAGTGTTCTGTGAGATTGTAATACTTTAGTGGCTACGCCATATTAAAGTCATGAGAAAAAAGCCAAGAGATGGAGAGGTGACTGCTGCTAGCCTTCTTGAAATATGAAACAAACGCCCAAGTCATGTGTTCTGTAAGCTGTAGTCAAAAACATTTCTAACTGGCACACTAGGAATATAGAAGTTTGGTTGGTTTTTTATTGAACAAGTGATAACCATCGTTCATCTTAAATTATACAAGAACAAATAGTTTTGTTGTTATTCACAAATTCCTTATAGTGTCATTTGTTATTTGGATTCATACGAGTTTTAAAGTAGAGAGATTGAAAGTATCTTGGAGTTATTACATCAAAAATAAAACAAATGCTGAAAAATGGTCAGTATATTATACATTTTATTATTAAAGTAAAAGGATTTTAGGCTGCCATTTGCAAGAACTTACAAAGTATACATTGTGGTATGCTTTCTATTTCAAAAAATCCGTAGATTTTCTTCACTGGAAGGACAACAATTTTTCTCACCTTTTAAAGGAAGCACTTTATGGCTTCAGTTTCACAAATCCAAATTGCCAGCTTTACCAGTCTTGTACTTTGGAGGCATTGTTAAGTAAAATAAGATTTACTTTAACACAAGCACTGCAATGCCATGATGGATAATCCAGATGGCTAAGTGAGCAATGGGTGGGTAGCCTGTCCAGAGTGGATACACTGGACAAAGGGATGATCCACAGCCCAGGGGGGTTGGAGCGGGTGCACAATTTCATTTATGCTACTAAAACTTATGACTTGTTTATTTCTGCAATTTTGCATTTAGTATTTTCAAACCATGGTTGATTGCAGGCAACCGAAACCTCTAAAAGTGAAGCTGTAGATCAGAGACTTCTGTAATTGATTAAACTGAAAGAGTGAATTATGTATTTGGAAGAAGGGCTGTTCCTTCAAAAAGTTTCCTCTATACACCTCTCAGTA
The DNA here is from genome assembly GCF_000147115.1 of Myotis lucifugus. Taxonomy (NCBI): domain Eukaryota; kingdom Metazoa; phylum Chordata; class Mammalia; order Chiroptera; family Vespertilionidae; genus Myotis; species Myotis lucifugus. The sequence goes on from NW_005871065.1 coordinate 3,355,244, forward strand.
ATTGTGAAAGTTTATGATTTGCCCTTTTTTAAGAAAAATTATATTTATCATCTACCATCTCAAACAATTCCCAAACATTTCTGAGGCAGTATAACAAGATTTTCAACTTCAAAAATGATTAGATAACAATGTGAACATTTCAGTGTTTTTTTAAAAATTAATTTCCACCTTATTATTATTCTACTTTGGGGATTTTACTACTCATAAAAGATGTATTAGACCAAATCAAATCTACAAATCTCAAGGAAGTTCTGAAGCTAATCAGGATTGCATGTGGTTGCACATTTCTCATGTTTTTCATGATGTAGATTTCTATTTATAGTGATGTATTTCCTTGTTTTTACTTATTTTAAGAGACTAAATATTTTGTTAATTTGTAGCAAGAAATTTAGATTAATTGGGGCCAATATACTGAAATTCATGAATTATTCTATAAGATTTTTAACAGAAACAGAAGAAAGGTTAACTATCAGAAGGGTCAGAAATAATGACTGTAAGTTAAAAGAACTCAACATAGCCATTAATTTCAAAGATGGTAGAATAAGATACTGTTAGTAACGATATTATGGAACTTAGGAAAAATGACTATGCAAAGTAATGCGATAAAGCTAGAGATTTCCCCCATAGGTTTTAAAGTGCAGAATATATCTAAGTAAATTTATGTTAGATAACAAAATGTTTTGCAAATCATCTAAAAAATAGTACCAATTGGGCTACATCTGCATAACCGAAATACTTGATTAGAATTGTTTTAAATTGATACATTAACTAGATAATGTCTCACTACTTCAAATTTGTTTGCTAGAATTGCAAACCTTAAATTTTAATTCAGCAAGAGTAATCCTTTTTTATTTTTAAATTATACTTAACATACAATATTATATTAGTTTTAGGTATACTACATTGTGATTATAAATTTATGTACCTTATAAAATTATTACCACAATAAATCTAATAACCATCTGTCACCATTCATAGTTATTATATTTTTTATTATATTCCCAATGCTGTACATTACATTTTCATGACTTATTTTATAATTGAGAGTTTGTACTTTTTAATCCCATCACATTTTTTGTCCATCTCTCCACTCTCCTTGAGTTTGGCAAACATCAGTTTGTTCTTGTATATCCATGAGTTTGTTTCTGTTTTGTTTTGTTTGTTTTACTTTCACAAAAAAGTGAAATCAGATGGCATTTGTCTTACTCTGTTGAACTTAATTCACTCAGTATAATATCTTCTAGGTCTATCCATTTGTCAAAAATAACAAGATTCCATTTGTCTTTGTGGCTGAGTAATATGCCATTTTGTATACCACATCATTAAAAAAACTTTATTGACTTTTAAAGAGAGAAGAAGAGAGACATCAATGTGAGAGGGAACATGGATCAGCTGCCTCCTGCATGCCCCCTACTGGAGATTGAGCCTGCAACCCAGGCAAATGCCCTGACCAGAAATCAAACCAGCAACCTTTTGGTGCTCAGGATGATGTCCTACCAGCTGAGCCACACCGGCCAGAGCTATACCACGTCATTTTTATTCATTCATCTATTTTATACATTTGTGTATTGATGGGCATATCCCATCAATATTTATATCTAGGTTTTGCCCATATCTAGCCTAATGTAAATAAGTTGCCATGAACATAGGGATATACTAGTTTATATTTTTTTGAATTAGCGGTTTTGATTTTTGGGGATAAATACCCAGAAATGAGAATGCGAGGCCATGTAATAGTTCTATTTTTTTTTTGAGGAATCTCCATACTGTTTTCCACTGTGCTGTACCAGTTTACAATCCCACCAATAGTGCAAAAGGGTTCCCTTTCTCCACACGCGTGCCAACATTTGTTAACTAGTGTCTTTTTTGATAAAAAGACAATCTGAGGTGACATCATGTTTGATTTGCATTTCCCTGATGATTAGTGATGTTGAGCATCTTTCCATGTGTCTGTTGGCCATCTGAATGTCTTCATCTTCTCTTCTCACCTATTCCTGCCGGTTTTCAAAGGGCATTGTGAGGATTCCTCTTCCCACCACAGGTTCCCCAAGCTGGGAAGTCTGGTGTGGCTTAGGCCCTTTGCTCCTCAAGACCCCCTCACCTCAGCTATCCCTCCCATTTGTGAATTGGTACTCCATGGGTTGGGCCTCTCTGTCCTTCCTAGCTGTCTTCACGTGGCTTCTTCTTTATATCTTCAGTTACAGGAATTCTGTTCAACTAGTCTTCCGGTGATTCTCAGTGATGTTTGTTGAATAGTTTGTTGTAATATTGATTTGTTCATAGAAGGAAGTGAGTTTAGCATGTACCTACTCTGCCATCTTGACCCTACCCCCAAAATAATCAATTTTGAAGTATATGCATCTTGACATTTTAAAATGTAATTATCTCATTATATTTGAAGTTTATTAAACCCACATTTTACATGTTTCCTTTATTGATAGATTTTTGTCAGTAGCATGTGAAACAGAAATAGACTTGGCAGAAATCTTCAGCTCATTTGCGTAAGTGTTATTTAGGAACTCTGGTTATGGTTATACAGTCATTTTCTCTCTCCTTTGGATGGGATGCCACCCCCTCCTATTATGTACGTGTTTTATAAATGTATATATTTGCTATATTCTAATTGAATGACGTAAAATAGTTTCTACTTCCATTTTATTTGAAATGACCTCCAAAAGTTTATTACAATTTTATTAAATTTAATATACATATTTTAAAGTTTGCCTAAATTTTTTATACACATTGGGCTAGTTCCTGAGAGTCTTAAACAAGCATAGTGTCTTTTATATACCTTAAGAAATATGCCTGTCTGGTGTAGTTGGGCGGTTGAGCGTGGATCCATGAACCAGGAGGTCATGTTCGATTCCCGGTCAGGACACATGCCCAGTAGGGGGCGTGCAGGAGGCAGCTGATTGATGATTCTCATCACTGATGTTTCTCTATCCCTCTCCCTTCTCTAAAATCAATAAAAATCTATTTATAAAAGAAATGTTTATTGAATTTCTGTGAGTTTCTCACTTAGTAAGTAAATATTAGTAAGTATTTTGATTTGACACGTATTGTTAAGCATTTACTGATACATTATAGACATATGATATGCATATTTTCTAGTTTCATATTCTCAGGGCTGAATTGGGAATTATAGTCTTGCTGGGGAGGACAGGGGATATAGAAGGCTAGGGGAGATGGGAGGTGACAAGTCTTAAAGATACTTAGATACTATAGAAAGAGATGGAGTGGATCTTAGACAAGTTGATTACTTTTTAAAGTGAATTTCAAGATTTTGTTTGGGACTTTAATGATCAGAGAAAATATATAAACACATGGAACCCCCCATTTTTTTAAAACTATATGATTGGACGGTTCCTAAAGGGAGAAATAAAATAATGTTATCGCTCAGCAACTAGCAAAATACATAGCATGCATTGGATTCTGACTAAGTTTTGCTTCAATAATAAATTAATGAGTTAGTTAAATAAATGGTTTAATGAATAGATAAGTAAATATCATTATCCAAGAGTTATATAATTCAAGTCCATATTAGCTATAGTATATTAATAGAGATTTATGCGTTTAGTACTGCAATGCAGTCTTCCACTCAGGATGTTTGGTAAAGAAAAAAAATTGTCTTTTTAATTGGATTCTACGTTTCAACTGTTTCCTCATACAAAGTTTGTGACTCAGAATGCTATAGTTTATCTCATAAAATGAGAAGGACGAAAAACCAAGATACCATGCAAGACACTGGCAACTAATTTAATTTACAGCCCTACTTTCTGACTCTTTTTATGTGCACAGCTAGATACTTAATACTCCCTCTTTCTGTTTTTGTTAAAATCCTGTCTTTATATTTGACCACATAGAATATCCAGGTTAATCACCTGCTCAATATATTCCTGCATTGGGTTTGCTTCCTTTTGTAAACGTTCTTGGCACCGCCTTCTTCTCTAGAAATAAAGAGAGGAGAGTTTTTAAAAATTATTTAGACCAATGAAGATAAGGCTACCTGACTATTTAGTCGGGGGCACTTGGATTATCACATAAAAGAATGATAATCCTTCTTTCATTCTTTTGAGTAAGACCCCTCCCCTGATCACATTAGTTCACATTCCACTAGCACAGTAATTCATCAAGAGTGAACATGGTATCCAGCCAATCAGAAGGAATTATAATTATTGCTTTCTTCCCATGGCACCAGGATTTTTTAAAAGAGAGATTGTTCACGCCATAGTAATTTTGCCTTAGGAGAGGTGATATTAGGTCTTAGAAAAAATGTAGAGGACTTTAGACTCAGAGAAGAAAGAAAAGTTCAAGGCCTTGTGAAATTCAGTCCCTATAAAAAGTTGTATTTTAAGCCAATCCTACCAAACCCTGATCAAGTTGGTTAATGAATAAATCTCCCATATTCTTAACTCACTTTGGAAGAAAACATATAGGATTTTAGCGTGGAACTGGACTCTCCTTATTATCTGTTAGGTAACATTACTGGAGAACAAGTATTTATGGCCAATTGTTTTAAGAAAGTTTGTTTGAAAATCACCCATTTACCAAGGAGTTCATGTATATATTCTTACATTAAGGAAGATGAGCAAAACTGCATATTGTTATGCCCTTAATAAAATGCTTTCTCTAAAGTGCTGCCCAGGGCCCTGAGTTCAGCTGGGACCTTCCCTTCCATGCCAGATGCTCACGCTTCGATTGCTGGCCAGGGCTAGGGACTGCACACGTGCATAGATTTTGTGCACCGGGCCTCTAGTTTTATTACATATGTCTTTGGTACCTCAAATACATAAAAGGATGTGAGATACACATTTAAAAATATTTTACATATAACAATGATTTAGCTCATCAAAAAATAAAAAGGATTTTAACAATATAACCTTTATAATGGAAATAAATTTATTCTATAATATCTAAAGCCTGGCAGGTTATATAGGGATTATATGAAAGAATACATTAAATCCTTAACTATTTAATTTATGCATAATGAGTGCATATAAAGTCCAAGGCTATAATATATATGTGCGTGTAAAATCAGGCCTTCAAAAAATACTGTTGCAAAGATTGTGCAAGTAGTCTATTAACTTAATTTTTCTATAATAATTACCAAGAATACTTTTCGTAATAAATTATCTCTATACATTAACCCCTAGTGATATTTAAAGCACAAGTTTATTATTTTTTAAAGAAATGGGAACTATATATAATGCATCACAAATGAGTTCCCATGAGAAAAATAAATTTTGAAAAGCTTATTATTCTAATTAGTCATCATGTATCTATGGAAACAATCATTTATTCATACTCAAAATAGAGAATTAGGTCCACAATTATTATCCGGAATCAGCCCAAAGGTGGCCTAATTCTGCACAGTCTGCCTTTTATACTGTGCATATGTAAATGGTTATTAGTGCTCCTTTTAAGGAAAAGAAGATAATGTGAATTTCATTTTGATACTCCAAGGCTGAATTAAATTATAATTTTAGAAATAGGAGGTTTTACTTTTAAGTACTCATATTTACCACTTTCAGATTATTTGAAAGTTTGCTATTTATACATGTAATATAATATCCTAAAAAGTTTTCCTATAAAATCTCACTTTGTATTATGCCTATGTATTATTATTTAATGTTTGATATAGAACAATATTAATAATTGTACCTGCAATGGCAACAATATTTAATACCTATTAAATTTTGTCCATACAGACCAGGTCTTTAATAATAAAAAAAGAAAATGTTTACACTAATACAGAAAAATAAAGTAAATGCAAAGAAGCATGAATTTCATAATGTTGCAAAACTAATTGGTACAATAGGGATTCACATTTGGCTTATGTGACTCTAAATCATTTCATTTATACTATATTAAATAGGCATTTGTGTATTAGATATGTTACTTTTTATCATTATCATAAAACCTGAAGATATTTGCTAGAGATATTTGCCCCCAAATGAGAAAAATATAAAAACTAGAGGCCCAGAGCAAGAAATTCATGCACAGGTAGGGTCCCTAGGCCTGGTTGGTGATCAGGGCCGATTGGGACCTTCCAGCTGCTGGCCAGGGCCTTCCTTCCCTGACTGCCAGCCAGGGCCTTCCTTTATTCTGCGTCGCCCCCTGGTGGTCAGCACACATCATAGTGAGCAATCAAACTCAAGGTCTCCTGGTCAATCTTCCGAGGGGACACTTTGCATATTAGCCTGATAGATAGATAGATAGATAGATAGATAGATAGATAGATAGATATGATACCAGGGCATGAAGCTTTAAAAAAATAATATATGGAAAAACCAAATCTATGGCATTTTTATTTAAATTAAATCTGGGTCCTACAGAACCTTAAATTTGCCAAAATAGAATGTTTAATTGAATACTGGGGAGGAAAAAAATAAACTAGAAAATTGGTAGTCCTTAGCAGATCTATACAAGTAATATTAACTGAATTGCTGAATTTGGCTGAATATGACATAGCAGTCACTGAAGAAAAAAAGTACACAAACATTTCAATAGACACCAAAAAGAAATTTGGTAAAATTTGACAGAAATTTATTTTAAAACTCTCAGTAAATTAGGAAAAGAAGAAACTTTCTAACCAGTTCAAAAGTATCTATTAAAATTATTTAAGACAAAAAAAGAATCTAAATGGAAAATATTAGAAACACATTTTGTTTTAAAATCATTGAAAAAGAGAACAATTTTTAAAGGTGATGATATGTTTAATATTCAAAAATCAATTGCTTTTCATTACATCAGTGACAAACATGTAAAAAAGATAATTGAGAAGAAATAATTTATAATAGTATTCAAGATCTCATAATCAGTAAAACAATATATGGAAAAAATATTTACAGGCAAAAACATAAAGCATTGTTAAATGAATTAAAGAAAACTAAAATAAATGGAGAGATAGAAAAGCTGAATTTCTTTAGTTTTTCTTAATATATAGAGTCAATGAAGTTCCAATCATAATTCCAACTTGTACTTTATGAAATGTATTAGGTTGATTCTGAAATTTATATGGGAAAGTTAAAAGCCAAAAAAAGCAACAATTCTGAAAAATTCCAACATCGTCACCAATTAGAATGCTTATGCACTACTTAGGACTTCCCTATACCATGGATTAAAACATATATCTTAAGCAGGACAAAATAGGGCTTTTTGTTTAAATAAATAAATGCACTAATTTTAAAATTAAGGTCTTTTGTTCTTTAAAACAAGTTAATTAGTAACTGGGGAAATGCAAATTAAGACAAGGAAGAAATATCATTTGATACTCATTGCATCATAAAGTTAAACATTCACATATCCTCTTACTTAGCACTTGGTAACCTAGCACTTGGTACACATTAAATAATGTATATCAAGGCATTCACAAAGATGCCATAAACAATAGCACAATAAAAAAAATGAATAGATGATCCCCTATGACAAGAGTGGATAAATAAACTGAAATACTAATGGAATCATATAAATTACTGACCTGTGGTGCTGTTTAATAATACATGAAAGTTAAATGCACAATAAGTAACATTAAGTCACCCAAATTATACATTTAATGATGTCCTTCTTAAGTCGTTAAAAGATTCAAAATTAAGTATATGTCTATTTACTCACATTCACTTTTCAGATATATACATGTGAGATAAAAAATATTTGTAAAGAAAATAAAAATTGAGGGACATGGTTAATTTGGGGGGAGGGAGGTAGGAGCATAGGATAGGGGAGGTTCACATGGCTAGATACAAATTACTATAGAAGTCTTAGTTCCTGGAGAGGGTGGCTTATAGAACATATTACTTTATTTTGAAAGAGAGGGAAGGCAGAGAGTGGAAGGGTAAGTAAGTAAACAAGCAAGTAAGTAAATAAAACAAGTAAGGCCAGGTGTGTGCCAATGATAAAAATTTATCATACTCCAAAGATTATTTTCACTCTAATTCTGTTTGAGGGTGATAAGACTATATACACATTTGTGCATGTAAGGAACTTTTATGAGTAGTTGATAGGTCTGCAAAGAAATTCTCAAATACAGAGGTGGGCAAAAGTAGGTTTACAGCTGTTCATATGGGAAAAGACACGCAGGTTATAATTATAATAACACAAGAATAAACTGTTTCATGTACTCACAACTGAAAACCTCCTTTGTCTAACCCTGTATTTGAGAATTCCCAAAGGAATAGGGGATGGATTTTATTATTTTATTGAATATTTAATGAGTGTTTATACTGTAAACCAAATACCATGAGAGGTATTGAGGGTGGAGCCGTGAATAGCTTAAACATGGTTGTTGCCTTTGTGCAGAGGTTCTCTTGGTTTCCATAACTTTTAAAATATATTACAGAGACTTTAGAAATTATTTTCATTTCCAATTGAGACTTATAATATTCAAGTTACTTATGGTGATGGGGTAAGGAAATATGCATATCTTTGGATTAGATTAATCCTCCAAATCACTTAGCACCATTCTAAATCTCTTCTCTCGCCCCCAATTTGAATAAATAATTTTAGAATGTTCTCTTCTTTTGTAATAGAAAGTAATTTTGAAGTGTATTGTACCTCCCACCAAATTTGGTAGACTACACTTATGTTTTGGTGGAATTAGAACTCTAGGTCATTTGATATCAAATTATTCTTAGTGAATAACTGATAAAGTGTTTAAGTGGTCTTGTCCAGCGGAATATACTCCTTTTCACTTTCAGGTGATCAATAATTTATAGTAACCAAAAGTAAGATTGGACAGTTGTCTCTCATTTATATTTTACAAATATTGATTGCTATTTACTTTAAAGAAATATTTGTATCTGGAAGTTGAGAGAGACTGTTCTGTGTGTGTGTGTATGTATAATTTAAGTAGATCAATGACAGTTTATTTTTTTCCTCTGGACTACCTTGTCAAAAATAATCAACGCTCAGTAGTCAGTGCTATTGTAAGATTTGTGAATGTCTAATAGGAGTGGAATGTTTTATGTTTTCTTTATACAAATTTCATAACCTTGCGCTATTTTCAGGTACCGATGAGACATTAAGTTGATTAGCACATAAACGGCTGCAATAAAATGGCACGCAATTAAAAGGTAAATGTAGTCATCACATTTTCTTTATGCTAACGATAAAAGTCTCTTCCATAGACACCCTAAAGTCAAACATCCCCAAATCCCTTTCACTGTTTGCCACAAAAGCAGCTGTTTGATTACTTCAGCTTAGTTTAGAACATTTCACATTTTTTCTTTCTTCAGGAAATTAACAAGAAACAGATGCTTCATTTGACTCTTCTCTAGGGTAGACCTTTCATGAGGAAGCAACTGTGTTAATCGCAAATGTTCTCAGAAGTCTTTGCCTTTGATCTTGAGGCAGGTCCTGGCATTTTTATGTCACATTAATTTAAAAATTACTTAGATTTATTAACACAGGACTGTTGATGTGCTTATGTGGTTAATAGTTACTTTTTTCATTGATTCATAATTATTTTTCACAAGAACATATTTTGGATGGTATATATTAAAGTTGCAAAAGTTGTGGAAAGGATACTCTTCTATATAGAGAAAGATGCGGATAGATGTAGATATCATTTTTCACATGTAGCAACTATAAGTATTTTTGAAAAGAAAATGTCCTTTCAGCTACTTGACATTGTCTGGGGCTACCAGACTAATCCGCAAGAATGTTTTTTAAGTGACACCATCGTAGCAGCAGCTACCTTAAGGTCCCTAGTTTTTTCATATGGTTTATCTTGTGTCTAATTTATTTTAACTTTTTTATATTCTCTTCTTTTGAATGTAAAAAAACAAACATGAAGAATTGGGTCTAGTGATAATATAGTCAAAAGCTGAATATACCTGAATATACCATTTTTTAAATTTCCCCCATAAATATTTTGTGATATAAATGAATAAGTAAGGTTACCAGTGAGGATAATGTATCAATATATTAACTTGTATTTGTCTTACTAGTATATTCCTACTGATATGTATCTTTCTCTATAACTCTTAGATAGATAATTAGATAGATAGATGATAGATGATAGATATTATTGATTGTCAGATTTTTTTCTCTCCACTACTTATAAAAGACTTGAACGTTTTTCAAAAGAGTCTGATCTTCTCAGTCAAAAAAAGGTGATTCGTGCTGTGGAGACTTTATTTTAATACAACAAAATAACACTTCAACCCAGGGATTCATTTTAAGCATACATTGGCAGACTAAATGATGCCATTAATAAGTCTGGAAGTGGTAGATTTTCTCTGCTCACATAGGATTTTAAAAAGAGGTTACTTGGAAGTCAGCAACCATGGCAGATTTGGTTAGTGGACTGAATACTATGAACATATCCTCAGATGAGACCTCTGAGGGGGTGGCGGAGGATTCCTGGAAGGTGAACACAGACAGCAGATGCTCTTTGACAATGCTGAGTGTGGAGGAACTGGAGCTGCCTCCCTCAAATGACCATACCTACTTGTAACTCAATTCTAGTGACTACCACTCTGGGGCTACAGATCAAAAAGCCTTTTTTAAAAAATGTCCAGGCATCTCATAAAGTACCATAGCCTCAGAATTCTCATCCAATCTTAGGAAGCCGAAAGGATGGCCCCCATTCCTCATGATGCAGACGCACTTCCCCCTTCTCTCTCTAATCGGGTGAAGCTGAGTCAACATTCATCAACTTTAGAATCAATACAATTATGTGAAGCTTCTTAAAATGTAACTGCTGTTCATCATATTCTTACTATTACACGAAAATCTGCATGACATACTGGCATCAAAGCAAGATTAAGAAGACCATATTGGAGCTGTCATCATATAGCAGCGATGATGTATATCGTAACAGCTGAATCATAGGCTTGATTGATCATTTTCATTCACATTCATCAAGAAGGACCACAAAGCCTGTCTGAGCATTCATTAGTGCCTATTTTACTTCAAAAACTCATTTTTTTGCGAGGTGACAAACCTCAAATCAGACTCTTCCTATAATGAAGGTCCAATATGAAGAAAAAGGGTACCTACATACAAAGACACATATAATAAAATAAGGAAGGCATACTCTATGATATTTAGATAATATAATTTCTTACAAGTATTAAGCATCTGATTCTGTGTTTAAATTTCCTATTTATTAAGGAAATACAAAGACAAAATTATATAAGCTAAATGAAAATAGTTTAGGGAGAACACTTTGAAAAGTGTTTGGAAATTTAAGGTCATTGCATGCCATATGTTTCTAATCTAAGTAGTTCTCCATTCGTTCTTTATTTATTTATTCAACTATTGGTCATTGAATGTCCCTTGGTAGGCAATTTCTCCCTCATTTTAATGGCCTCTTCATATTTTATAGCAAAGAAACTAAAAATTCATTAATTTGACAATAAATTGCTTGAAATAAGATACAAAGAAGAAAAAGCAGAGGTTCTATAGTCCTCTTGAGGCTTATTTTAAACAACTTATACAGATACTGGCCATTTAATTTCTATCTTGCTTTATTCATATTGCATTTGGATTGTGGCCATAGACTTGCTTTTCGGTGTAGCCGGAGCCAAATGATGGGAAGAACCAGGAGACGCTGGAACACTTTGGTCTGGGAGATCAGAAATAAGAGAGCCTTTCTGGCTGCAGAATGGCCTCTGGGGTCCGGGGAGCAATAGCGAGATTATCATTCTGCCTTTTAGCACCTGGCTTTGGGGCAGGGAATTGGCACCTCGACAAAGCCTATGAGAATCTATGGCATTGGAAGGGCTATTTGCAAACCAGCACAGAAAGTGCTCTGTTGACAGGGACAGTATTGGTGAAAGAGATGGTGTTCGCAGACGTGGAGAAGGGAACAAGGCTGGCTTTGTCCTGCACTCGGACCTAGGAGGCCACTGGAGAGCAGTTGACCCAGGGCACAGCCAAGGACAGGCAAAGAAATTAACTTTCCCATAAAGTGCTGGTCAAGCGTAGCTGCAGTGCAGTAACTACTCTGTGTTAGGGTAGGGGCAGTGACTCAAGTAGTATAAACCACTGTAGACAGTGCACCCAGATGCAGAATCAGAGGTATTACATGGAGACTACAGAAGTTGATGCTTCTGATGGGAACAATAAAATTCATTTTTAATGCCCTCTGAACCCTCTTAGAGACACACATGAATGAGGGAACTGGATTCCAACTGTCAGAAAGGCAGCACTAAACAAAGTTATTGCCACATAGAAGTAGCTCACAGTTCCCTTCATTAGGCTGGTGTTTAAAAAAGATCCTGTAGTCAATAGCGGGGGGGAGGTTGGAGGGGAAAGAGAAGGACATATGTTATACTTTCAACAATAAAGGTTTATTTTTAAAAAATCCTATGGAGACAATCTGGGCTCCTTTCTTTGAGACCCTAAATACTGTTTTCCTTGTCAAGACCACAGTGACTTTGGAGCTGATGCTACTTAAAAACCTCTGTGTACATGCATTTGCCTGTCAGCCAAATTCACTTCATCAAGCTTGAATTCTTACAGACTCTTACCAGACCCCACCTCTTGTACTAAGCCCTCTGGTCAACCTGATCCTCAAAGTAATCTTTGAGAAGACACCTGTCACATTCTACCCTATGAAATTTAGTGAAGAAAGGGCAGTTCCTTTCAGGAGGCATGGGATTTGTCACAAAAACTATACACTAATTTTTTTATTAAACCAGCTGATATTCAGGTGTAGTATCATATACTTCAAAAGTAAAAATAGATATTTTTGCAGAACTATTAGGGAGCAGCTTTTCCAAAGACTTCCATGAGTAGGGTCAATTGCTTCTTGCTTCCTTTCTTTTGAATGTTGAAAGTTTCTATGTACTCCAATTCAAAGGGGACTCCTGACAAGTGTCTCATGGTATGATTAGAACTTGCTGTTTACTAGCTCCTTCTGTTGGTAGTTCTCTAACATATTGGCTCCATTCTTGTTCTTCCTATTAGCAATGGAAAAATCCAGAAACGCTGTCAGCATATCCATTATTCTTATCTGTTTCTTCCCCCTATTTCTTGACCTACACTAGGCCACAAGACCCACATCAACTGCGTAAGAGCAGATTTCTACTTTCACTTGGCTTGAAAATAACTGAATGCTTTATGGCCTAGTTCAGAAATGGCTTTGGAATGTCAGTTCTTATTCACTAAGGAAAAGGAAGAGGCCCTGGCCCATGTTTCTCAGTGGTTAGAGCATCGGCCCATGCACAGTGGGTGGTGGTTTCAATTCCCAGTCAAGGGCAGGTACCTGGGTTGCGACTTCACTCCCTGCCCCTGGTTGGGGCCCGTGTAGGAGGCAACCAATCAATGTTTCTATCTCACTTTGATATTTCTCTCTCTCTCTTTCCCCCCTCCCTTCCCTTCCACTCCTTCTCTGAAAAGCAATGGAAAAAATATATCCTCAGGATTAACAGCAACAACAACGAAAGTCCACACTTTTCTATGACCTTGGATTCCTGATAATCCACCATGCCCTCTGCCTTGGCTTTTCTTTCCATGCAACCCTCTAGGGAGGCATAAGACCACTCACAGCTGAAGGGAAATCTTGACTGTCGTATACAGCTTATATTCTGGGAATCCACACAGCCCCTTACATCCAAAATGTCTATGTTCTATTTTTCACAGATCTGTATGTTCTGGGCTCCAAACAATTCTTTGAAAGACAATCTTCACTCAGGTTGGGCACTGTGTAATACCTAAAACAAGGCAGAATTTCTTGAAGATGTGTGGTTCTGGTGTCTGTTTTTCTAAATCTCTTTTTCCAGCTTGTAGTTGCCTATTTCAGTTCAGCAGACAGCAGGTGTTTGGATTCTCTGTTGCCATTAGTCTCAGCACTTGTTCTGCCCAGCTGAGTTGTTTTCAGCAGGCACTTGTGAGCAGCAGTCAGAGATTTCCTGGGTCAGCTATCAAATAACAAAGTCAACCATGAGCTCCCAGAGCCTTCTGTCACCGAGGGCTCAACATGGTGTCTCCGAGGGCCCTTTGTTACATGTAAGATCAGAGAAAAGTAAGACACCTCTGTATTCATCTGCCCGATAGATATTTGCTGTTACTCTTTGTCACTTACTGAAATAAAAGTGAATTTTAATAAAATTGATGTTGAACTTGTATTTTTCATGTAGCTAATCAGATAGTAACCTGCCAGCGGGAATATTCAAAATGAATGAATGCAGCTTAATGCTGGAGAGAAAACAATAAGGGGGTAAAGATAACATTAAGGAAAATGTTAAATTATATCTAATATAAATTATTCAAAATGTGATCTATAATAGTTATACTAACTTTTTAAGAGTTATCATAAGAATTCACCATCAATAGAAACATCTCTTGGCAAGATTTGCCTATAGTAGATGTGTGTTTGTACTAGAAGTGGAGAACAATAGGAATTAACATGAGAAAAGGGAGATGAAGTGGCTAGCATTAAAGAAGAAATATTTCTCATATGCAGCCTTAGGAGAAATGAAACTGATTTAAAACAAGAAAGCTGAGTCAAAATCTCCAGGGCTTCAAATATTTTCTTGTCTGTTAGCAAAATGACTAATATGAGTTGTACCATATTTTGCAGATTTAGGATTTCTGGTCAGAAATCTTGTATCAGTTGATTATACCTAGATTTTATTTTAAAATATTTCGGTCAAAACTTAAAGGATATTGTAGACTATGTTACATTCATTTTTTTTTTTCAGTCTAAATGTAGAGAGAAATATACAAATCAAATTCACTGTACAATTTCCTTAAAAACATAAATAAGTAATTATGTTTGGCATCTCACTCTTAGCATTCCTTCTACTTTCCCTACTTGAAAAATACAATGATGTGTTTTGATTTACTTAAAATATAATTGTTGCAATTAATTTGTATATATTTTTTTAGTTCTAAACCTAATATAAGTCCATATAAGTATTATATAAATTGGGCTTCCATATTTATGTTTTCCAAAAGTTATTTTTTTAAGAAAACATCTTTTATAGGGTTACTGGTCCATTATTTTAAGTTAATTGAGGTAAAGATACCTTGGAATTTTAATTTTCATGTAAATGTTATTTTAAATAATTGAAGTTTAATTGATATACAACATTATATTAGTTTCAGGGGTACAACATAATGATTCAGTGTTTGAATGTATTCAGAAGTGATCACAATAAGTCTAGTTAATATATATCACTATATATAGTTACACAGTTTTTTGTGATGAGAACTTCTAAGATTGAATCTCAGCAACTTTCAAATATACAATACAATATTATTAACTACAGTTGCCGTGTTGTATATTATGGCCCTATGAGTCACTGATTTTATAACTGGAAGTTTTCGACCTTTTGATTCTCATCTCCCATTTAACCATCTGCACACCAAACCCTGCTGGCGACCACTACTCTGGTTTCTGTTTTGACATGTATATATTTTCAGATTCTACACATAAGTGAGATCTTATGGTATTTTTGTCTTTACCTGTTGGGCTTATTTCATTGAGCATAATGCTCTCAAGGCTCAACTATGTTGTTTCAAATGGCAAGATTTCATTCTTTATTTCTTTATTTTAATTGATTTTAGAGAGAGGAGGAGGAAGAGAGAGAGAGAGAGAGAGAGAGAGAGAGAGAGAGAGAGAGAGAAACTTTGATGTGAAAAACATACATCAGTTGCTTCCTATATGTGCCCTGACCAGGGATGGAACCCACAGCCTAAATATGTGCCCTGACTGGGAATTGAATTTGCAACCTTTCCATGTACAGACAATGTTCCAACCAACTAAGCCACACTGGTCAGGGCTCATTCTTTTTTTTATGGTTGAATAATATCTATATATCTATATATCTATATATCTATATATTTATATATCAATCTCTATCTCTATCTATCTATCTATATAAAATTATGTATTTCATTATATACTTTCTTTATTAATTCATCTCTCAATGGATGGATTTTTCAATGTTGATGCTCATAATGTACCTGGCATTGTATGATGTAGCAGGAATAACAATAGACTTGGTATTTTAAAACTTTGGTTCCTATTACTGTGTTGTGTTATTAATGAAGTTTCCTGTTGAAGAGTCCATTTCTTCTTTTATAAAAAGGAGTTTATAAATTTTATGTTCCTCCCCCAACTTTTCTTTCTGTGTATATTTAAGAGCTACTCTCTGTTGTAGGCAGTCAACTAGGAATGCTAATCTTTCTACTTAAGGGTGTCTGGAAGAAACCATTGAATTGAGTGGAACATATAAATAGATTGAGCTATAACTTCACTAACACACCAATTTAAAGTTTCTAGTAAGAGACAAGGCATGTAATTGTATTCATAGCTATGCTCCTAAACCCACTTATTTGACTAACAGTTGCAAAGAAACTTTTAGTATTTCACAAGTGTATCCACCTCAAGGACATCTCCTGTCTGAACTGCCAAGTGGCCAAACATCAGAGCCCTCTCTGTACCTGTAAATGGCTGTATATTTATAAACACTCTATTATGCTGGAGATTTCTAAACTTTTGATTTATTTATGGTAGTGTCTACTTGATACCTGAATACAGGGCATACATATTTTATATTGTTGACATGACTTAACAGGTTATTGTCTTTCCATATAGTTTGGAAAATACAATAATAATCAGGTCAAAAAGTATGGTTTTTTGTCTTTCATATAAAAGTTTTCAAGTGAATATTTTATTTCATAAACTCTTTGGTTGAAATGATTACAATTCAATAAGTTTATATTGTATTTAGCAGGATAATGCAAGTCAGAAATTTTATAATAAGGTCCAGGAGTATATCTTCAGGACAGGATGTTTCTCATTTTGATTACTGAGCCAATATAGCTCCATCTTAGATAACAGGACACAAAGAGAACTTCTGTGTCTCCCAGGAAAAACAATGTAGGTCGGAGACATATCCATTTCTAAGGTCTCTAAAGAGGTCAAAGCAATCCAGCATAAATTTTAAGGGTTTGTATTCACTTTTTCAGTAGGCTGAGGATTTGTATCAAAATCATCCATGGATAGACACAAAATTGATTGACAAGAAATATTTAAAACATATATAATTTGGGGTTAATATCCCTTACATCGTAGTGGAAAAATAGCTGCAAATCACAGACCAAATTTGATATCTTTAAAATCATTATATTGAAAAATATAATAAAGGATTGATAAGGTCCAGTATTGCTGAAGATATGGATAAAGTACTTCTCCATGTGTGATTAGATGATGAGAGGAACATTTGTTCTAGTCTCTTTAGAAAACAATTTTTTGATAACTGTCAAACATGAAATAACCCCACAGTTTGACCCAAAAATTTATCTTCAAGGTTTCTTTTTCCAGAATCAATGTCCACAAGCATACACATATGTATGTGCACATTTATGTACATGTATGTTGCACAAATACACAAATATTAATATGTATACATACATACAAATACAAGTCTATTTAACTTACTTAAAATGTCTATTTCCCTACCTATAAAATAGGAATATTAACAACTCTGGTATTATGGAGTTGCATTTATTAAGTGAGAAGAGATAATACATATAAGCAATTTAGACAATGCAGGACACATGATCAAAAAGCAATCAATTCATTTCTGTTGTTATTGTAAAAATTAAAATACTCTCTTATTCCATTTGGTCACAAAAAAATAACCTAGGAAAACATATTCTAAAACATACCAGAAGAATGGAAATAGGAAAAGGAGTGAGATAGGAAGATAATTTTCATTTTACATAATATGGACCCATGTTTAATAAATTTTCATATAGGATATGTGGGTCTTGTAAATTAAGTATGATGATGCTGATGGTGGTGGTGGAATGGTGGATTTAATCTTTAAATTCAGGAATTCTTCACTTAGGAATCACTAAATTTGACCTTGTTTGAAAAAGCTTTTGTTCCATTTTAAATTTTACCATTAATCTATAAAAATTAAAAAGTCACTGGTACACAAGTTCCCTAGGAAGATAACTTGTTGAGAATGGTTCACAAATATTTTGATTATAGCTGTAGAGAACACACCTTAGAAGAAATATCAAAGTTAATTAATTTACTAAGCTTTATCTATATCTGAAATAATTCTTTGTAAGTCTGGAAGGATGTACAAAGAAAAAAATGCTTCCTGAAAAATCTCTAGTTCTCTTAAACTGAAATCTGTGAGCTATTACCAGGAGCTTATAATTGATCTTATCTATGCTGGTTGAAAGTACTGATTTTTCATGATTCGTGCCCTTGATGTTTGAAGTTGATGCCTATTATGATATTGTGATTGAATGAAAATGAACATGACAACAAAAACTGATGCAATTAGTGGTTTTTACAAGAAAGCCTTCCTATACCAATCTTCCTTATTGTGGGTGTTTGTAATCACTATTTACCATGTTGCCCCTTAAACTCATAATTATGTTTCTCTAATAACTAATTTCATTTTGACTTTTGTTTGAAAAAGTGTTTTCTCTTAGTATCTCTTCAGGGATTTATTTAAGGCTGTTTGTTACCAATGTGTCTATAAGCTTTTCACACTGGGGCTCTTCTCATTGTCCTAGTTCACCTTGTGATTCAGTCCCCGCAGTCCCCATTTATCTTGCATGTTTCCTGACTTGCAGAGCCCTGAAGATTCGTGTGATGCCCTGATTACTAGAATATCTCTTAGTCTGACCGATAGGGCCAAATCTTACTATTGATCCTGTATTAACATCAGAAAGTTCTTACAGGGAAGTATTGAATGGTTGGTAAACCCCATCACTGAGGCAATAAAGAAGAAAAAAATGGAGTGTATAAATAATAATAATAATAATAATAATAATAATAATGTAAGTTAAACTCACATCCTAGAAAGATTATCTTTAACTTGTCTTGGTTTTTACTTTCTCCTGCTCAATCTCTATCACTCTGATGCCATCTACTTATTTTCTTCCAGACATTTCTTCAAACCTCTGAATTACTGGTGGCATCTTGTTCCATTACTAGCATTGTTATAATTTTATTTTTAGTTTGTATATGATGTCACTTCAACGGCATTTTGAAGGGAATAGAAAATAAGTATCTTTATTCACTCATTCATCTTTTATTGCAAATATCAATCTATTTCATTAAATCTGCTGTCAGATAGGGGTTTATAAATGATAGTAACTACTACAGAGAATAGTGATGGAAATGTGTAAATATTTCATTTTCATACACTTGATCAAAATTTTGATCTTAGATGTGAATTGGGAGATCAATCAAGCAAACAAACATGTAAAAATTATACTAAAAATAGTAATACATTCCATCTTCAAAAAATTATTTCCTCATTTTTCAAGAGCATTTCGTTCAAAGACTGCCTTCATTTGTGTGTAGGAGTTTTTAATGATAGGCTAGAAAGAAGAATGTTTCCACTTGGGTTGTAACAAGAACAGTAGCCAGAAATGGAAATCCATCACCATTTCCAGTGTGTTGGTGGACAGCAATCACTTACATTAATCCTGCCAGCATCAGTTTTTCTGTTAAAGTAGTAAATCCATTATGTTCACCAATGAACTGACAAGCTAAAAGGTACAATATTAAGAAGCATCTTTCAACCTATTTAAATATTTCTACATGTATATAATTTATATATGTATTTTTAAAAATATCTGAGTGTGAAACTGATCATCTTTTTATGCATTGTTATAATTTTTATTTTTTTGGTTTAACTTCATCCTTAATATATATTACTACCTTATAAAATTTTGCTATAATTATCAGATACATGTGAGATTACATCATCAGATTATTTAGTTATCATTCATATTCCAGCTTTTTATAAAATAAATCTATTTGTCAATACTTTAGTCATACTTTATTTTTTCTTGAATTATAAAAATATTGAGTTATTTTTATTTCTGGAGTTACCTAATGAATGAGGTTTAAGATTATAGGAGAGATTTGAAATATCTATCTTGTTGACTGGAACCATGACTTTACTGGAGAAATATAGTTGGAAAGTAGTCAAAATAAACTAATAGTTGTATTCCCCCCCTCCCCCCATAAATCGTTTTTAAAAAGTATCCAAATTGACGAGTGTGTGATCATTAATTTTCTGTGTCAACTCGACTATGTTATGGTGACCAATTCTTTTGTCAACACGAGTCTGGATATCACTATGAAGGTATTTTGTAGATGCCATAAACATTTACAATTGATGTATTTTAATAAAGATTACACTCCATTTTGTGGATGGCATCATCAAATCAATCGAAGGCCTAAAAAGGAAAAACTAAGCTTTCCTAGAGAAGAAGGAATTGTACCTTAAGACTGTAACAGCCCTAGCCATTTTGGCTCAGTGGATAGAGCATCAACCTGAAGACTAAAGGGTTCCAGGCTCAATTCCAGTCAAGAGCACATGCTGGGTTGCAGGCTCATCCCCAGTGGGGGGTGTGCAGGAGGCAGTCAATCAATAATTCTCTCTCATCATTGATGGTTCTATTTCTTTCTCCCTCTTCCTTCCTCTATGAAATTAACAAAATTTAAAAAATATATATATATATTGGCCTATAACTTAAAAAAAAGACTGTAATAGAATATCTAGCCTTTCGGCCTGTCCTACAGATATCAGACTTGCCAGATGCAACAATCAATTCATCTTGTTAGCAAATTCATACATCTTATTGGTTCTGTTCTTCTGAGATCTTTGACTGATAGAGGGTGCTTGCATATAAGTTATATTGAACTTCATATAAGTTATGAACTCTAGATTGGGTAAAGATAAATATGACAAGAAGGAACAGGGATAGATTTGATAATGTAGTGAGGTCAATGGGGTGCCCTCAATCAACGTAGCCATTGAAGAAGAACTGGGTGGCATGACACATTTGAAGAATTTCCAGCATTTGCTGATGAACAACTGAGTTTCAGGAGGTAAAATGAAGAGCTTTGAGACAAAGGGGGAAAGGAAATTTAGTGGGGTTGTGAGATATGAAGTGTGATATAGAAATAATATTCTAGGTGGTAATGCATATATTAGAAGGCTAGGGTTTATGGTATTGAATGAAGTAAACAGGCATATGGAGAATAATGAAATTAGCCTTGATGGAATCATAGAATGGAGGGGTGTTACGTCTACGCTGTTTTCTGTGCATTTCGCTGGAAGTTGTCTGGACCCTAAGGAACTCACATCTTTTGTGGGATGGCTGATCCCACTGGAATGATGATGATAATAATAACAATAATAATGACAAAAAGAGGAAGAAAAGACAACAGCTAATATTCCTATACTATGTACTGTTGGAATAACAACAACAACAACAGTAATAACAATGACAAGAAGAACAAGAAAAGACAATAACTAATATTTTTGTACTATGTACTATGTTGGAATATTAACAACAGTAATAATAACAATGACAAGAAGAACAAGATAAAACAAAGAACAGCTAATATTCCTGTACTATGTATAGTTTAAACCACTTCCCATATGTTACCTATTTAATTTAGTCATTGAAGCTATTAATTAGGTGAAATAATTATCCACAGTTTATAGGTGAGAAATAACTTTTTCAAGGTGATACAGATAATAATAATAAAACCTTGCAAAATAATCTCTATTTATCTGCCTCTGTTTTATCATCTTTATTAAGAATATAAATAAATAGCATGGTAGGCTAGATGAACTCACCCAAGCTAAAGACACCTAAAGAATTGTATCAAAGTAACTGAACTGTCCAGAACACACTTCCAGTGTTAGAGAAAGAGAAATCAGTATGGACTAATAAGGGATATAATCTTATAATATAGCTAATAAATGGGAACCTGCCTAAATGCAGACCTGCTCTGCTGTGTGCACACACATGTATTCACCAATTGCATCAGTCATGCTACTTGGAGGAAACAGATTACACACATTACAGGGTTAATTGAAATAAATTCAATTAAGAGAAAACACAATTATTTATAAAGTTGTTGGCAGAGTTAAGGGAAACCAGTAAGATAGTGAAGCACACACTTCCAAGCAACAGTGTGGTGGAGCTATTAT
Organism: Myotis lucifugus; assembly: GCF_000147115.1. NCBI lineage: Eukaryota > Metazoa > Chordata > Mammalia > Chiroptera > Vespertilionidae > Myotis > Myotis lucifugus. The sequence goes on from NW_005871065.1 coordinate 3,377,188, forward strand.
CACAACAAGGCCTGAAGGAGATACGTGAAAGAGCAGTGATCGGAATATAGAGAGAATATTCTGCAGAAGTCGGGTCCTTGGTAGAGGGAAGCAATCAACCTGTGGCTCTGACCATTCTCTTTACTACACTGAAGAGTTAATTTTGTAGACTCATATTAAAAGACAGAGGCCATCCATGCTGATGACACAAGGGGTAAGATTTCCTTTTTTTTATGGCCAAGTAGTATTCTGCTGAGTAAATTTACCATACCCAGCTTTTTTATTCATTCATCTACTAATGGGCACTTGGACTGTTTCCAGATCTTGGCAATTGTAAATAATGCTGCAATGAGGGTGCATATATTCTTTTGAATTAGTATTTTGGGTTTCTTCCAGTATATTCCCAAAAGTGTATCACTAGTCAAAGGCAGTTGCATTTTTTATTTTTTGAGGAAACTCCATATTGTTCTCCACAGTGGCTGCACCAGTCTGCATCTCCAGCAACAGTGTGCAAGGGTTCCCTTATCTCCACATCCCTGCCAGCATTTGTTTGTTGATTTATTGATGGTAGCCATTCTGGCAGATGTGAGGTGATATCTCATTGGTTTTAATTTCATCTCTCTGATGATCAGTGATGTTGAGCTTTTTTTTTTTTACATGTCTGTAGGCCATCTGTATGTCCTCATTGAAGAACTCAGGCCCCTTGCCCATTTTTTAATTGAATTGTTTCTCTTCCTAGTAAGTGACTTATTTCAGCCAGTCAGAGAAAGACATGCCATCTGATCTCCCTTGTATGTGGAATCTAATGAACAAAATAAACTGACAAACAAAATAGAAACAGAGGTATGGAAACATGGAACAGACTGACAACTGTCCGAGGGGAGGGGTTTTTGAGGGAGTGGATGAAAGAAGGGGAAAGGATTAACCAAAATATATATATACCTAACACATGGACACAAACACCAGTGTGATCATAGCCAGAGAGAAAGGGGGATGGGAGCTAGGTGGGGTGGGCAAATGGGGGGAAAATGGGGATGGAAAGAGACTTTGTTTGGGGTGGTAGATGCATGATGCAGTGTGCAGATGATGTTTTGTTGAGTTGACACTTGAAACCTGTACGGTCTGCAAACCAATGTCACTCCAATAAATTCAATTAAAAAGAAAAGAGAGAGAAAGACAAAAGGCAAGGGAAGCCACTGATGAAACCCACAAATACCAGCCTTCCAAGAGCACAGAGAACAAGGTGGGAGAGTGAGCAGTTTGAGAAACAAACAGAGAATCTCAAGCTCACTGAAACTCCAAGCAGAATCCATACTGCAAATATCCATGGACAAAGGAAATGCTTAAGGTCATGTATATTGGAGAAAGATCAGAGGTCTTAAAGGTAAAACATTCTTTGACAAGGCAATGAAAACTATGTGACCTTTTTGTGTGTAGACTATATCCTTTTATCTTCTTTTTTGAGTTTCATCCTCTACAAACCACTGTCCACAAAAATAATATGAAACCTAAGATTAAGAAGTTAGAGAGACTTACCCAGTTTGTAGTTACACGGTGACTAAAGGCAATGATCTTCCCATTCCAGTACAGCTTCCTGCCGAATCATTGTGTTGCCCGAGTCTTTGGCTTCTCACAGCAAGTTAATCTCACCTGAGGCACTTTCATTTTCATTTCTACAAAGATGTCTTTCTTATCTCCTTTCCCCCCTGCTACTTCTTCACTTTTTATAGGTTATTTCAATATTCTTTTCTGCTTTTTCCTGTGTCGCTCTCTTGGAGCTAAATGAATCACATTAGTCTTTTTATTAATGGTTTCCTTCTGCAAATGAACATACTCAGGCCCTACTTAACTGAAAATATCCCACCCCCCCCTAATTTCCTCATCTCTTACCTCTTCAAGTTTCACTAACGTCTTTGAAATTTTGACACATTTCCAACTCAAATTATTTCTCTCTTATTTCTCTTGCCCATTTCATTCTGAATTCTGACTGTGTAGTTAGTTCCTCTGAAATGTTTCCTTTGAAATAACCAGGGATTTAGGAAAAGTGATCTCCAAACTTTTTTTCCCTTTTAATATTCATTCCCTGCAACCCATCGACAGGATTTAACTTGTTATCAAGAGAATCTTTTTAAAAAGTTATATTTTATTGCCCGGCCAACGTGGTTCAGTGGTGAGCATTGACCTATGAACCAGGAGGTCACAGTTCGATTCCCAGTCAGGGCACATGCCCGGGTTGCAGGCTCAAGCCCAGTGGTGGGGGGTGGGGGGGGAGGCATGCAGGAGGCAGCCGATCAATGATTCTCTCTCATCACTGATGATTCTATCTTTCTCTCCTTCTCCATTCCACTCTGAAATCAATAATGATATATTAAAAAAATATTTCCACCTCAGAAATGGTGACAGATATATTTACATTAAGAGTTGCTGTGAACGGTTTGGCTCAGTGGATAGAGCATCGGCCTGCGGACTCAAGGGTCCCAGGTTCGATTCTGGTCAAGAGCATGTACCTTGGTTGTGGGCACATCCCCAGTAGGGGGTGTGCAAGAGGCAGCTGATCGATGCTTCTCTCTAATTGATGTTTCTAACTCTCTATCCCTCTCCCTTCCTCTCTGTAAAAAAATCAATAAAATATATTTTTTTTAAAAAAAGAGTTGCTGTGAAAACTAGATTAATGTGCCTGGTATATAATACGTGCTCAATAAATGTTACCAATTGTTAATATTTATTATCATTTTTCAGGTCTTTTATCTCTCAAAGAGATAATGACTTCTTTGGTTAATTTGTATAGTTCGTCTGTAGTTCACAGCCTACAAATGCCTTCAAATCAGTGCATTAGTTTTCTGTCGCTGCTGTAACAAACTACTATAGGCTACTTGGCTTAAAAACAACATAAATTAGTTACTTGTTACATAATATAAATTATTATTAAGTTAATGTAATATTTCTGAAGGCCAGAAGTTCAAAAGGGGCCTTAGCACACTGACGTCATCATGTGGGCAAGGCTGCATTCCTTCTGGGGAACTAGGGAAGAGGCTGCCTCTCCCACCTTTAAGAGGCCACTTGCATTTCTTACCTCTGGCCTTTTCCTGTATCTTCAGCATCACCTGAGTAATAGTTGCAAATTCCTCTTTCTGACTCAAATGTTTTTCATTCATAAAGATCCTTGTGATTTCACTGGGACCAACTGGATAATCCAGGATAATCCTACCCCATAGTCTTTAATTTACCCTACCCGCAAAGTCCCTTTTGCTGTGTAGAATATTCACAGGTTACTGGGATTAGCAAGTAGACTTCTTTGGTGCTAATTCTTCTGTCTACCATGGGCAAGTTCTGGAATCTTTGTTTCAGTTTAATTGAGTTTCTACATTATTTAGTGTATATTTCTGCATCTAAGGGGTACAATGAATATCTGTTGAGTAGATAGATCAATAAATGGAAGTATGAATGAGTTAATAATAGGGCATTTAGAAAATACTTTGATTTTTTTACTCTACTGCTGACATTTCTTAATTATTCAAACCAGAACTCCTTTCTCTCCATTCGAGTAACAACTAAGACATGGAAGATTAATCGATCTATTATAAAAAGGTTTGTCTATGTATTACATACATAGAATTCAGCTCCAACAACAGGTGTGCTCTCAGGACATCCTATATCTTTTTGTTAACCTGACTCATTCATTTATGTAACGTAGTTCCAATGGTAATAATGGTTTGGATGAGTGACGTATGTCAGGTATGTTTCTGAAGTTTGCACCATGAGTTTTAGTCATGCTAGAAAGTTCTAAGCTGTGGTTTTAACTTGAACACTATTTTACTTTACAGAATGCCAAAAGTTTTTCTGTATTAACTAAAAAAAAAAAGAAGAAAAAGACACATCTTTCAATTCATGAAGGCTTAATAAAAGATGTTTGATAAACTCCAGTTACTTATATAGATTGTACTGTTCTTTATATATCAAAATCCTGGCCTTAAGCTATTGTGAAAGAGCTTTGAATTTGAATGTTTTTATTTATAAACTGCTCAGAGCTGTTATTCAATATTCAGTTTTAAAGGTTTTACAAAGCTCAGTGGAATTTAGTTCATCCATTTAAACTTTAATCATGGCAAAGCAGTACATAGATAATGATTTGTTGCTTCAAAGTAGAACCATGAAATGACATAAAAATGCTCATGTCTTGATTGAAATATGAGTATTTACAAGGTTATTATATTTAATTCACTTTATATCAGCAGTACTAATAGAGTTTTCAGTGTTATGATTCCATATTTATTTGCATTACAGACTGTCATATTGGAGGTTGTTACCTCAGCCAGTTCACTTTGCTGCAGGCAGAAAATTCTGTACATGACATTTTTGTCATCTATGTTTCCTTTACAGATGAGTTTTAAATTTAAAAATGTTTTAATCAGCTACATTTATTCATTTGAAAGAACACTCTCCATATTACGCTATTGACTTTGGTATTTTCTGAGAGATTTGGACTAAAATAAGAAATACCTTCCACAGAAGTTTTACCAACATTCAAAACTGTCTGCGGGGTGCCTTATTTGGAATGCAGACATTTTGGAAAATATTTAATTTATAATCACAAAGAAAAAATACTGATAGATGTAGGTACCCGGACAGATATGTGGTTTTTGTTTGCTTGCTTGCTTTTAGTTAATGCCTACTGAGAAGAGAAGTAGAGTAATGGAAGTGCCAACCATATTGTTAAGCAGACCCAGGGGCTAATCTTAAATCCCTAAAAAACAAACAAACAAACAAAACACACACACACACACACACACACACACACACACACACACACAAATATATCTGTTAAAAAATTGTGGAGCCCTAACCGGTTTGGCTCAGTGGATAGAGCGTCGGCCTGCAGACTGAAGGTCCCAGGTCGATTCCAGTCAAGGGCATGAGCCTTGGTTGTGGGCACATCCCCAGTAGGGGATGTGCAGGAGGCAGCTGATTGATGTTTTTCTCTCATCGATGTTTCTAATTCTCTATCCCTCTCCCTTCCTCTCTGTAAAAAACCAATAAAATATTTTTTTAAAAAAAATTGTGGAAAGTATGCTAAGGTGAGACATTCCAAGCACTGTCACTAGTACAGAACTAGAAGAAAGAACCTGTAAATCTAACAACAACAAAACTACTAACATATTTTATTCAATTCAGATGAACTTAATAGAGTGAACCTCATAGTTTGCTCCACATAGTCCCAGTTTATACCTGTTGCCTCATGTAATTATTAATAACCCTTCCTAATATTCTCAAAGTCTTCCAGTTAGAGTGATAAATGATATGATCACATAAAATTTATAGGCCTAATACTTTAGATCCCAAAAGACCTTTCACTATTGAGAAGAAATTGCTCCCTACACTAAAAAGATGCCCAGGTTTGAGCATCTTTTGCTATTCTGTTGGAATAAAAAGCCATGAAGTTTGAAGTCCAATCTTTGAGAACTGATCTATTTTCTGTGTATATTGCTTGGTCCAGTGTGTGACAGTTTCATTAAATTGGTGTAATTTTCTTTGGCAGAAAAGTGATTGTATCTGATTTCAGAGCCAAATCTCTTGAGAACCCTAAGCTAACAATTGCAATATGAGAAGCTTATCAACTATTTAAATTTCATGTTAAGGATTTGTTATGCTTAATGGAATTTTTTTTTCAAGATTTTAAAATTCTGGAAGAGAATGAAAGAGACATTCGCTTAAAAATTACTATTCTGAGAGGCCTGGTGCACAGATTCGTGCACTGTGGGGTCCCGTGGCCTGGGCTGTAGGAAGTGGGCTGACACTGGCTCTTTGACATCCCCTGAAGGGTCCAGGATTGCAAGAGGGCAGTTCTCAGGTGATGCACTCCAGAATCGGGCTCCCTTCTCTCTGGTTCTGGGTGCATCAGCCTAGAACTGCAGCTTCCAAGTCACCGTAGCTCAGCAGCTCCTGCGTTGAGCGTCTTCCCCCTGGTGGTCAGTGTGGGTCATAGCTACCAGTCAGAGCGTCTGCCACCTGGTGGTCATTGTGTGTCATAGCTACTGGTTAGATGGTCGCTTAGGCTATTATATATATAGATTCTGAGAGAACATTACAAATCCCAATATTAAAATGATGTTATACTTGTGCTAGCTTACCATTGATGTTTCTGTCTTAATGTGCTTGTTATCATTTAGTAATGTGTAGAGCTTCTTATGAAATGACCTAGAACAGTGATGGCGAACCTATGACACGCGAACTCATTTTTTTGGTTGATTTTTCTTTGTTAAATGGCATTTAAATATATAAAATAAATATCAAAAATATAAATCTTTGTTTTACTATGGTTGAAAATATCAAAAAATTTCTATATGTGACACAGCACCAGAGTTAAGTTAGGGTTTTTCAAAATGCTGACATGCCGAGCTCAAAAAGTTCGCCATCACTGACCTAGATGATTTAACTAATATTAATAGAAATAAAATTAAAACAGAAGAATCCAATGTTTTGATTTTATATCTGCATTATATTCGGATATAATGGACTTTGAGGAAAAGAGGGGTACAATACATGATTTTTGCCTTAACAGAAATTATTGTAGCATTAAAAATAACAATCAACATAATAATTAATAATAACAAAGCAATTATCATCATAATTTATAATAGCATCAGTCAAAGTCCTGGCAGGAAACAGAGGTAGCATTCAAGTTGGGTATCTTGAGGAAATTTTAATAAAGGAGCTCTTTTCAAAGTGCTTCTGGTGTAGAGGAAATGCATGGACTAATGCAACATGTTTGAAGCTAGTAACTGAAGAGCTGTTATGACCCTGAACTTCCCAGGAGACACCCAAAGTAATAAGTAGCTAGACTTCACTTTTCCTTCTTATTCCAATCTACTGATGGTGCTCCCAATTGGCCAAAGTCAATAGGGCATAAGAAGGCAAGGGAGAACACTGACACATTCCCTATAGACTTCAGCCTCCCAAGGCAGAGGTCACGGTGCAAAGGAATGCAGAATAGCTCCCTAGGAGAAAATGTGAGACAACCAAAACCCCTGTCAACACCCTCATCATGCTAAGTTCTTTGAATTTACCTGCTATATGCCAAGGACTGATTATATATTATCTAACCTAATCTGTACAACAATGACATGAAATTATGTGGTTCTCCCTTATCCTATACTAGAGGCCCGGTGCATGAAATTCATGCATGGGGGAGAGGGGTCCCTCAGCCCGGCCTGCACCCTCTCCAATCCGGGACCCCTCGGGGGATGTCCGACTGCCTCTCGAAATCCGGGACCACTGGCTCCTAACCGCTCGCCTGCCTGCTTGCCTGATCGACCCTAACCCCTCTGCCTGATCGCCTCTAACCACCTCTGCCTGCCTGATCGCCCCTAACTGCTTTCCTACCAGCTTGATCTAACTGCTCCCTTGCTGGCCTGATCACTCCTAACCACCTCTGCCTCGCCCCACACCGAGGACCCAGGATTCCCTCCTCTGGCCAGTCACAGGCACCTGGGACCTGGGCTTCCCTCCCTCTGGCCAGCCACAGGCACCCAGGACCCAGGCTGGCTTCGCCTGGGCCGGCTGCAACCACAGGGTACCATGGGTAGGCGGCTTCGCCTGGACCACAGCCGCAGGCATCTGGGACCATGGGGCAGGTGGCTTGTCCCTCTCCCAGGCCGCAGGCACAGGCACTGATGCCTGGGACTGCAGGGTGGGTGGCTTGTCCCTCTCCCGGGGTGCAGGTGTAGGTTCTGGTGCCTGGGACTTCAGGGACTGCAGGGCAGGTGGCTTGTACCTCTCCCAGGCCGCAGCCCCAGCCGCTGGTGCCCAGAACCATGGGGCAGGTGGCTTGTCGCTCTCCCAGGCCGCAGCCTGGCTGGTTCCCATTCCTCTCTCACAAGCTCATTTGTGCCTGGCTGGTCCCCATTCCTCTCTCCCCAGTGTTGAGTATCTGAGCAGTTATGGCGTGATGGTGTGAGGGCATGACGATGTGAGGGCGTGACAACCATTTGCATATTAACTATTATATAATAGTTAGGATAATAAAAGTCTAATATGCTAAGTATCTGGTCATCCAGTCGTCTGTTCAACCAAATCAAAGCGTAATATGCTAATGATATGCTAAGGGCCTCTCAACCGCTCGATATGACGTGTACTGACCACCAGGGGGGAGACAGTTGACCAGTCGCTATGATGTGCACTGACCACCAGGTGGCAGATGCTCCGACTGGTAGGTTAGCTTGCTGCTGGGATCCAGCCAATCGGGACTGAGCAAGATGGGCTGAATACACCCTGGAGACCTCCTGTGGTCCCTTCCCAGCTGACCAACCTCCTGCGGCCCTCCCCAGCCCTGATCGTACATCGGTGGGGTCCCTCAGCCTGGCCTGCGCCCTCTCGCAATCCGGGACCCTTCAGGGGATGTTGGAGAGCTGGTTTTGGCCTGATCCCGCTCAACGCAGGAGCTGCCCTCTGGTGGTCAGTGCACTCCCCCATGGGGACCACTGCTCAGCCAGAAGTTGGGTTCACAGCTGGTGAGCACAGTGGCAGTGACGGGAGCTTCTCCCGCCTCCGTGGCAGCGCTAAGGATGTCTGTCTGCCGGTTTAGGCCTGATCCCCCTGGGTAGCAGGCCTAAGCCATCAATCTGACATCCCTCGAGGGCTCCCTGACTGGGAGAGGGCGCAGGCCAAGCTGAGGCCCCCCCCCCGCCCCCCCCCCTCCCGCTGAGCGCACGAATTTCATGCATTGGGCCTCTAGTTTTATAGATAAAACTCAAACCATTTAAGTAAATCTCTAAGGGTTATAAATTAACTAAGTGAAAAATTTTTCATAAAACCTCAATCTGTTTAGAGACCCTACTCATGTTCTTCATCAGAGTATTCTTCCTTAAGAAAAATTTCTTTGAAATGTCGGGCATGGATTACTAGTATAATGAACAATGGGGGAATCATATAAAGAATTATACAGTCCAGAGTATGGTAATTGTCATATATAGAACATAATAGCTAGTTTGGCTAACAGAAAGAAAATGACACATAGTGAGTGTGTAGTAGGCTTGAGTTTGTATAAAGTTTCTCTGACATTGGCTCTCCTACTGAAATGGACTCAGAAAATCGAGGAATATAAAGCTGGTTCAAAACAAAACTAAACTAAAACACCTTGTGAGACTAATATAGAATCAGTTACTTCAAAATCACAATCAATCAAACTAGAAGGTAGAAGACATTGAGGAGACCCGCCTGACCGAGGGCCATGTGACAAGAAGCACTGGGGAGTGATAAACTGTTCCTCTCTGGTGGAAAAAAAAATCAAGTATTTAGAAGCAATGCATGCAAAATACTCTTTCTCTAAAGCTGTAGTTCTTGGAATTAAATATGGGAAACTCAAAATTCCTAAGATATTTCTCTCTGCTTAAGCATGTGATGGGAAATGGCATCTCTGAAACTCCATCACCCCAAATTCCTAACTCGTTCTCTTTTTCATTGCTGTGTTTAGAACATTTGATTAGGAATTGTTGGAAGGACAGTCATAACATGAGAAGCAGAATAAGATTTCCCAATCAGTCGTTGATACACGTAGGGTCTGGATCCCCTTTTCTTTAACACCGTTAATCACATGTAGTCCTTGGATGACTGGAATCCTTCACCTTTCCTTCCGCAGAGGTTCATCCTCTAACCCTGTGAAGTTCACTTCTTTATATTGCAACTTATTTCTAAAAAAGATTTTATGTTTTTTAATAGATGTATATTTTTATATCATTAAGTAACTGACCATTTATTTAGTTCTCCTATGCAAGACATTGTTGAATGTACTATTTATGTATTCAGTTTTATTTGTATTAACAATCCAAGTATCTTCAGTTTGCAGATAAGGAACACCTCAGACATAGACACGGTAAATTGTTGAAAATCATCCTGTCAGTAATTGTGGGACATGGGATAAAAACACATCTTCTTTGGCTTCAGAAATATTCTCTTTAGCATAGGGTATAAAACTAAGATAAGCCTTCAAGCAGGGCTTCATGTTGCTACAGAGCATTAATGAGGCCCTAACTCCTACTTCTTCACACCAAGCATACTTGGGCAGCTTTAGATAGGCTGGTTCAAATTCAATTCTCCATTCAGGCTGAAGGAGGGAACCATGAAGTAGCTAGATAACTTTGGATTCATATGGCTTATTCACAGACTCTTAGGCATCCCTCTCCATTCTTTGGGACCAAATTGGCACTGGATTTTTTAATTACATAAACTCTGACCAGAGCTTAATCTTCTATGACTCAACTTGTGGTTTTACCCATTAAGAATGTTTGATTATAAAAGAAATATTAGTGATAGCTTATACATTAAAATCAAATGTGACTTTTATGACTTGGAGCAGAGAAACAACTTAAAGAAATGATTGCAAACTAATAAAGCAGCATCAATGATCTGGATCTGGAGTACTTTGAATCTTCGAGTCAGATTTGCTTAAAAATCGAGAAGAAACTGGATTGATTTGAGAAGAGTGCTTCAGCTTAATGATCAGGATAGAAACAGTACGGAAATAAAAACAAAACGAAACAAGTGAGGATGATTAAATTGGAGAAAGAGATATTTTTAAGAAAAAGATTGAGATCTTAGAGGACAGATTAGATATAGCTAAGAGGAAAATGAGATCTTGAAGCGCAGGCTACACTGATAAGTACTGGTATATAACTGCTCTTAAGGCCATTAAACGAAAGAAGTATTTTAAATGCAATTGAGAAAAAGTGACTGACACCCAAAGAAATTTAAAAGGGAAAAAGAAAATAGCCCAGAGTAGATAAAAACTACTCCTAAAAGGGAATTGGTACTCAGGAAACCATTGAGAGATACTTCTGAAAGCTACGGTTTTGGAATTGATAATAAGAGCAATTGGAAAATTACCCATTAAAATTATTACAGACATACTTAGAGGTTAAAAACTCTAGATATATTTGAGAGAGGGAGAGCTGAATATTAGAATATAGCCATTGTAGGTGGATTGATGGCATATTTACCTGTAACCTGAGGGAATATGCCCAAACTAAGAGAAGAAGCAGCAAAGGCATTCATGACAGATAAAGACTATTTCTGGATTTAGAAGTTCAGCTGAATAAAACATACCTCCTAGCTAGAATTATACAATTCAGGAAAGTAAAAGTAAACTACATTTGTTAGATGTGTGTGGCTTCGAATGATGGTAACTTCTGAAGCTCTGAAGGAATTGTGTCCATATCAGTGAGGGACTGCAGGGACAGTGACAGGAAGAATCCCAGCTGTTCCCAGATGTCGAATTACTCTCTGAGTCTTGGAGCAACTCTGACTTTTTATTCCTCTCATGGCCAATGCCAACATGGCTCACTCTCCCAAGTCACCAACCCCAAATCATGTGTGAATGGTGCCTTTCGAATGAGGCTTATTCCAGCCATTCTGTTTAAAACTATCATCTGCAACTCCTAGCCCCACATCACTATTCTCTTTACCCTTTTCCAATGGCACATTCAAAAATTTTATATAACTTATTTAATGTATTATTAATTGTTTAGCTGATGTCATCTTCTCTAAAAAAATGCATGTTTTATTCACTAATGTGTCCTAAGAATTTAGAAAAGTGACTGTCACACAGGAGACAATAAATATTTGGTTAATGAATAAATGTAGTACTTATGACACTTCAGAAAAACTAATGCAACTTCTGGGACTCAGCAGGAAACATACAATTCCAGAGATATAATTTCTAGCTCCTAGCAGGCATCAGGAATCCCTTCAACAAAAGCATTAACAGATTAAGAGAATTGGGAAAACGGTTAGGATTTAAATTAATACTTTAGAATTTAATCAGTAATCCACAATAGAAGAGGGTTTCGTTTTGAACTTTAATTCATTGAATTTTTAACATCATTATAAGGAGGTCTAATCTTTGAATTTGAATTTTTCCCTAGAGTGTATTAGAAACTTTGTGTTAGATTAGAAGACATTTCTATTTTTGGTATGTACTTATATTTGAAGTATATTTGTATGTCTCATTACTTAAGTATTTTTATGTTATTTGTGTTTGTTGAGTTTGTTCTAATTGATATAAAATATCAAATAATCTGGCTGCACTTAATTTGGTATGAAAATAGAAGAAGTAACTTTTTTAGCTGACAGTGTAGAGTCATCTTGGAGTTAGTTTAATGAATGTGTTGTTTTGATTTACAGATGTTTGGAGAAGTGGACTCATGAAATGCGCAGAACTACTCAGATAAACTGCTAATCACTTGAGCCAGAGGAATACCACAAAGCTCTTTAACCAGGGTTCCATTGCTAAGCCCAACATGTCAAGGGGAAAAACTAGGACAGAATAAAGGAGACTTTCCTCATGCCTGATATTTTCTTCCTTTAAATAGAGGCCTGGTCTCTTTCCACTTTTACTAACTCCTCCCCAGGGATGTATGTTAAATTGCCCTATTGATAAATTTGAAATAAATAAATAAATATCTGGACATACTGAACTCAGCTTCTACCATCTCTCTTGGAAGCTAAGCCGCCCACAGAGAGCATAATAATTCTCTGCTTCTGCTCACGGGAGGACTTTTCAGTCCAAGATGGCCATGTCTGGGTAATCTAGTTGGGATCTAGTTGGGAGTCCTATTTTGTGCTAACCTAAGCTACACCCCACACATTAGTCTCCATTAATAAGAAGGATGATATAGTAGCCTCTACCTTTACTCTTTGTTATTCAGACTAAGGTGGACAAGAGTCTGCTATTTGTTGCCCCCCTCTTAATGAACCCCACAAATATTTTCTTGCTGATATCTACTTGGGTGAGAGTTCCTCATTTTAAGACTTATGGTGGGGAAGAGCTGTTTCCACCTTTTTTTGCCTTATCCTGTATTATGTCCTCCTGGAGTATCTTGGGTCTTACTTCTTTTACCCTCTGGCACAACCTTTTCACTCCAATCACTCCAAGCATGGTGGGTCCAGTGGGCTGCTGCCTCTCTCTACAAGGGCCAGAAGGTGTGAGACACGTTGTTTCACTCCTACCGGGATTATTTCCTTGGCACTGAAAGTCTAAGTAGACGCTTTTCACTTACTGGTTGTGTAACTATATAATGAGATCCCAACTCCACAAAGAAAGGTGAAAAATTTCACTTTCTATAGTAATTTAAATGTACTCTGTTAAGTCTTTCTTCCTGAAACTCCTCGCAATCCTTTAGAGAAAGGCTGCATTTCTGCACATGAAAAAGAATATAAATCCCTGAAACTATTTTCTTGTCCTCCTGCAATGTCCTATTTCTGTATCCATTATTCTGCAGTATCATCCATTCTTCGGCCTTCAGGTAATGTAACTCACAAAAGCATTTGTGCTGCTCTACTAGAGGCCATTTGAAAATATTTGGGAACACGTTGGTCGTCAAAATGACTAGGGAACAGTACTGCTATTTTTGGTAGACCAGAGGATGATAATTATACTACAATAAGACAGACACTCTCATCCAAATGTCAAACGCACCCCATTAATTAAAGTGGGGAAGTTTGTTCAAGTTTGGGCTACTCTGAACGGTGCTGTGGTGATCATTGTTGCACATGTCTTTTCCTGCCTATGTATACAATACTGAAATAGCTGGATATATAGGCTGTGCTTTTGTAAGCTTTCATAGATATTATCAATCAATTTTACTAAGCAGTTGTATAATATTTATATTTTCATGAGTAATGTTTGAGTTTTCCAGTAGCTCTACAGGCTTGTTTCCACTTGGTGTTTTATTATTTTTATTTGTTTTTAGGTTTACTTGTATTGTTGGATGAATAGTGTTATTCTGGCTTGATTTATCTGATGACTAGTATGGTTGAGAAAATTTTCACATGTTTTTAGGAACTTGCCTCAAATTCTGTTTTGAAATTCCTGTGTAAAATTCTCCTACTTTACATCCTGCCTTTTTACTGTTTGAATTCTATTGTTTGATGAACTAAAATTTAATAATTTATTATTTTATTTTTCAAATGAAAGTATTTTATTATTTAACATTATTAAAATAAATTCAAATATTTTAAAATTTTTCTCTGTGACTCTTTGACTCATGGGTTATTTAGAAGCAGATCATTTAATTTCAGTATATCTAGGAATTTTTATGTCTTTCTTTTTTTAAATATATTTTTATTGATTTCAGAGAGGAAGAGAGAGGGAGAGAGAGATATAGAAACATAAATGATGAGAGAGAATCATTGATCAATGGGCTGCCTCTGCACACCCCCTATTGGCGATGGAGCCTGCAACCCGGGCATGTGCCCTGACCTCCTGGTTCATAGGTCGACTCTCAACCACTGAGCCACACCAGCTGGTCTGTCTTTCTGTTTTGATTTATAGTTTATTCTCTTGGAGTCAGAGGAAATATTTTATTTAACTTTCACATTTTTTATTTTTCTCCAGCTTTAATGAGATAATTAATAAATAACATTGTATTAACTTAAAGTATAGAAGTATATATGTATATAATGATTTGATATACGTATATGTTTGAATGATTACCACAGTAAAATGAATACATCCTTAACCTCACATAGTTTACTTTTATTTGTGTGCTTGTGGTGAAAATGTTTAAGATCTACTTTCTTATCATATTAAGGTATATAACACAATGACATTGACTATAGTTACCATGCTATACATTATCTCCAGAACTCATTCATCTTATAACTGGAAGTTTGTACCAGTTCAACCAGCATTTCCCTATATTTTCTACACCTAGCTTCTGTTAACCACTTTTCTACTCTCTATCTGTGAGTTGTTGTTTTTTAAGATTCCACATAAATGAAAATGCAAAAAATCATGCCATTTAATTAAATTTATTTTTTGATAGACAAGTAGATGAGGAGGATTGATTCCTTCATTTCATAATTTAGACATTTATTCAGCAAATAGCTATTGAGTGCTAGGGACTCATTAAAAGGACAAGGGTAGTCTTGTGAATAAAGCAACAATGACCCTGACCTATTAATGAGAGAAGAAAAAAGAATAAAAACATAATTGCTTAATATAAGCATATATTTATATCCATATCAATATCAATGCCTTTACCTACATCTATATCAATGCCTATACCTACATCTGAATCTATTATCTATCTATACGTGATATATGATATGTAATGTCAAGTAGTGACAAGTACTATGAAAAACCTTAAAACAGTATAAGGAGATAAAATGTGAAGGAAGGGGCATATTCTTTGAAACAAAAAAATTAAGGAAGTCATCTACTAGATGACTGTTAAGGTGAGAGCCATGTCCTATGTAAGGGGAAAGCATTGTATGTAAGAAAATTAGCAATTGAAAAGATTTTGAAGAAAGACAATGTTTTGCAAGACTGGTAGGAGGTAACTAGGGCTCAAATCATGTGGGAACTAATAAATACATTGATGCCTTGGGATCAGGGCTGTATTCTAATCAAATTTGAAAGATTCTTTTGGATCCTGTACCGTGAACAGTCATGTGAGCAATGGAGGCAGAGAGGCCAGATATGAATTGCTAAAGATGCAGAGTAAAAGAATGTTAGCAGGGCTATTGTCAAATCCTTTTTTTTTGTATTTTTGAGAAATTGGTGGAACATTTGGAACTTCCCGAAAACATAGTTAGGTATGCTTAATAACTTTTCTATGAGGATACCAAGAGAATGTTGATTAATGACTCAATGTCAACTTGAAATGAACTGAGAGATAGGACTTGGTTTTTAATATTATCCTGTTGAGTATCTTTATCTGTGATTCATTTAGGTGCATGGAAAACATGCTAATGAAATTCACAGGATACCTGAAGCTGGCAGTAAGCCATTGAAACAATAGTCAGGTATAAAATTATCACAACAGACTGGAAAATACAGTCACATTTTCTAAAGAAATTGTACTATGCTTTAGAGAAGCAAATCTAGGGCACCAGACAAAAACTCCAGACAAAGTCAAGATCACCAATCCTTGTAAGCTCCCATGTCCCGTAAAAACTTTAAGCAACAAAACAGAGTTCAGACTAAAGCTATAATAACACATAAAAACAAGAAAGATTGCCATCAATGTGTCAAAAGTCTTCGGAAGTTTCTGTCAGTAAAAAAAGAAGATTTCAGTTTCAGATTCTAGAGAGAAACACAACTAGGGAAACCAGAGTTCAAATCAATAGCAAAAATATATGGTTGATGCAGTAGGAATATTTCAAGGGATATATAAACCAGAGTTAATAGAAATAGTATTGACCCTCTGGCATTTGCTAAAGTTATTAAGTGGAAAGCTTTAGTATAGGTGGGTTTGGCCAGTCAATGGAAGCACTGAAGATTGAGGGAAATGCTTTAGGGAAATAATAACTTCAACATAGTCCTACCCCTTTCATACACTCAACAGAAATAAACACATAAACACTAGTGAACAAGAATTATCCATTGCAGAAGATAGGGAAATAATTAGAAAGAAAACAATGCCAAGAATGAAAGAAACTAATATATAATCATTCAGTGAATCAGATTTATAAGAAAATTAATAAGTCTTAGGAAAAAATGTAATTTGTATCTTAAATATGATTCCAAAGAATATTGAACCCAATGGGGAAACATTACTTAGAATTCTTGAATTGAAGACATTTTATGATACTAAGTTAACCAAAAAAAGCAAATTAGTGAAGTGGAACATTAAAAAAATATTTAAAAACAGTAGAAAAATGCAAAAACGGAAGGTTTGAGAAAAAAGCTTAAACACATGGAACATAGATCCAGACCCGTGGTCGGCAAACTGCGGCTCGCGAGCCACATGCGGCTCTTTGGCCCCTTGAGTGTGGCTCTTTCTAAGCCTAAGGAGTACCCTAATTAAGTTAATAACAATGTACCTACCTATATAGTTTAACTTTAAAAAATTTGGCTCTCAAAAGAAATTTCAATCGTTGTACTGTTGATATTTGGCTCTGTTGACTAATGAGTTTGCCGACCACTGATTAGACAGTCTAAACTTTACTTAATAGAAAAAGGGAAA
Organism: Myotis lucifugus; assembly: GCF_000147115.1. NCBI lineage: Eukaryota > Metazoa > Chordata > Mammalia > Chiroptera > Vespertilionidae > Myotis > Myotis lucifugus. The sequence goes on from NW_005871065.1 coordinate 3,394,128, forward strand.
CATAACTGAGAGGATGAAGATACAAACAATTAAAATAAAATTGAAGAAATTGTATGACTGATAAGTGAGAAAAACAAATTGTTCTTTATCCTCAGTCAGGAAAAGATAGGTTATGCTGCAGTAAGAAACAATTTCCAAATCTCACTGCTATAAAAGAACAATGGTTTATTTCTTGTTCATACTATATATTCAACTAAACTTGGCATAGGGTTCTGGTCAATTTCATTCTTACTCAGGGACCCAGCGGGTGGGTTATTCATCATCTAAACTATTGCTCATTGGTAGAAACAAAATTTGTCACTGCACATGGCCTCTTAGGGGATATGCTTCACACTCCCTCTCTGATGTAGCACGCATTACTTCCGCTCATATTCCCTGGCCTGAGCAATTCATAAGGCGAAAGCCTCACTGCAAAACAGAAAGCAAAACAACAACAAAAATATATGCAAAAGGAAGGAGGCAAGATAATTATTGTAGAGACTACGTAGAATCAAGATATATACAGGGTGTCCCAAAATAATTGTACACACAAACTTTAACAGCTGATGGCTCAGTTTTGAAAATGAGATGTATTTTAATAAACACTGCCTTTATAATTATTCAAAGTGCGTGTATACATTTTTGGGGACACCTTATGTATTGGTGTTCAAGAAGCAGAGAACTGTGCAAATGGAAATAAAGTACTAGATAGAAAGACATTAAAAAATTCTTAAAATAGACTTGAATCTATAGATTGAAAGGGCACAATTCATTATAGGATCTCCACCCCCACCTACCCTCACCTCCCTTTCCCTTCAGCTATCACCACACTCTTGTCTGTGTCTATTAATTTTTTCACCTTCTTTCATATAGCGCCCCTCACCCGAACCCCTTCTCCTCTGGCAGCTGTCAGTCTGTTCCATGTACCCATGTCTCTGTTCCTATTTTGTTTGTCAGTTTATTTATGTTCAGTAGATTTCACACATAAGTGAGATCATAAGGTATTTGTCTTTCTCTGTCTGGCTTATTTCACTTAGCATAAGGGTCTCCAGATCCATCCATGCAGTTACAAAAATTCACCCCCTTTCAATTTAGTCTCTCTGCCTCAATTCACTAATTTTCTGTATTTGACCAGAATGATTTCCCATGGATACTCAGGTCCAGAAGATACTTTGTTTAAACCTCAATGGATTCCCATTAAGTTTAGAATGGCATACAAACTTCATATGGCATTCGTAAAAGCCTGACATTAACAATACTCTATTGGCTGACTTCATTTCTTGCCATTCAAGTATTGTATTGGCTATCACCAGGATAAGGCTTTCCTTGGAAATGTAGTGATATTATATCCATTCTTTATCTCAATTTACATATTTTTACTATGTAATTTAGTACTACTGATCAATGTCATTATATTCTTATGTATTTTCTCTCTCCCTTTATAGAGGCTGTTTCACTAAATAGTGACCTTGTCTTCTTCTTTTCTCATTTTCCCCAGAATCAAGCATAATACTTGACATGCAGTGAATTTATGAGTATTTAGAATAAATTAAGTACTAAATTACTTGGAACCTTACGGTCCAGAATGGCTGTTGGCTAAGGATGCTGCCCATGTTGTACATTACCATTTTTGCTTCTATAGTTATAAAATAGGCAATGAAAAGGGATTTATAGAATTTTAGCAACAGCTCTTGATTATGTAAATGATTTTGCTTCTATGTGCAGAAAATATTTTCAATTATCTGTAGACAGGGTTATTGGATTGATGCTACAGCCAATGACAGGTTTAATTCCTCTTAATTGGTTAAAAGGCAGAGCTAAATTTGCATTGAAGTGCTATGAAGAAGATTAGAATGAAAATCTCAGTTCTTAGTGACTGCAGTTCCATGGGTTTTACCTACTAATTTCTGATGCAATCCAGAACTAATGGTTAGCTTTGTTCTACCATTCCTAAGGTAAGGGCCAGTTACCAACAAACAACTCCTTTTGTGGAGGTAACAGTGTTCTAGGACTCAAATGCTGGCTCTCAGTTCTCCATTATGCTTTTCTGATATTAATCCACTCCAGGATACCAATCATTAATCAGAATTTTAAACTATTTTTAATGAAATCGCCCTAGTCAGTTAAAATTGACATCAGTATAAAAAATAACATAATTGGTTAATATGTATTGAAAACAAATTATCCAACAATGTACTCAAATATTACACTCACTGTAAAACTACATTCCTTGAAGTAATTATATTCTTTTCTATTATTAAAGTTATTGATGGTAACAGTAGTTAATAACAGTATAATTTTCAGGTATACACATTATCATTTGGCATCTGTATACTTAAATTACTATTTTATTACCATTTATGAATGAAAAAACTGAGACTCAAGGATTTAGAAAACTCAAACTTAGACATTTGAATGAACACAATTGGATTTCAGATACCTCAGTTATACCCAGTATGTTATAGAGCAACATTATTTTTCTCAGGAAAAAAATAATTTAGCTCCTTTGGGTAATAAAAGACAGAAGAATGATTGGTCTTCTTTCTTCAATTTAGGCTATCAAAATCAGGGAGTCTCTTTCTCCCTCTCCTTTTCCCTCTGAAATCAGTAAAAATATATGTATTTTTAAAACTTTTTTTTCAATTCACTCTATTCTATTTACTTAGAATAAGAGACTTGGATTTAATTTGCATCGTAAAATCTATACTTGTGAAGAAAAATGTCAATTTAAGTAAGACAATTTAAAAAATGTTTCAGAAAGAAGGTAACATACCATACCTTACCATAATAAACGTTTAATTAGTGAACATATCTATTCCATTTGAAGATAAAGATCAAACTTCAATCAAATTTTGTATAGCTGCTAGTTGGTCTATTTTAGAGCTGACCCATTGTACTTTAAGTGCTGAACAGGAGGATATAATTGGTAAAGCTTATCTGGTACTTGGAACATAGCAAAATACAAGAATTCACAGTAAGCAGGAATAGCCTCTTCTTTTAATAATACAGTCTCTTTAAAAAGAAGGAGGAAATCCAATTTAGCTTATTGAAAGATAAATTTAACTTCTTAAATCACCTAACTGTATCTTCCCAGTGATATTGCTTTTCAATAAATAAACTCAAATTAATGTTACACTTCCCATTTAAATGGGTAATTAATAAACAAAATCATTTAAATCGATTGTCACCAATTTGAAAACCAAGGAAGGTAAAGCTACTGAGGTGCCTATCTTCCATTTGTTTTATCTTCTGTAACTGTGTGTAAGCACACACACACACACAATTAAAGAGTAAATCTGAAATTTGAGTAATAGTATTGTCTCATGTGAAAATAAATCTTTAAACTTCTCTAAAAGATGAAGAAACAGAACGAATTAAATGATGGAAAAGAAAATAGAGGCTTTAAAGAGCCTTTTTATAATTATTTGTCTCTATCATCATTGCGATAATTACTGATGTCCTTATTTGCAAAATTGGCCATTGGAATGTACTCAAAGTTCTAGTCATAATCCTTCATTTAATTATAACTAATCCGAACATTAATGTGTTTGCATAAACCAAAAGCATTGCAAAAACTGTTGTTTTGCCAAACCGGCGTCCACCTATGAACTAGGAGGTCACAGTTCGATTTCCCCGCCAGGGCACATGCCCTCCTGCAGGGGGCAGCTGATCAACGATTCTCTCTCATCATTGATATTTATATATCTCTCTCCTTCTCCCTTCCTCCCTGAAATCAGTAAAAATATACATTTAAAAAAAGCTTTTTTTCCTTTTTATTCTAGTTATTTAGAACAAGAGACTTGAACTTAATTGACAGTAAAAGGGAACTCATAACCTTGTATCATGTTGCCTAAGCTGTGAGTATTACTTGTAGTGAGATTTGCAGAGGTGGACTATGTCTATTTAAAGAGACACTAAAAGAAAGGATGTCCAGAATACTGAGAAATGACTCCTAATTATCTGCTGTCTCACTAGTATATCACAGGGTGATTGCATTCAGAGGCTATTGGATAATAATTGAGCTTTGGAGGGAGTGAAATGTGTGCTTCGTCTATGGGGCAAAGTATTGGAGAAACTGGTTATGACTATGAAATGTACAGGAAAATTGGCTCAGCATCAAATATTTATTACATCCACTTCCTTAAGAAAATAATAATCTTTACTAGGCCAAAATGTATTGGGTATCAAGAACTATTTAGGTTTGTACTTTTCCTAGATAATTTAATAGGTTTCCTTATGAATGTTGCTATAACTTTCATGTAACCAATTTCAAATTAAATCCAATGAATTTTCCATATATTTTATATTCTAATTCCACAGAGCAACATTTTATTAAAAAATTACTAAATCCTTCCAAATGGGATAAAACAAACCACTCTAAGGGCAGACTCCCTGCATAGCACTATAATACTATTTGATTGAAGAAGCATTCTTTTTGTTTAATTAAAGAATAATAATTTAATATTGAGCCTGTGATTATATATGACTGTGGGCACTTGAGAAAAATCATATTAAATCTGAATCATGCCTCTACCACTTTTAGGTGTATGACCTTGAAGAAGATCCCTTACACATTTGTAAAAAGGGATTAAATTAGTTGCCTACCCTACAGACTTGTTGTGAGAATTAATTTATAAAGAATATGAACTTCTCAGAAAATTGGGATACAAACCTTATATTTTTTAGCCTCTCTTGACTGCCCTCTCCCCACTTTCCTAATTAAATTAAGTGCTGTTTCAGGAGGTTTGAAATGTGGCTTCTTAAACAAGAGCAGAAGTTCTGAATGTTGCAAATTGAAGTGCAAGGAAATTTACTTACCATGGATGGAAAGTTAACCAAAGAGAAACGGCAGCTAGTGTTAGCATAGGTCATTAACTAGTTTCTAATAAAGAGAATCAGACATCGTTAAGCATGGTCATCTGTGAAGCATGACCCTGTTGGTTCCCACCAGGAAATGACACACTCCAGAGGGTCACAGCATTGCTTCACCAAAGAGGAACACTCCTCCCTTCTCCCTCCTGTACTGGATTTTGGGGGAGCAGGAGGAGGTAAGCACATGCACAGTAGAAGTCACAATGGTGCAGGGGAGGTTCTTGACCACAGAGGCTTGTCAGTCTAACCTGGAAACGAGATCAATTGGCTGGGGGATGGACCCGTGAAAACCAGGGAATTTGACTGGTTATTTTGAAAAAGCTCCTGGTGCTTCCCAAGCCTGAGATAAGATAATCTCACTTAAAATAAAGCAGAAAATTAAATGATATATAAAAATATAGCATACAAATATAAAAAATAATCCTTAAAAAAGCCAATGTAGCTATCCTATATAATAAAGAGGTAATATGCAAATTGACCCTCATGCCCTCACAAGATGGCTGCCTATGACCAGGTCAGCATGGGGTTTAGTGAGGGATGACCAAACGACTGAACAGCAGGCTGTGTGGGGCAACCAGGCCGGCAGGGGGAGACAGTTGGGGGCGACCAGGCCAGCAGAGGGTGCAGTTGGGGGTGACCAGGCCGGCAGGAGGGGCAGTTAGGGTGACCAGGCTGACAGAAGGGAGCAATTGGGGGTGACCAGGCCAGCAGGGGGGGCAGTAAGCGGTGACCAGGCTGGCAGGCAGGTGAGCGATTAGGAGCCAGCAGGCAGGCCGGTGAGCGATTAGGAGCCAGCAGTCCAGGATTGTGAGAGAGATGTCCGACTCCCGGTTTAGGCCCGATCCCCAGGATCGGGCCTAAACCGGCAGTCAGACATCCCCTAAGGAGTCCCAGATTGGAGAGGGTGCAGGCTGAGCTGAGGAGAGCGCCCCCTCGTGCACGAATTTCGTGCACCGGGCCTCTAGTGAGAATATAAGACAAAATACATCTTAAGGAAGGAAGCTAGAGATAAAAGGATAATTCATATAAATAAAAGGTTAATCCAATAGAAAATTATCACAATACTAAATATATGTAAGCTTAATAGCATAGCTTTAAATATGTATGTTAAATGAAAATGGCAGTGACAGTAAGGACCACTGAGTTTGCCCCTACGTAAAAGCTATGGAAAACTGGCCAAAATGGTCAGAAGCAATACTTTCAGAATTCTGGAATTCAACATAAGGCTTGCAGCAACCTAGGAAGCATTTAGTCAAGAAAAATGACTTAATCCTTATAAGAACACAGAGCTTTGTGACATTTTAACTTATCCTTGTCCCATATCCGACTCCTTAGTACAGCAGTAGCCTTAAAAAATAATAGCCTGCTTTCTTGGTACAGGTGGGAGCAGAACAGAGCTTGTTTTTCAAAGCCTCATTCCAAAAAAATAGTCATTTGAACTGTGGAGTAGTTCCCTGGTAGACTCACTAGAAAATCACACCTTTATCTGATCTCTCTCCAATTCACCCAGTGCTAAACACATTTCTCTAGAAGTCAGAGGTAATAGATCAAATATTTTAACATTTTGAGTGCCTGATAAATAACAGTTGGAGCAAACGATTGACTAACCAAAAAATGTAAAAGGAAAAACTGAGTACTCAGATGTCCCTAAGGGCTTTGAAAATCTCCCATGTATTTTGAGAACCTAAAAAGGCACACATAGCTCCTCCAGCATGGCTCAGTGGTTAAGCATCAACCAATGAACCAGGAGGTCACAATTCGATTCCTGGTCAAGGCACATGCCCAGGTTGTGGGCTCCATCCCCAGTGTGGGGCATGCAGGAAGCAGCTGATTAATGAGTCTCTCTCATCATTGATGTTTCTCTCTCCCTCTCCCTTCCTCTCTGAAATCAATAAAAATATATTTTAAAAATAAATAAATAGCCTTAGCTGGTTTGGCACAGTGGATAGAGCATTGGCCTGTGACCTGAAGGGTCCCAGGATTGATTCCGGTCAAGGGCACATGCCCAGGTTGAGAGCTTGGTCCCCAGTGAGGGGGCGTGCAAGAGGCAGCCAATCAATGATTCTCTCTCATTATTGATGCTTCTATTTCTCTCTCTCCCTCTACTTTCCTCCTTTCCTCTTTGAAATCAATACAAATAAATTTAAAATAAATAAAGGAGTGCACATAAGCATTGGGTTCTGCACATGCTCAGGAAAGACCTAAGAATTCCCTAAGCTCGCACTTCTGACTGATATTGCACAAGGAGAAAGTGAAGGCTAAAGCATAGATGTAAACCTCTTGGCTGACTAAAGATTCAACCAAAACCAGAATCAAAGATGGAAAGTTTTTTACTGGCCCTTTAGAAATTAATAGGGAATTTAAGAGAATACAGTGCTATGAAAAATTATAGAGGAGGGTGTACTTCCTAACGTATTTTATGAGGATAGCTTGTATTTCTTTGATACTGAAACTAGACAAGGACATCACAACAAAAGAAAACTGCAGACCAATATAGACAAATTTTTCAACAAATTGCTGAAAGTCAAGTCCTAAAGCATATAAAAGGGATTATGTACCATAACCAAGTGGGATTTATCAAAGGAATGCAAGGTAATTTCAACATATAAAAATCAATGTAATAACCTATATCAATACGATAAAGGACAAAAAGCACATGGTTATCTCAATTGATGCAAGATATGCATTTGACAAAGTCCAACTCCCTTCCGTAAAAAAACATGCAGTAAACTAGGAACAGAAGAGAATACTTCCAAGATGATAAAAATGAAAACCCTATGGATAACATCATACTAAATCATTGAAGAATTAATGGTTTGCCGCTATGATCAAAACGAGAAAAGGATGTCTACTCTCCCCACTTCTGTTCAACATTGTACTGGATATTTTATCCTGGGCAATTTATCAACAAAATAAAATAAAAGACATTTAGATTGGAAAGGAAAAAAGTAAGCATATTTTTATATATGATATGATCTTCTATATAAAATCTTGAGGAATCCACCAAGAAATATGGGAACTAAGAAATGAGTTCAGCAAGTTTTCTGGACACAAGGTCAATGCAAAATACATCAATGGTTTCCTACATAGTAGATATGAGCAAACACGAAATTAAATTAGGTAAGCAATTTCATTTAAATTCCTATACCATCAAAAATACATAAAAGTAGATTTATCAAAAGAAGTCCAAAATCTTTGCTGAAAACTACGAAACATTGTAGAAACAAATTAAAGGAGACAAATAAATATATTTCCTATGTTCATGGATTGAAAGACATTTTTAAGGTAACAATACACCCTGTTTGATCTACAGATTAAAAAACAAAACAAAACAACAACCCATCAAAACCCCAGGTAACTTCTTTGTGGAAATTGACATGCTGATCCTAAAACGCATATGAAATTCAACAGAATTAGAATAGCCAAAATAAACTTGAAAAAGGATAACTAATTTAGAAGACTTCACTTTCTATTTTTAAAACTTAATACAAAATTACAATAATTGCATACGTACACTTGCACACATGTACACCCACAAACATACTCACACATGATCAATCAGATAAGGGAGAATATATAATTTCTGAGCTCAATATTTCTGAAGAGAGTACCAATGGATATTTTTTCTTTATACTTGCAAAAAAAGAGAAAAAATAAAGTAAAAGGGAGAAAGAAGATAGAAAGAAGGAAGACAGTGGGAAGGAGAGAAAGAAAAATGACAAAGAAAGAAGAGAGGTTGAAGGGATAGAAATTATTATAGAGAATGGTAGAAAACAGAAAAGATAAGAAGGGAAGGAGCAGAAAGGAAAATAATTCACAAAAATGGAATAGTTAACTAAATCATTCATGTCAGGAAAAAAGCATTCAAATTTTAAAAATTAGCAGTTAAAGTAGAATATGTAAAATATGCCTTAAAAAATCTTGCAAGTAGCCTTATTGTACTATTTTTCATGTACCGACACATCTTTGATTTCAGCAGATAGAGGAAAATAATTTTTTTTTGTGTGTGAAAAATGTCACATTATGACTTCAAGCCATACAGAGAACAGAATAAATGTGATTTTAATTCTAATCGTGGCAGACCATCATATGGACAATAGGGAATGGCAAAGTAAATGCAGAGAGGTATCAATATGTTATCCTTGAGCCAAAAAATGAGAGAAGAACACAAATCATTATCTGAGATTATTATCATCATTGTTGTCATTTAAGTTTGCAGTATAAAACTTCTTGAGAGTAGATAAAATCCCCGATGTACTTTGTAACTTTCTGTATACTGTGAATATGCGTTCCTTAACTGTTGATAATTATGGTGATATCTAAGGGAATTACACAGTGGACAAGGATACTGCATTATAAACAGCAATAAACAGTAGTCTGACTCTGAAGACTGCAAAAGCCTTTTTGAGTGTTTGAACTGTGAAGCAAGTCTATTTAATCATTCTCTGTAAGTAAATCTTGGTTGCTATCCTTTGGGGAAGTTTATTGTGTATCACTGATTTCCACAGAGTGGTACTCAGCCACTCTTTTAACAACTTGACATTATTGTAATAGGGTGCATTACTTGTTATTAGATAAAACCATTAGGGAATGTCAAGGGTCTGGAAACTCCTAAGGACTTAGGGAAAATTGATTTATTTCTGGGAGGGTCAGAGAAGTTCTGAAATAGGTACCCCCAGCACTTCCAGAATCCTTATTCTCCTCAAGTTCTAGTGCCCCCTTTTTTAAACAAAATAAAACAACAACAAACCTGCATTTTCTAGGGATTTTGGAAATGCGTGGGTTTTTGGTTTTGTCTTGTTTTGTTGTTGTTTTTCCTGCAGGACACAAGGAAAGTGCATCCACAAGGGGAGGTAGGAGATATTTTTTTTTTCCTCCAGCCAGTTTCATGAGGCAGAGCCTTAGGGTTCCTGAAGGAAGGGCCAGACAATGCTTCTCTCATTCCAGTTCTAGCTATCTTGGATTCTTACAGCCCAGTGTTAGGCTGCCTCTCAGTCCTAGTGTATGGCAATAGTCTGATATTTAAGGTTTCCTGTGTCTTCCTGTGTATAATACTGTGATATGACATGTTGCAATGAAAATTGAAACTGGTGTTAGTCAGAATGTCTTCATAGAAACTTTGAAGTGTCCTTGAATATACTTTCTAATATTGGCGCTGGATAGATGCAGTGATATGGAGATGCTTTCTCTGTTTATTTGTTTAATTCTTCATCAAACTCTCTATTTTTACCTTTCCCAGAGTTGTGAGTGGAAAATGCTTTCTCCTTGTAAATTTTTCTGGATACCTCAATTATGTTGCTGTTTGATTTTGAGATCTAATTTTTATAGATTTATTCCATAGAAAATACAGTTTATGTTTTCCGTTATAATTTTATTTTTCTGTATTGGCTAGTAATTATAAAGAGCATAATTGGTTAACAAAAGTGAACTTTTTCTTTTCAGTAAAAGCTTGAGTTGGTTATATACATTGTGAAGGCTATAAATATCCATTAACTTTATGTTTAACAACATGTGGGAAATAAATTGATCAGATTTTCATACTTAATGGAATGATTGAAATAGAACTGATATATCAACTGGCAGAATTATTTATAATTTATATCATCATAACATAAAGGAAGCCTGGAACAGGTTCTTATATTAAGCCTAAATACAATTTACTATTTGTTGTAACCTATGTACTAATGTTTTAAAAAGATGTAAATGACTCTGGTTTCACAAAACAAACAAAAATAAATGTAGGTTAAAAAATCTCAATACCAAGATGGCATACCTTAGGTTTTTCAGCTATTTTAAATTAATTGATTTTCAGATGGTGATTTAAAAAAAATAGATTTTCATCAGAGAAGGGGTTTCCATCTAAAAAAAGGTATTTACCCATCATTATTTGTAACCATTCTGTAACTTCACAATTTTACAACTGGTAATTTTTAGAGTAGCTACTACATCTTTCTATACATTTGTGACTTTAAAATTAGGTATACAAGGATAATAAGGCAATATTATTGGTACTAACAGAGACAGAATTCAAATATTTAATAAATTTTAGAATTTAGACATACTACTTAAGTACAAAAATGGGCATTTGAGGATTTAAAACACCAAGAAGTCCGGGAGGTAGAGGAGGCCAGGGGAAGGTCAATGGGGAAAAAAGGGAGACATATGTACTACTATTTGTAATACTTTAAACAATAAAAAATAAATAATAAATAAACACCAAGAAGTTAACAAATAGACAAAAGTATGAGACATATATATAAGCTAAAAAGTTAAAATGTGATATGTAAATAGCATGCTATATAAATGCTTCATAATAATCAAATGTTGAAAAAATTAATATAGGAGAGTGTTTTTGTTTGTGCAACTTTTGTCAAGTTATACAAACATGAAAATAATGATTTGCCTTCACTTTATTTGATGTCAATTCACCTGCTTAAATACATTCAGTTATAGACATTTTAATCCTAGGAATACATAAATAAATTAAAAACAGGAACTCACAGCAGAAGCAATATGAGAGATTAAGAAAGTGAATTGACAAATGAGAAGGGATTAAAGTACCTCAAATTTTATGAGCTAGAGTGAGCAAAGTCTACCAGGGGACATAAAATCTACCTATAAATATCAAGTACTTGTAAACATGGATTAAGGAAATGATTTTTAACCCAAGAGTAAAAACAGGAGCACTGGATTTTAAAAAAAAAGGCTAATAAAATGTACTGGATATTTGAGAAACAACTTCAGAAAGATGATAAAAACCTACATTTTTTTTAAAAGAAAAGTTTTTTTTTTTTTTAATGATTTTAGAGAGACAGAAAGGGAGAGGGAGAGAGAGAAAAACATTGATGAGAGAGAAACATCTATCGCCTACTTCCTGCAGGCCCCCTACTGGAATGGAGCCTGCAACCCTGGTATGTGCCTTTACAGGAATCAAACAGATGACCTCACGGTGCATGGGATAATTCTCAACCAACAGAGTCACACCTGCCAGGGCAAAACATACCTGTTTTATTCTTTTGGAAATTTCTTCAGAGAGAGCTAGTTGGTATAGGGGCAAAAACAAAAATTAACCCAAAAATGTATCATTAGGCTTAAAAGTAAAACTTACAATTTTAAAACTCTTAGAAGAAAAATAAGAGACTATTGTTTTTTACAGTGGAGTACACAAAGCTTTCTTAAACATAACACAAAACACATGAGCCATTATTAAAACTCAATATATTAAATTGTATCATAATTATTACTAAGAGGTTTATGTTCAAAAGACATCATTAAAAGTTCTAATAAGCCATCCATATAATAGGAGAATTTATTGCAAAATAATACTAGTACATCAGACAATGTACTTGCAGACATGATAGAATAACACAGTTGCCCATTTTTCTTAAACTATAATTCAGACACAATATAAGAATCATAATTGCAGACTTGAACCAAATGTAGTATAAGATAAAGATTGTTGAGAGAACAAATTAAATAAGCACAGAACCCAAACAGAGCCTGGCAACCTTTGTAAGTCGATGAATTTAGAATTTGAGATAGCTAACACATCTATAATTCACAGGCTAGAGTACTGGAGAAAAGTTGTTTCAGAATTGTTAACCTACATATTCATGGTAAACAACTTTATCAAGTCTTAAGTAAGGTTCCTTTTGTCTTTAGTCTCACAAATTCCATTCATTTGCAAAGGTACTTAGGTCAGCATCTTATTCCCCCAGTCCCTCTTCAATGAAGTTATTTCATACAGTTATAATGCATTTATATTCTTTTGTAAAATTTTACAAACCATAGGGTTTACTCTTTGTGTTGTCAAGTTTTACAGTTTGACAAATTATTACTGTCTTGTATTCACCATTATAACATCATACAGAATAGTTTCACCAGTCTAAAGAAATCCCTAAGCATTCCCTATTCAATTCTTTAAAAAATTTTTTTAAAGATATTTTTATTGATTTCAGAGAGGAAAGGAGAGTGAGGAAGAGATAGAAACATCAGTGATGAGAGAGAATCATTGTTCAGCTGCCTCCTGCACACCCCACACTGGGAATGGAGCCTGCAACCTGGGCATGTGCCCTGACCAGGAATTGAACTGTGACCTCTTGGTTCATAGGTCGATGCTCAACAATTGAGCCACAGCAGCCAGGCTCAACTCTTTTTTATGTTAACCTTTTTATTTAGTGACTTGCTATACTTGTTTATTATTTATGGAAGTTTTTGGTCCATTCTTTAGGATTTTCTACATAGACAATCTTGTCATCTGCATATAGAGAGTTTTATTTCTTCATTTCTAACATTACAGTTTTTATTTCTTTTTACTTTCTTATTTCATTGGCAAAGACTCCAGTAAAACTAAAGGTACAGAGATTTTCCATATACTTTCTAAATATACAACTACACAGTCTCCCCTATTATCAACATCTCCTAGATGGCACATTTTCTCCAATTGATTAATGCTTTAATTTTTTTTAAATTTTCCTCCTGTTTGTTGTTAGTATATAGAACTACAAATGATTACTATGCACAAAGTTCTTGCTTTGCATTTTAGTATGGGGCCATACGCGTGACTATTCAAAGTGGAATTTTGCAAAGCAATCTTAATAATCAATGATAAAAATTAAAATGTTACATTCTCCCAAAGGGCATATTCTTCCAGCACCAGGAATGGCCTTTGGAATACAGTAGATGGGTTCATTTTGACCACCTAGAGGCTGGGACACACATGTCTTTGGTTGAAATTAAGTCACCTGGAGATCATGGTCAGGTGGTCTACCTTGGATATGGGAGACATACCCTTTGGGCATAAAGATGGTTCACAGGAGATGTTAATGGTTATATTCCTGCCCAAGTGTCACCAGGACCACCGAGAGTCAAGACTCTGGGTTATAAGGAGGGCCAGTTGTCTAGTTATTTCATTGTTTGCCTGAAAAGCCACAACTTACCATGAATGAATGCTGTGTCCAGGAGAAGGGAGACCCCTCAGGCATCCTTGTGAGGTGCATTCAACTTGAAATGAGAGCCTGGAACAGAAACTGCTAATGACCAGTATCCAGTGACATTTCTTTGTTTACAAGGAGACAAACCTGCCTGTAATTCAGTTCAATGACTCCCTCTCCTGAGTCTCTAGTCCTTTATGAACTTTAAGGTTAAGGACAAGGAGAAAACAATAAAAGATCCCAGCGTCCTATAGTGGGGGTGCTAAAGCATCCTAATATTGCCAGGAACACCAGGATCTTTCGAGAACATTTCAGGACAAATAGATATATAAAAATACCTGGAGGAATTGCTAGAATATCTTTCCCCCTGTAGATGTGAGACACACGACTAGATTCACCATTTATTCATTTGGAATTGCTAGAAACTTAAGTATTGATTTCAATGAGTGAATGCTGGCAGACAGTGGTTAACATAGGAGCCTCACTTCTCATGAAAGCAATAGACTGACCCATCAGAAGGGAAAAGAGAGCCACTGAACTTAGGAAGCAAAAAAGACTCCCTCTGACTCTGATTCCATTTGCGGACAGCCTGCTGTATTAGAAAAGTTCCCCTCCTGAATTGCAGGGATGTCTGAGAGATTAATGTTTGCTTGCTCTGGGCCAAACTCCCGGGATGTTTGCCAGCAACTGAGGTTCTGTGTGGCTGATTCAAAAACCAGACTGGATGAAAAAAAAAAAAACTGACATGGAGAAAACTGTCAGGACTGGACAAACTGGGATAATGACAAGAAACATCTGGAACATAAAAGAGGAGGGGGAAATATCATTAGGATATTTGTGTGAGGAAGGCTTGTGTTAGGATACTGCTGTCCTTTAGAGATCTGGAGTATTCATTCTCAACCCCACAGCACACAGCCTCTGAGTTCTCAAACACGCAGTAAAGGAGGCTTGCTTATCTTATCTCCATATTAAATTTTTTAAAACTCTTTATTCTCCCCACTGCCACCTTGCCATCAGGCCTCCCTGAGTCTCCTCAGACAAGAGGACAACAAAGCCAGAAAGGCAACACTGCCTCCCCAAACAGATGCTTGATGAAAAGAGAGGGAACCCTGAACATCCTAAGTCAAGTGGACACCAGAGCCCTCGCTGGAAACTGAATTTTGCCTCATGGAACTTCTATTTCTTCAGCAAAAGCCACATAAAACTAGTACCATTGTGCTTGCTGCTAACTCCAGCCGATGGCTTTTAGTGATTCAAGGATCAAATTGGAGCTGTTTGCAGGCTGGAATGCTGATAGGAAAGAGGTGTCTACACAGTAGTCAGAGCTTTTACCAGGAATCCTAGACTTCCAGGAAGAAGGAAGTATAGAAATAGAAAGTGACAATGAACTTCTTTTTTCCTACCCCAACTTCAGCAGATAAATAGACATTTACACCTGGATGAAACAATTTCTGAGACAGTGGGAGGAAAATAGCAACTATCTGTTTCACTCCTGAGGGAAAAAGACCAAACACAATTGGTGAGACATAAGCATAATACACTACAAAAAGAAAATGAGTATTTGGAGGTCAGATAGAATGATAAATACCCCTCTTTTTATTTTTATCCCAGATATATATGTGATGAGCCCCTGAATCAAGGGGTTGATCCAGAATACAATGAGCAGCATTCTCTGAGGAGACCTCCGGGGGACTTGGAAAATTTGGTATTTAGCTCGTGTCCTAACAAATATCTTCTAAATTTGTTTTGAGAAAAGTGTTTAGAACTTAGTCCACATTTGTCCACATATATGTGCATGCTCTTGTCACAATTTAGTTCACAGGGATGTTAACATTGACATTTCCTAGAACATCATGCTGTAGTAATGGTATCATGCTATTTGAACCTGAGGAGTCTTCTGGATGACTTAGTAAGATGTATATACACCAAAGTGATGGAAAATTTCAGGGGTCTGTTATATTAGTGAAGTTTTTAAGTAACCATGGTATAAATATGCTGAGATATCATCTTTAATGTCAAGGCCAAATTGTTGAAACTGTCATGCCCTGCTATCAAGAGAGGAACTCAGACTGCTTCTCCATGGATTTGGGAAGAGTCTTTGAAAAGGCCCAGGAGGAGAGTGTGGTAGGTAGGATTCTCATTCTAATTCTAATTCAATGGACCTTACCCTTGTATAAGCACCTCCTAGTATAGTGATGGCGAACCTATGACACGCGTGTCAGAGGTGACACGCGAACTCATTTTTTTGGTTGATTTTTCTTTGTTAAATGGCATTTAAATATATAAAATAAATATCAAAAATATACGTCTTTGTTTTACTATGGTTGCAAATATCAAAAAATTTCTATATGTGACACGGCACCAGAGTTAAGTTAGGGTTTTTCAAAATGCTGACACACCGAGCTCAAAAGGTTCACCATCACTGTCCTAGTGAATATGTGTGGCACTTGTTCATATGATGAGCCATGACTTCAATGATTATGCTATATTGTATATTAAAAGGTATTTTATCTAAGTAATTAAACTCCCAAACCAGTGTACCTTAAGATAAGGAGTTTGTCCTCAGTGAGCCTGATCTAATCAGGTGAGTCTTTAAAAGAAATGGAATCTTCCTGGTGAGAAATATTCCTTCAAAATGTGAGAGGATTCAACATTAGGGAGAGTCTCTGTAGTTGTCTTTGAAGATGGAGAGCACCAGGCAGCAAAGTATGGAGGCAAACTCGGGGAGCTGAAGTAGCCCCGGCTGACAGTCATCAAAGAATGAAAACTTCAATATTACATTAGGAAAGAACTGGATTTTGTCAGCTGTCTTAATGTGCTTGGAAGCAAATTCTTTCTCAGGTTCTCCAGGGGAAAAAAAAAAAATCAGTCTGACCAGCATCTTTATTTCAGCCTTAGAGTCTTACCAGAAAACCCAGCCAGACCATGCTTAGACTTGTGACCCATAGAACTGTGAGATAATAAATGTGTGTTGTAAGTTGCCAAGTCTGGTGTATGCTTCCTAAGAGTCATGGAAAGGATAGTCCTTTTTGGTAAAACTGTAGATGGTGGTGATGGAGGAGGTTATTGAGAGGATGTAGCTGCCTGTTGACCTGCAAGCTGGACCTGGGCAATCAGAGCTCCTGACCCCATGCCCTGTTCTTGGAATGTTCCTTTCATGCACTATTCCCACAGTAGTTGCTATTTCCAGGACAAAGCCTTTAGAGCAGTGGTTCTCAACCTTCTGGCCCTTTAAATACAGTTCCTTATATTGTGACCCAACCACAAAATTATTTTTGTTGCTACTTCATAACTGTAATGTTGCTACTGTTAGGAATCATAATGTAAATATCTGATATGCAGGATGGTCTTAGGCGACCCCTGTGAAAGGGTCGTTCGACCTCCAAGGGGTCGCGACCCACAGGTTGAGAACCGCTGCTTTAGAGAGTAATGTGTTGTTGAGACCAGGTGGATGTCATACATGACTGAGTCCCATTAAGGCCTCTGTATAAACTTCTTGTTTGTTTGTTGTTGTTGTTGTTGTTTTTTGTATAAACTCTTAGGATTCTGGCAGGAGGGTGTAGAGATCTCATCTTGTGGCTGCCACCCAAAACAAGTCTTGTATGTGAGGTACCTTGCTAATATATATATATATATATATTTATTTTCTGAATGGGGTTTTTATTTATTAAGGTGTCTCTATTTCCATCAAGTATTCTAAATAAAAAATATTTTTTGTTGTTGTCTTATTTATAGAACAGAAGTTCTCTGTGTTTTTGTTTTGTTTCTTATTTAATTTATTGGGTAACATTGGTTCACAAAACTATAAAAGTTTCAAGTGTACCTGCCACCTACCAGTCTGGCATGGTCTATCTTTTTCTTCCATTTCGCCTTGGCCTCCGTGAACAAGAACCAGTTTTGAATTTCACCTGGGGGTACTCCTGAGGAACTCTTGAGGTTGGAAACCAACGAGTGGTAGAGCACTTCACTGTTCCCAAAAAAGAATCTGGAGAATCACTTCCCCAAATGATAAATTCATTCTCTGTCTTTCAGCATTTGTCCAAAGACTCACACACACGCACGCAGACACACATAAAGAGGAATGTCTCCTATTTCAAAATGAAGAATCACATTAATCATTTTTATATTACTTTCTTGAGATTAAATTTGGCACTGGCAATATTTTAATAAAATACACCTTATATTAAGCTGCTTTCAATAAAAAATTTTCGATTATAAATGTGATAATATTTTCTAAATGATATATATAGTACATATTTTTATATATTCAATTATTTTTCAATATTATTTACTTTTCAATCATATTTCCCAAGAGAGATAAAATTAGCTTTTATTTATAAATATTAATTTATTTTTAATAATCATTTATAGTAATTTTAAAAAAAATATACTCTACTCTTTGTTTTATTATTAACTGAGATTTCTAGTCACTGCATTTAACCAAATGGTGTGAGACACCTCCCTTAAAAAAAAAATGTAGGTTTCTCACCTGGGATGGGAGGATTATAACTATATGTGGTCTTCCTGAAACAAGAGTGTTTTTGTTAAAGTCCTTGGCTGTAATTCACACATTTATTGCTTAGTAAATGCAAGGTGCTTCTCTTTGAGTTCCAATATTTTTATGTGTAAAATGGAGACAATATTAATGCTGCCTAATTCTAAAGTTGCCAGAAATGCTAAATGAGATATTCTGTGTAAATACTTCACACTGTGCTGCTAATATTAAGTGTTAATAAATGTTATTTTTATTATTGTTCCCTCTGTAGATTTTTTTTGAATGCTGGATAATGTAATGTTTGTAAAATTAATTTCTATACTATTTATATCTGGTAATTGTAACTTTATTAGTATCAAGACTAAAAATAAATCAGTAAATCAGTTCAGGATAATTGATGTCTACTTATTCCATCAGACAGAGACAATAGGGCAAGGTCATTAAGTGGGTCAGGAAACAATTGCTCTTCCAATATTTACTTTTTAAAATATATTTTTATTGATTTCAGAGAGAGGAAGGGAGAGGGAGAGAGAGAAACATCAATTATGAGAGAGAAGCATTGATCGGCTGCCTCCTGCACACTCCCTACTGGGGATCAAGCCCACAACCCTGGCATGTGCCCTGACCAGGAATTGAACTGTGACCTTCTGGTTCATGGGTCAACACTTCACCACAGAGCTACACTGGCCGCGTTTCTCTTCCAATATTTTAATGTGGGAAAAATTATCAGATAATTTTATACTATAATATAATTAACTTATGAATTAATGATGTTAAATATCCTGGCTGTTTTTTCTCTGATCCTAACTATTAAGAATGGACACATAATTGGGATTTTTTGCCGCAATTGGGAAAAACCACATTAAACAACTTAGTCCTGTTGGAAGATTGAAAATTTGCTACAAAATAGCCTCATCAAGGTGGGGGTGACTGGATAAAGAAGGTGAAGGAATTAGCTAAAGAACATATATGTATATTCCATGGACAGGGACAATAGTTTGGTGAAGGCCAAGGGAGGAGAAGTGTGGGTGAGTGGAGGTGGGCAATTATGTCAACATTAAACATGTTTTAATAAAAATTTAAAAAAAGGATAGCATAAGGCATTTCAAAGAGGCAGAATCTAAGATTTAACTCAAGAGAAAAGAATTCAACTAAGAGAACCTGACACAGCTAGACAGCAAGATGTTGTAGACATGGATATGCGCTGCCCAATTTCCGCTTCAAAGAAGGACTGGATGCCCACCAGCAGGGAGAGCAGCCAGCTGTCTAGCTGTCAGCTCTGTCATGCCAGCCTCAGTCACAGAGAGCCAGCTTCCCCAACATCACATCCTTCCTGTGGCAACCCATGTGCAGTTATTAAATCAGGTGAGGATATAAAGGGTCTGTCATTTCAACAGGGCATGAGACATCCTAACAGGCAATGCATACTCCAGAGCTCCCTACCGTGTTGGCTGAGCCTTTGTCAGTCCTGTACTGTAGTTCGATTTTTTCCTTTAGCTCAATCCAGCTTTCTCCATTCACAGGTATTGAATCCCAGTAAAGATCTTGTCCCTCAAATTCCATCTCAGTGTCTGCTGCTGGAGAACATAACTTGTGACACTAGAGCAGAGTAAGAAAGACCTTTCCCTAGCTTATGATTGGGATAGAAAACCAATGCAAACTTTTCCCTTCTAAAGTTATTAGGAAATATGAGAATATGTAAAACAGTTAAAACCATTTTATACCTTTGACAATTTCTGGTAATAAAACCAAAGCAAATGACCTATATATAAAAGCCTAAGTGACCAGCTGACTGGCCGGTAGCTATGATGTGCAATGACCAACAGGGGGCAGACACTCAACGCAGGAGCTGCCAAGCAACAGCAACTTTGCAGAGTGCCTTCTTGCACTCCAGGACCCCCCAGGAGATGTTGGACTGCCTGTTTTGGCCTGATCCCCACAGACCAGGCCAAGGGACCCCATCTGCCGGAGGGACCCTGCTCACTCCGCAGATGCCCTTCGAGCCTCCGTGCCACCCCTGTTGGCTCCAGCACATGTCCAGCCCGCCTCGCCCAGTCCCACCCCACCAAACACCTTCTAATTAATTTATTTTCAATGTGCACGAATCCGTGCATCGGGGCTCTAGTATGAAATAAAAATAAAGTTGACTCAATGATATTATTGAGGAAATTAGAAATGTGTTAGTATAGGAGTCCTAAATGTCAAGATTATGGCATATTTATAAAAATAATATTATGCAATAAATATTTATTATGCAATGGTTATGCTTATTAAGCAGTTCTAATGGGGACACCCCTATGGAGCAGGGCTTGCTTCAGTGTGGCTTTCTTGTTCACTAAGTTTGACCCTTGAGTGTGTTGTTCATAGGTGTATAGGGTTGTAATCTGGCATGGTCTGACGTTGTCCATCGGGTGCACTGATTATAGGGCCTCCTGGGAGGTGCAAAGTCAGCTGTTGCCTGTGGCCTGCCTGGGGCCACCTAGAGCAAGCTATAGGGTGATCAGCAGATGACTACTACTTGTGTTGGGCTTGGGAATCCCAGGAGAACCAAACTGTGAACCAAGGCAAGCAGATTCTAGTGCCAGGCCAGGGGCCACTTTTTGAGAGGTATGGGGCATGCTGAGTCAAGTTGCTACTTTTTTGAGAAATTTTTCAATTTTTTTAACCTGAAGTAACTCCATGCTCCTCAACCTTTAAAATTTTTACTATTAAAATCATCTAAATATTTTCTTTCTTTAATTTAGAAACATGATCAAATTATTATTGTTTTATGAGATTTCCTAACAATGTCTTATTATTTTTTAAAGGCTTTCTTATTTTTTTAAACTTACTCATAGTTACTATACGTGGATAAGAACCAAAGCAACTTTATTTTATTGCTCTTATTTGAATTCCTTTTATTTTTCTCCTACCTCCTAGAGCTCCTTATGGTCTCTGCTTTTTAAATAATTACATTAAACAGTAGAGATTTTTTTTTTATCTATTGTCTAAAATAGTCTTCCCACTGTTCCACACTTATTGATTCTCATACTTCTAAAATCTCTTTTATAAATCAATGTTTTGACCTTGACATATTCTTAATTTCAGTATTAAAAATACATTCCTTTCGTTTCATTTTTTTGATTTGGTCTGCTTTATCGAACCAAAAGTTTATAAAAAGAAAGAGTAAAACTTTTCTCTGAGATTTTTTTTTGATGAGTCTTCATTATTCTATTTAAATCATGGCAAAAAATGACAGTACAATCTGGGCTTTATGCTACCTCGTGTTAATTTCTTTTGTGCTGAAAGAACATCTTCTACATTGTCAAATTTGTTGCTCTATATTCTTCTTTTGTCTTTCTTCCCCACCATTCCCAGTACATACATTCGTGGTCACTCATTCTTACCCCCACCCCACCCCTCACGGCCATCCCTCTCTCACCCCTGCCCCATATGATTCCCAGCCACACAATTTTCTTTCTGACCATGACAATTTATCTTTGGAGTATCTTCTCCTCTACTTTCTCCAATTTCTTTTATTCATTCACTTTAAATACTGCTTAAAATTTTTCTTCCACTATTGCATTTATTGTGATTAACCATATTCATCTCTAAGTTATTATGTTGTATTTAAATCTAATTTCCAATAAAGCAATTTGAATATATTCATATGCTTCATTTGCTTTAATAATTTTTATGTGTTTTCTTTGCTTGTAATAAAAATGTCTCCTTTTCTGAGATATAATTAAATAGTATCTCTTGTAAGAAGTTTTTCTATTTTTACTGGGTAGATTTATTTGAAATTTAGTGCCACTAAATGACTATTTTATATGTATGTTGAATAACAGGAGGCATTCTAAATGCTATTTAATATTCTTAAAAATTTTTTTCTTTTTTAGAGAGAGAGGAAGGGAGAGAGAGAGAAACATTGATTGGTTAACTCCCATATGTGCCCCAATTGGAGATTGAACCCACAACCTAGGTAAATGCCCTGACCAGAATCGAACCCACAACCTTTTGGTGTACTGGACGACACTCCAACCAGCTAAGTCACCCTGTCAGGGTTATTTAATAGTTTAATATTAAATGATTGCTAATTTTTACAAAGGGATAAGTGAAATTAAAGCCTTTCCTTTACACCCTTTTCTATAGACTCTAGGACTGAAAATGGTGGGAGTCAAGTTATTTACTTAAAATATGAACTGTAGACATCTTGAGATGTTTTCTTAAAATTTCCAAAGACTATTAAATTATCCACCAAATAGTAGTGTTCAATAAACATTTGTTGAATTAATTTTTTCAAATAAAATTTCAATGGCATTGGTCTCCAAGAGTAGTTACAGTAATTCTCAATTAGCATATTACATTTGTGACTTACTATGTATCTATGCCTAATAGCAAAAATTATTTTAATCATACTAAATTATTTTTGACCTCAGTATATTAAAGTTAAAAACTTTTATTATGCATAAATATGCTTTAAAATTAAATGTTTTGCTAATTGCCTTATTCAAGATAAACCATTAATGCTCTCACAGTTAATATAGGTTCTATATGTAATATTTGTTGTTTAACATATTTCTACTTCTTTTAATTCAGAATACATGAAAAATCAGTATAACCCATAAATCATTGCTCTAACTGTAATGAAAATCTATGTATTTCTCTATTTCAACTAATGAAGGCTATGTAAGGCAAAACAACTTCAAATCTTGTCAATTGTATTTTCGAGCCAGAGCTAAATGGAGTAGTAGACATGCACATTCAAAAAAGTAGTCCCCCAGTGAGGATAAACATAACCTATTGAGAATAAATCTTTCAATTCAACATATACATGCTTTATCAATGACTTCATTTGGAAGACGGGATATTTACTACCACTCAAAATAAAACATGACAGCCTATGTCAGAATGTTAAAAACATATTACTCTTAAGAGCAGAAGGGAGAAAAGAATGAAAAACATGATGGACCTTGAATAACAACTCAACAGTAATTCTGTTTAATTGCTTTTCATCCTCTCTAGCAGCGGTGAAGCTTTAAAACATTGATCAAAGATGATGACTATCACAAAGCACTTAAAGTGCAGCACATTGTTAAATTTCCTCAGCCTCTGAAATAATTACAGCATGAGCAAGCACAAAGTGATTCCCCCGCCTTCACCCGCCTTCCTCAAATAATTTTCCAGCCCAGGTAGATGGGATTAAAAGAAATCTGACATGAATGAGCTATATTAGGACATCAATGTCAAAGATATATCATAGGCACTTGCCTCAAAAGGATATAAATACCGGGAACATTTCGTGTTAATGCACATCAGAATTCAGACACTCTTCTTACTGACAAACACACTCCTGAACCAAAGGACACAAGCATACCCAATGGGTGAGAAAATGCAACACAGAAAGGGGAAGTGTTTATGGATGATATAAAGGAGATAGCTCTTCTCTGCTGAGACTTTATAGCTTATGGGGATAATCAATAAAGGAAGTCCCCCGCCCCAAGAATTTAGTAGTTAATGTTAGATAAATGTTTTAAGCACGTGGTTTCATTAGAATTTAACTCTATTAATTTATCCACAATTTAAAAATTAAAACTTATTATTGATATCCTACTAAGTGCCAGGCATTCTGTTAGAGGCACAGGTTCTGTTCCCTTACAATGGTTGCACGTGAGGCTACGTGCCACGTCCTTTCAGCCCATCGATTTCAACTCACACAACTAAGATTGATGGTCACACACCTTTGCCCGTTTCCTAAATCAAATGTTCCCTTGAGGCCTCTCTGCTCTGGAATGCCACTCAGTTACAATGAGAGGAATCAGGAACTGAGGGGAATTTAATGCCCTTCAAGTGAGTCTCAGCCATAGATGCTTCATCCTCCACGCTCTCTGGAAGGGTAACTGGAAGATGTGATGTACTTTCTCACGTTGTGAGAGTGGGTTTGAGTCCTCACTGCTGAAAGCACAATGGTAACCAGCTCGTGCTGCTCCATCACCAGCTTTTCTTCTTTACCTGTCCCATTGCCCCACTCTCTCCATTTTGTTACTCCGCTCTCTTCCCAACCTTCCCCCACGTCTGCCCCAACAACAACAAAAGAAACCAAGCATGTTTCAATCGCTTGTTTCAGCACCTGCTTTCAGAGAGGAACCTAAACAAACAGTTGGTACTGGAAGTAGCAATAGAAAGTAGCCCCTTAAGATGAGATTCCCTGAAATTGGTTCCCTCATAGGTCAAATGTCAAGAAGGACCCCATCCCCCGTCATAAATGAGATGCTGGAAACTCTGGATAGGCTTTACCACCACATTTTTTAGGACAACGGTGGAGAGTTGAATGAGACCCAGGCGGGGGAGATCCCAGGTGGATGCAATAGCTCTAGCACCTGAAAGCGCTGAGGGCAAGCTATTGATAAGGCTTGTGGAGGGCGCCTCACAAGCCTTGAGGTAAAAGAATGGCAGGCTCAGTTCAGCCAACTCTCAACTCAGGACATGCTAGAAAAACAAGAAGGCCTTCTTGCATTGTTTACTCCCTGCAACCGGAGGACAGGCAGCACTGAAAACCAAACCAAAACAACAAGAGGTCCAGGATTTAATTATCAGCGCTGAACACACGCAAGAGACATGGAATGCTCAGCTTCTGTGGGTGTCCTGACATCAAGGCGTGGTGTGAATAAGTGGGACCGAGGAACTTGATGGATTGCTGGGAAAGACGGACCTGAGACTGCTGCATCTCCACATTTTCCTGATGTCGCTGAGCAGCGCTGTCACTGTTGCTGGAGGGCAACCTCCCCTTGACTGCGGACAATGGAAATACATTACCTGAGGTGAGTGCCTTGTGCTATATGTTTTCTCCTTTGGACTCAAATCTATACCTATGTTCAACTGTCAGTACATCCAAGAGAGGAAATACAGTCTCTGCTATGAGTAATTTACTTTATCAGACAAATCTCAGGACTGGCTAATAGGTGAATATGTATGAGCGGAAACATGTATAGAGTTGAATATTGAGAGTGTTTTTCTGGATACATATATAAGGCTGGGGAAGTAAGGCTTTTGTTTACCTGGAAGCACGCTCCAATGGCATAAAACATAATATTTTGTGTGAATACCTGGAGCTGGTTTTAATGTGAGGCTGGAGGAGTCCTTAAAACTGGAATGCAATAGTGGTTTAGAGTAAATGATATGAGAGCCTAGAATCTCCTGAGAAAACTTTTAAGGAAGTGGTTACAGTCGTAGGCCTGAGGAAGGTGAAGGGCATGTACAACGAAAACTATCAAACAGAGAGTTATATTATGCACATAAATTCGATAATGTGATTTTAATTTATTCTCTGCAAGTTGTGATTTAGATTTAACTACATCCCAATTAAAATAACAGGTTTTCTCTTTTTTGGTTAAAATTGACCAGCTGGTACAAAATTTATGTGAAAAAAGCAATGAACATAGAATAGCCAAAATAATTAGGAAAAATAAGAACAAAGATGGAACTTATGCTATCTTAATTTGTATTCCAACTCAAATTTTCACCAATAAGTGAACTGATAAACATATTTAGGTATAAAATGGAATATTACACAGCAACAATAGCAAAACCTGGAATCTTGAGTGTTAAATCACACACCAAAATTGAATCTCAACAATATTTTGAGCTAAAGAAGCCAAATACAGAATTGAATATGTTGTATTACTTTATTTAAATTAAACAGTTTGACTTGGTTTTACATTAAATCAGAACAAGAAAAACTAAAAGGTAAGGACGGAAAGAAAAAGAGTGGTTTTCTGGGTATTTACTTCCAATGAGACACAGAGGAATTTTGAGGGAATGCAAATGTAAACCTGAGTATACCATACATTGTCATAACTCCTTGAATGATACACTTAAAATTGTTGAATATTATTGTACACACATTATGCCTCAATGTGTATTTAAGATATATGCCTAAAGAAAAATGAAATTTTACTACAGCCAAATCATTATATTATAGCTTGCATAAGGAATGTTTGAATAGCACCACAGATTGTCAGATTGCAGTATAGAACATGTATTGGTCCATCAGATTCTCTCCTTCGGGACTTTCAAACTTAAAGGGGTAATAGAAAAACAGGGAGCTCGTTAGAGGTCACTTTTATATCTGCCACAGCAGCAACCCGGTGGGCAAGACAAATCCTTCTTCCTTGTGGTTCTTAATGCCTTTGCTTTCAGAGCTTGTTGGATTTTGCCAGGTTCCTAAGCCTCAGTTCAATCTGATATCCTGCCAATAAATCCCTTTTTGGCTTAAGTGAGTTAGATTCGATTTCTGGCAGGTACACTTGAATATCTCTTTATTAGATTACAACATCTTTAGGAAGCAGAGAACACATTTTATTCCCAGTGATACAGTATAGGCATAGTGCTTAATGCATGGCTTAAACTCAGTAAGTGTACACATGGAAGAATCCAGCAGGGCATGCATAGAACTTTTTTGGAGAAGCAGAAATTGTCCTGTTTGGTTGTAGTGTGACTGCAGGCACTGTGACCCTCAGTCTTGGGAGTGTGGTGTTCCCAAAAGGTCCTTCTCTCTTTAGATCAGCGGTTCTCAACCTGTGGGTCGAATGACCCTTTCACAGGGGTCACCTAAGACCATCCTGCATATCAGATATTTACATTGCGATTCCTAACAGTAGCAACATTACAGTTATGAAGTAGCAATGAAAATAATTTTATGGTTGGGTCACAGCATGAGGAACTGTATTTAAAGGGCCAGAAGGTTGAGAACCGCTGCTTTAGATGTAATATGAAGTCTCGCAGGTACAGCAGGCCCTCGGGGTTACATGGGAGATCCAGTCCTAAGGTTTTCGCTGTAAGTCGGAACCCACCTACATAAGCACCTACGTCACGCACATGGAGCACAGACACAGCAGCAATGAAGTGAAACAGTAAAAAAAAATTCAAAAGAAAGATAACAATTCCTGACCTTTACATGTGGTAAATAAATAATAAAACACATAAAGCACATTTGTACATATGTCGAAATGATGGACATTTTTTTTTTAATAAATAAATGGGAGATGGCGATGTAACCACGTAACCACGCAGGTCGAGTCCGATGTAACCCTAGGACTGTCTGTGTTCCCACCCAGCCCTGGAAGTCAGGCTTTCCTTTTGTTTTCTGATTTCCCCTTTCCAGAAGCAGTGGATTTCCATCAGGGCCCTCAGGCTGCAGTCTTTGACTCTTCCTCTGGCAGGGGAAGGCTTTTGTTCCTGAGGGGAAATAGCAAAGATGAGTCTGGGTGGGTCACCAGCAGTGACTGCTATTGTCCTGCCAGCATCACAGGGAAGTTTTCTCGCCATATTTGTGAACCTTGTTGGAACTCGCTGGGGTTCCAGAAGGAAAAGCCCACAGGAGGGTATCCGTCTCCATAGGTCTGCATCTCCTGTGGGTTTCAAAACTCAACACTAGCCCACACGTAACCCTTCGCGATTTGTTTAAAAAATTATAAAAACGACTCCTCTTCCTGGATTTTGTGACATTGGGAAACTTCTGTCCCAGGTAAGCAACTGCCTGTTTCTCCTTTTAGCCAATTTTTTTGTTTGTTTGTTGTTGTTTTTTTTAAACATATTTTCGGCTAGTTTGCCCTGCAATCTCAATTCCCTCAGGTAAAGTAGTTAACATCATTTTCCAGCTTTTTTCTTGTCCTGGTAGGAAGGATTCACTTCCAGCTCTCAACATTTCTTAACTGAAATGGAAAGTATCCTTTTAAACTATTGTAACATAAATTTTAGAGGAAGCTGTGTTGTAGACATGGAAGTGCTTATATTTTAGAATTCACATACTTGGTCCAACTTCCAACTCTTCCTCTTACATGTTCACGTATCTCTAAGTAGATAACTTGACCTTTGATCAACACCAAGAGGTCACTGATACTAATCTTTTAGAGCTAAGTGACAACAAGGAATAAGAAGAATCTAGCACACAGAAAACACCCATTAAATATTTGTCTTTTTCTCTTCTCTTGCTCTGGCAAAATGTAAACTTTAAATTGCTTATGTGTTATGTGTTCTAACTACTGAATTCTTTAAAAGTAGGAACACTTTCTTATTTAGATTAGACTCATCAACTCCATGCACAGAGCTTGGAACATAATAATTTGTGCTAAAAAAATATTCATGCAGATATGCTTAAGGCTAAGTTGTAGGTGGTACTTAGGAAAAGATTTACCAGACATATTTTCAGTTTGAAAAGCTCCTGCAAGAAGGCCATAACATTAAATGGTCAGGAAAATGATACACAGAAGGGTGAATCATCATCTCTCAGAAGGAACTTTTCCTAGCTGGAGACCTTCAGGGAACAGTGAGTAGCGAACACAGGTTTTGTGGTTAGATAAACTTGCCTTGACTTCTCTACCCTGTGTGAACTTAGGCATGTTAGTTAACCTCTCCATGGCTTCAGTTTTTTCCTCTCTGTACCTCATAGAGCTTTGAGAATTGGAAATAATTTATGTCAAGTTTCTTGCACACAGTAATGCTTAGTAAATATGTTATTCTTCGTTTTTACATAAAATTTCATCCTGAGGGAATCATGTTCTTTTAGTAGAAAGGACTTTTTTCTGGTTAAAAAAAAAAAGTACTCTGTGCACAAAAAGAGCTGCATATTTTCAGAATGTAGAAGAAGATACATGTCTTGACCCATTGAAAACTGGTTCTGTGGAGAATGAGAATTCTTTTCAAAGAGGAGGGTATAGGGGCATACATGGTGATGGACGGAGACTTGACTTCGGGTGCTGAACACACAATACAGTGTACAGATGACGTGTTATGGATTTGTGCACCTGAAACCTGTATAATTTTGTTAACCTGGGTCAACCCAATATATCCAATAAAATTAAAAAAATAAATGACTTAAGAAATGAAAAATCATGTTTTCTGGGTCAACGGTCAGTGTGCTAAAACAATTATGCTAAAACAAATAACAGCAAATTTTGAAACATAAATATGCCTGTGTTTATACCTGTAAATTTTAAAGTGCTAAACTTAGAGTTATAGATAGTAACTAGAAGTTTCTCAAATAGTCTCTGAAGACTTACTAAAGTTCTGTCTCTTGAAAGATAAGACAAAAACATGTCAAAATATTAACTTTTCAAAATCGGGAGGGGAAGAAGAAATCTTTTGACTTTATGGACTATTTGTAGCCACAGACTGTGAAGAAGGTTTCAGAGAATGTTGAGTTGGTCTATTTCATGCCTTCAGACAGAAAAATGATTAGCATTCTGAGGCAAATATTTTTCTATTATTTGATGAAAGATATCCATTTATCCACTACCCATTCATTAAAATATCTGTTATTAAAAATTATGTTGTTTTGACAATAAACTTCTTTGGTTCTCCACAGAGCACCTTCTTACCATTAAAATATTTTATTCCCTCAGGTTTAATTAATTGTGGCAAATTGCAAATTCTTTTCCTGAAGTTTATATTCAAAACACTTTATTAAAACTTTAAAAAATGTAACCTTTTAGACATGTTTTTGGAATAATTTCTAGTTCCTAACCATGTTGCTTGTTTGTTATTTTTTGCTTTTCTTTCTTTTTTTTTTTTTTTGAATGGCACAACCTTTACATTTGAAAAGAAAATAATAGTGTAACCACCGGACAATCAATGGGTCCATACTGCCTATCATTACTTGGGCCAATTACTCAGCGATAAATGTTTATTCCAATAATGCCGGCAGTATGGGAGAGCAGTAGGTCATCCACAAAAATCTGCTCTGCAGACCCCCATAAGCCAGCTGCTTATATAGGGTAGGACAAAGATGACATGGGGAAGTAGGCAATGCGGGCTGGAGTGGGACACCATTGTTCGGGCAACACCATTGTTAATCTTTCCATAATAATAAGCAATTCTTGAATGAGAATGGACCACACTTCAAGGTTGACTCCCAGGTCCAAGGTTGACTCTGGGGAGTATAGCTCCCAACCAGGTTAGAATGTCCTTTCTTTAACCAATGCAAAACAATCTTGGTTAACAGAGCATGATTAATATTTCCTATAACTATATTCTATTTTTGCCCCTAACAATAGCAGATAGATTCATCTAGAATAGAGAAAGAACTCATTAGTAAACATTATTTGCTTAGGTACTTATAGATTGCAGAGGACTTTCTCTTTACTTATTCTAGGGCAGTGGTTGGCAAACTGCAGCTCGCGAGCCACATGCAGCTCTTTGGCCCCTTGAATGTGGCTCATCCACAAAATACCACATGTGGGTGCGCACATACAGTGCGATTGAAACTTCGTGGCCCGTGCGCAGAAGTTGGTTTTCGGCCTGGGCGAGTCTATCTTGAAGAAGTGGTTCAGAAGTGGGGGGTGTCGGTCGGTCGGGCGACGGGAGACGCAGCGCAGGCGGGCCGCGGGATGTGCAGTGCAGGGGAGGCGCGGGCAATTCATGCACGAGTTGAGTGAGCCAGTCAGTCAGCAGTCTCATTGTGCAGTGGTTAGTGCTAGTCGTGGCCGCAAATCGCGCGCGGGTGGCAAAAGTACCTACTCGAAGCATAAAGTTACCTGTATTTTTCCAACCAGCTGCAAATCCTACAGGTATTTTTGTCATCAATTTAAGAATTGTAATTACTTTGTGTTGGTGGCTTTATTATTATAAAATGAAACTTATCTGCTTAGCGGGGTTTAAATGCCTAACCTTGCTAAATAACTTCTCTCGCTTACTGTTTATTTCCTTCCTTAGCACTCATGACAACTGCAATTATTTGATGTGACTATTTATTTATTTAAAGTTGATCTTCCTCACTAGAATGTAAGTTCCAGAAGGATGTCATGTTATCTCCAGCCTTAGACACATAATAGGCATTCCATAAATATATTAGTGTATTGAACTCATGTTGTTAATACTAAGTACTCAATCCAAAATTATTAAGTTAATAACAATGTACCTACCTATATAGTTTAAGTTTTAAAAATTAGGCTCTCAAAAGAAATTTCAATCATTGTACTGTTGATATTTGGCTCTGTTGACTAATGAGTTTGCTGATCACTGTTCTAGGTGATTCTCGGAGCATTTTGGCAGGGGGGAAGAGGGGGAGTGTGAATAAAAAATAACAAAAAACATATAGAGAACCATAAAAGTAATGAATGGAAAAACTGTGACTCATTCCAGGTGGATTCAAATTCTAGCTTTATCTACTAAATATATATTCTCTGCCTTCCATAACAATCTACATTTTTTTTCATGTTGTTTTGGATTTTATGATCAATCAACTTTGCATTGATACTAATATTTAACTTTTGGCTAACCTTTGACATTTAAAGTTTTGGTCACTGCAGTTTTTCTCTGCTGCTAATATTGCTACATATTCTTCCATAGTATTGTCCCCCTGCCCCACCAAAAAAATCATCAAGGTAATATAAATTAAAACTCTAACCTCCAAAAGTGTTGAACAGAATTTTGTTGATAAAATTATTGGTGTTTTATGAGACACTGATTTATATAGAACATGAATTGAAATGTTACTAATTTTAACAGGAAACTCCTGCTATAATTCTTTCAGCCTCATATTTGCCGCATACAAATTTGGTCCTTTTCTCCCTCCTTTTCTATGTCTCCTGCCTCTCCCCACTCAACAACATAATGCCCATACTTTCATGCATATGATGTCTCTAGAATAAAAACTTAATGAATTAATCACATGGAATGTCACATTAGTAGAGTGAGAGATTATGGAGTTCCAATCTCTTTGTTTTTATTGACTTCAGATAGAGGAAGGGAGGGAGACAGAGGGATAGAAACATCAATGATGAGAGAGAATCATTGATCAGCTGCTTCCTGCCTGGTCCCTACTGGGAATTGAGCCTGCAACCCAGGCATGTGCCTTGACTGGGAATCTAACCATGACCTCCTGGTTCATGGGTCAATGCTTAACCACTGGGCCACACTGGCTGGGCTGGAATTCCAATCTCTGATGAGAAATAAATTTTGTGAGAAGAAAATTGTAAGTGGAAAATTATGCATTGATACAAATATTCATTTTTGAAACCCACTACTCTATTTTATTTTTGTGTAAATAATATTGAAATTCAAATTTGATTAGTTTCTGACTTACTTGGAAAATAATGCAGTAGAGTGAATTGGGTTTCTTTTATATAGTTCTAAACACAAAGATGATTGTTATAGTTGAAAGAAAAGCATAGAATTTAACAAGACCATGATGCCACTTATATAACCCTAATTCCTTCTCCTTTCATTTCATAGGACTACAAGGAAATATGTGATTTTATTTTAATTGATAGTAATAAGTTTGTGATCATATAGTGGTTGGTCTGTGATGTGATAGTAATGATAACATGCATTTTGTTAGATTTCTGTAATATTCACAATTGCCCTTTATATTATTACTAGAGGACCGGTGCACGAATTTGTGCATGGGTGGGGTCCCTTGGCCTGGCCGGTGATTGGGGCTGATGGGGAAGGGCCAGTCGACTTGGGGAGGGGCCGCAGGAGGTTGGCCGGCCAGGGGGAGGGACCACAGGAGGTTGGCCGGCTGCTCCCCCCATCAAGGCCTGTTGAGGGGGTGGGCGGCTGGCAGGGGGGGAGGACCACGGGAAGTTGGTCGGCCATGGGAGGTTGGCTGTGGGAGTGTACTGACCACCAGGGGGCAGCTCCTATGTTGAACATCTGCCCCTTGGTGGTCAGTGCACATCATAGCGACCAGTTGACTGGTCGTTTGGTCGTTCAGTAGCTTAGGCTTCCTATCTAATAATAGACAAACATGGTAATTAACCATACCTCCGCTATGCTTCCCATTGGCTAATCAGCAGGATATGCAAATTAACTGCCAACAAAGATGGCGGCCGGCAGCCAGGCAGCTGAAGTGAACATGAGGCTTGCTTGCTCCAATGATGGAGGAAGCCAAGGTTCCCCGCCTGCTGCAGCCCAGCTCTGAGCTCCAGATGCAACAATGTTGCAATTATAGAAGCTAAACAAACCCCAGAAACCTGCTTTGAGCCACCAGCGGGCTCAGAGCTTAGAGCGCCAGTGATGGCAACAGAGTTTCAATTATAGAAGCTAAACAAACTCAGATACCTGCTTTGAGCAAGCCACAGCCTCAGAGCTGGAGCCGGGCCTCAGAGCTGGAGCCGGCTCTCAGCTCCAGTGACAGCTATAGAAAGTAAATAAATCCCAGGATAAAAAAAAAGGAAAAAAAAGAGGCTGGGCGCTTCAGTCGCCCGCCAGCCTGAAAACGGCCCTCAGCCCCTCACCCAGACTGGCCAGGCACCCCAGTGGGGACCCCACCCTGAAGGGGGTGTGACCAGCTGCAAACAGCCAATCAGCCCCTCACCCAGGCTGGCCAGGCACCCAAGTGAGACCCCCACCCTGATCCGGATCACC
Organism: Myotis lucifugus; assembly: GCF_000147115.1. Taxonomy (NCBI): domain Eukaryota; kingdom Metazoa; phylum Chordata; class Mammalia; order Chiroptera; family Vespertilionidae; genus Myotis; species Myotis lucifugus. Next base: position 3,427,755 of record NW_005871065.1, read on the forward strand.
CTTCAGGGCAAACCAGCCGGCCCCAACCCGTGCACCAGGCCTCTATCCTATATAGTAAAAGGGTAATATGCAAACTGACCCTAACAGCAGAAAGACTGGGAATGACTGGTCACTATGACACACACTGACCACCAGGGGGCAGATGCTCAATGCAGGAGCTGCCCTCTGGTGGTCAGTGCACTCTCACAGCGGGGAGCTCTGCTCAGCCACAAGCCAGGCTGATGGCTGCCAGTACAGCAGTGGTGGTGGGAGCCTCTCCTGCCTCCTCAGCAGCGCTAAGGATGTCTGACTGCAGCTTAGGTCTGCTGTCTGCTGGCAAGTGGGCATCCCCGGAGGGTTGCCGGGCTGCCAGAGGGATGTCTGATTGCCAGCTTAGGCCCAATCCCCCGGGAGCAGGCCTAAGCCAGCAAGTGGTCACCCCCCGAGGGTCCCAGACTGCGAGAGGGCACAGGCCGGGGTCAGGGACCCCCTACCCCCGAGCGCACAAATTTTTGTGCACCGGGCCTCTAGTTTATATATATAGATGTATAATGCCATCAGAGGTTTATTGTAAAAGATATCTGGCATAGTTTCAGGGTGTTATTTGGAAATCTAATGGCATACTCTAATTTTACTCATGAGTAAATTGTCCTCATTCTCAGAAAAAATCTTTAAAAGAAACATATGTTCAACATTTCTTTTTTAAAGGATGACAGTTAAATGTCTGAAAGAGAAAAGAGTGGATCAAAGTGGAGAGAAAATAGAGATGGATGTACTTAGTTGTTGAATAAGAGGCTCAGTCATGAAATTTATCTGGAAAGCTCTCAAGGATAGAGAGTCTAAAGAGGAGTTAATTAAAATAAATGTAAGCATCACTGCCTAATTGTGACCATTTTCCTCCTATACCTACTTGATCTCACTTTAATCCTCACAGTCTAAATATAAAATAATGGTCAGCTGTTGCAATTACTTTGCCAAAGCTAATCCATCAAAGACGTTTAGAGAAACTAAAGGATCTGGAAGGGATTTTGTTTTTGTAAAATAGAGATTGCTTCTTTACTTTTTAACCTTAAGCATAAATTGAACATCGACCCAACTCATTTTCTAGTTGGAAGAGTTTTCATATCCTTGCACAGGGTTACCTAGGATACCAAGTCTCTGCTACACTTAGGCACCTGCATAATTGCTCTACGTATATTATAACAGGTCACTTGTGAGACAAATTCAATAAAATCATCTGACTAAGTAAGATTCTGGTAAAATGAAGATTGCAAAAATATTTCGAGGTTTTATGTTTTAAGAATGTTCAAATTACTCAGAAAAAGAAAAAAACTGTCGTTCTCTAGTATAATTTTTTAAATCAACCAATTTTGCCCAAAGTAGTGTTTATTGCTCCTAGTTTCTAAGTTAAGCCTATACTACCAAAGTACTGTGACTAAAATATATGGCTTTTTGTTGTTGTTGACTATGAGGTTGATGTTGATGGTAAAAAAGCCTAATTTAATTCTAATTTGCATGTTGAAGTCAGTATTAAATCCAGGATGGGCACTAAATCCCTAATAAAAATGTTTAATTGTAGAAAATAGATATATTATGTCAGTAAGAGTCATTGTATAAAAACATAGTGTTTTCTTTTTATCTCTCTATCCTGGTTTCCAAGAATCTTTATTTTAGTAAATCATACCATAATTCAATTAAATGTCAAGTCTTGTTGATTTCACCCCAACATATTCATACTTCAACTCCTTAGTATCCAAATTTCAAACAACTCCTTTTTGGACTATTACAATAGGCCAGTGGTTGGCAAACCGCAGCTCGTGAGCCACATGCAGCTCTTTGGCCCCTTGAGTATGGCTCTTCCACAAAATACCACGTGTGGCCGTGCACGTACAGTGCGATTGAAACTTCGTGGCCCATGCACAGAAGTCGGTTTTTGGCCTGGGCGAATCTATTTTGAAGAAGTGACGTTAGAAGAAGTGGGGGCACGTTCGCTGAGGTTGACCCCTCAGATTGAGGACGTTTTTAGCAAAGGCCAGCTTAGGAGTACCCTAAGTACCTTAATAACAATGTACCTACCTTATAGTTTAAGTTTAAAAAATTTGGCTCTCAAAAGAAATTTCAATCGTACTGTTGATATTTGGCTCTGTTGACTAATGAGTTTGCCAACCACTGCAATAGGCATTTAAAAGGTATTCTTGTTTTTATTCTCTTTTGATCCACTTCTACATAGCAGCAAAAGTGATATTTTCAAAAGGAAAATTAGACTATATTATTCACCTAGGTAAAATCCTCTGCTTCTTATTATACGTATGTCAAACACAGACTCCTTACATTGGCTTACAGAATCCTATTGGATATGTTCCGGGATATTTCTCTGAGTGCATCTTTTATATGTTCCATCTCATCCACCACACCTAAGAGGCAGGGGAAGGAGAGTGGTTGTGATAGAGATCTCATGCAATTACATGAGGAGCTCTGAAGCTCAGACGTACCTTATTGATGCAAGAGAGTCAGGCCTCTGTACCCACCCTAGACCAGTCGTTGAGTACAGGATTCTCTTTAAGGCCACATGGAAACTTGAGAAAATTAAATCTGTTTAGCCAAGAGCCATCTATTATTACCAAGCAGTATTTCAAGATGCTGGGAAAATGACCCTTTTTGTTAATTTCATCTATTTTTATATGCAAAAACATCATATCTTTTGGGAATAGGGCTTCTGATTGTTCTCTTTTTTTTTTTTTTTATCTTGGGAAAACTTATAAAAATACTAGAGGCTGGGTGCATGAAATTTGTGCACTTGGGGGTAGGGGGGTCCCTCAGCCTGGCCTGCACCCTCTTGCAGTCTGGGAGCCCTCTGGGGATGTCTGATTGACGCCTAAGCTGTCAGTCGGACATCATTAGCCTGGCTCAGAGCTTCTGGCTGAGTGGCGCGCCACCTGTGCTGGGAGTGCACTGACCACCAGGGGGCAGCTCCTGCGTTGAGTGTCTGCCCCCTGGTGGTCAGAGCGCATCATAGCGAGCTGTCGTTCCACAGTTTAGTTGATTTGCATATCAACCTTTTATAATATAGGATAGTTAATTGAATGTAATTAATCCCCTTGGAACCAAGTAGCTCACTGCTGCCTCCTAGAGGTGATTCCGTAATATATCTTACGCATTGGATTCTGTTGGATATTCAGAGGCATCAGTAGCTAGACTAGCCTTAGTTAGTTGGGGTAGCTCTCTTTATTGCTGTTATCATGGGGCCATTATAACAGCACTGGGGTTCCTAAAAACAGGTTGACTTGACCTGAATTTTTCATCAGAGCTCAACAAAGAGGGAAATTGAACCTCACTGTTTGCTTTCAGGGCCATCCCTGATGTGGCTATTGCACAGAAAGTGATTCTTGAGTTTGTGTCCATATATAAGCTGAGCCATGTACAAACCAAGCTAACCTTTGTTCTTCCATTGTCTATTTTAAGCACCTCCACTGCCCACACCCGGGCACCCAGAGGTCTGACCTGAGGGAGAAGTATTGCTTGTGGAGCTCATTTATGCCCTTTGGACCTACCCTGTACCCTGTGCTTCATATAACACTTCTGCCTTATGATGCATTGCTACCAGGCCTCCCCAACCTTTTGACTCAGTAACTCAGTCGGTCTGACAGAAACTATTTATGACAGACATTCTTAATTCAAGGTCACTTGATACCTTTTAATAAGATGTTCCATATTTCCAGTGCATAGTAGCACGCCAGCTTCTGTTTTCACATGATGGCCTAACCTTGCTGTAGAAAATTCAGGTTTTACATAATGACAATACTACTGGGGCTTGCCATGCTTTCTAAGTGGTGTTATTCCTGCAGGGCCATATGGCCCAAGTAGAACAAGGGCTGCTGGGATCACAACCTGTGTCTGCTGCAGATACCTTTTCTGCTCTGGGTCTCTGTAAAAGCTGTCAGACTTCCAGTCACCTGGCAAATGGATCAAAGTAGTAACACCCAGTGTGAATTACGCTGTACACAGAATATAAAGTGTCTGTCGGGTTCTGTGCTTCCTTTGTAGTTTTGAGTGGTGCAAGATGCAATCTATTGTTCTTTACATTTGAGAAAAGCCTGGGATAACTAAAATCTTCACTGCTCTGACCAGTTCCATAGCATTTTAGTGCTGATCTCCCCCCTTCTGAAACAAATCTTCAAACATACTTGCTCTTTTTGCTCAGTTGGTTTGATTATCCTGCCATTAATATAGTGAACCAATTTGATAGTCTTGAATATCTTGATGGTCTAGATTCCTAGGGAGTATTTTATGAGAGGGGGGCGGGAGAGTGAACGTAGCCCGGGGACGTTGTAAATGTCAACTGATTCTGGTCCTTTTTTACAGTAAGGTTCATGATAATATGCCCTTAAAGAGATAGCTCCTCTTGTACAGAAGCAAAATGGATACCTCTTTGTTTAAATTTGAGGCAGCTGACTGTTACCATCTTGTGTTTATAAGGCTGGCATGACGAATAAGTGAGAATATAATTGAGACCATGACGCTGGATTTTTTTTAGGTGCTTAAAGGTAGCACTGACCTCTCCTATTTCCTCTGATAATGTGATATTGTTTTATTTGGTAACTTGGCAAGGGGAATGGGTGGTTTTGCAGGCCTTACGGCAATAGGCTTTTACTATACCGGCCAAGGAACCAATCTTGGGATTGGTTTTGTCACAAGACTGTCCAGTTAAATTATACACTCAGGGATTAAGGAAATGAAGACTAGGTGATGGGCTGTTTACTTATTGGACTTCGATGTAGGCCAGACCTAAGCTAGTTATGTATTTACTAGTGGGGCCCCCCTTCCTGCCACTTTAACAAGAGTTGTGTTGCTTCAGGTATCCTATATCAGCATCAACTAGGACTCTGTCCATCAATCTTCCAAATGTTTTTGAATTCCTAGTTTCCTAGTAGTATATTGTTTTCTGAGTAAATAGCCCTGACCCTTTTTTGGAAGAGCCTGGGTGAATTATTACTATTTACACATAATGTGTTTTTTCAGGGTCCTTTCTTCTGGGAACTTGGACCCTCCTTCATTCAATCAGATAGTTCTGGGCCTGAACACTGGTCCAGGACCAAAAAGTAGGCACACTATCAAGATTTTTTGATGGCATTTGTGAGTGGCTGTCCTGAGTCTCCTGATAATGCATCTACAATTCATCTTGATTGTTCAGATTGATTATGCAGATAGAGCCAACTTGCCCTAAATATCTTTTCCTTTAGGATTCCATATTCTATTTAAAAAAAAAATCTCTGTCTGGATGCCATCTTCCACCCTGGTTTTACTATGATATTGTTGCTTATGACAATAATGAAAAACAACAACAACAAAAACTCCACCTTGTTTTTGACAATTAAGAACCTTCACATGGTCTTCTTTTTTTTTTTTAAATATATTTTATTGATTTTTTACAGAGGAAGGGAGAGGGGGATAGAGAGTTAGAAACATTGATGAGAGAGAAACATCAATTCAGCTGCCTCCTGCACACTTCCTACTGGGAATGTGTCTGCAACCAAGGTATATGCCCTTGACCCGAATCGAACCTGGGACCCTTCAGTCTGCGGGCTGACGCTCTATCCATTGAGCCAAACCGGTTAGGGCTCACATGGTCTTCTTTATTCCAGGAAACTCTCATTACCATTACCATCACCATTGCTATCAAGGAACTAAGTGCGGTAACAGCCTTTCCAGCTGTCAGACCTGGGCTACAGAATCTTCCAGAGAAACTACTTCTCTGTGTCTCTCCAGTGCATGCCTTATTGACTGGGTAAATGGAGTGTCCTTCAGGCCTCCTTTAAAATATAGTTGACTGGTGGTTTTCAGCCTTACATAATAGATATCCATTTCAACATTCACATTCCATTTTGTTGAGCTTCTCAATCCCTTTTTACACTGCCAGCTGTGATAGTTATGGCTCCTATTTTTCACTTAGTGGAGGACATCCTTCTCCAGGCCTTCAGCTACCATCCTACAAGGTGAGTACTACCTCCTGTGTCCTCAATAGAGTTTTAAATCCAGTTTCACAGGAGATTGATCCCAATTTTATAAATTCCCCTTATCTAACTTTATGTCATGATGCCCTTAATATCAGACTTTCTGCTCCAGTCTCTTACATGGGCTCTGATTCCTGTTAAATACATTTGTCAATGCTATGTAGCTCCTTCAGTTATAGCCCGTAGTAGATCAAGTGCCATCCCAGCTGAGTTATGTTGTCTCCTAACCCTGGCCATTGCTCTCTTGGACAAAATAGGAGAAAAGACAGAGAATCTGTGGGAGACACATGTTATCTTTTAAGGCAGTGCTTGGTAGATTTTCTTTGAGCAAGGTGCATGCATGATTTTAACATGGAGTTGTCCCAGGATTCTGGGGGGCACTAAAAGTCCCTGAGGATTTAGGATATTCTGCAATTTCAGAGAGTTCAGGAGAATATGGAGATTTTAGATGTTTATATGCATTGGCATACATGTCCCAAATCCCAAGTATAAAATTCTCACTCCTTCCAAATTAGGGTTCAGATCATGGGGCAGTGGAATTGCTAGGGTTGAGGGTCCAACATTCTCTGGAGCTGCATTACTATTATAGTTAAGTGCTGACCTTGAGCCTCAGCTTTCTGCTTTCTAGCTTCAGGAGGTAAAATTCTTTATGTTTCCAAGGTGGCACTATGGCTCATAAACACATAGTCTTAAAAACTCAGGTTTTTGCTATCTTTCTCCAATTTATTGATCACTCCTAGCAATACTTCCAGCAATTATGTTTCTCATAATTACTATTTCCCCAGAACCTCTCAATTACCCAAGATATTGATACTTCAGTGCATTCCGTCCACTGGTATACCATTCCAGTTCATCATTGATGAAAGTGTTAACAATTACGCTGCTATCTCATGCCAGAAACTATCAGTATTCCACCTATCCCAGTAAAGGGATTCCCATTGTCAATAGCCAATGAATAATTCATCTCCAAAATACCATTCTTAGGGACTGCTTCCTTCTCTTGACATCGTCTGTCAATAGCTTGATTCTGCAGAAAATGGAGTCCTAGGAATATTAGGGAATGCTTTAGAAAACAATCCCTTTCAGAGACTCAAGGAAGTAGGGCAAGGCAGAGGGAAAACTTGACCTGCAATGTAGCTGCAACAAAATCCTCTGAGTGGATCTGAAGCTGGAGTAGCTCTTCAGCAATATCTTGCATTGCACCTGATGGGTAGGAGATATGGGGATGCTTTGTACCCTTGCATGAAGCAGTCATTGGAAGAAGGCCATCTCTGCAGAGGAAGAGTTACTTTGGGCAAGCAATTCCCTTTGCCTAGGAACTTTCACAGAGATTGATCTGTGGGCATCAGTAGGTAACACTTTCAATGAGCCACTGTACTTGCTACAGGACCCATGATGAAATAGTTCTGCTACAACTTTGCCCATATACTCAGATCTATAACTTCCCATTGTTTCTTCCCCTCTTCCACACAGAAGTCACTTGCAGAATAAGGCCTGCCCCTACAATTTTCCACATAACATATCAGAAAACTTGTGAAGATGGGATATTTAAAAAGTGGGAAAATGCAGCAGGGGATGCATTAAGATTTCTTAATTTCTTCATTTTAGATCCCTAATCCTGTAGGTCACACTTTTCCCAGGGAGAGGGAGAGTATGGTATTCATAAATGGCCCAAAATACTAGAAGTAGGCTGAAAAAAATGAGGAAAGGAGAATGGAATTCCATTTTACATTCTCCATTTTTTTTTAATACTAACTTAGTGGTCCTCAAATATAGCAGCACCTTACAATCCTCTTTAATGAATTTTAAAATACACCATTACCTGGGTCCATCCTTGGCCAATTAAGCCAGAAGCTCTGAGAATGTGCTGAGTAACCTCTGGGTTTTAAATGCTTACTAAGTCAATCTAAAGTTCAGGCAGTATTGCGTAGTTACAGTAGTATATTAGAATTACAATCAACTACTCTTGTAACTGCCATCCTGGGAAGAGACCAGAGCCACGTGCCCATGTTTATAAATAATTCTGCTCTGCCAATGTCAACCACTGCTGCTTTGTGTATGTATTTGGAAGCATTGGAATGTATTTTTTTATTTTGTCCTTAATAGGCTGTGATATGGATCAAGTATATACAGTTCCCTAGGCATAAAATGACTCTCTGTTTGCTATCTTGTATTAGTCCCAAAGAGAAGTTACACAGAGCCTAAAAACAGCATAACATTTTTACAAATATTTTAAGATGATCAATGTTAAAGATTAATAAAATTATTAAATCCTCTAAAAATTTAAGCTCTCATGGAGAAATTAGAATTCAAGAAATAACATATCTTAAGTTAAAGACATAAAAGTCCACACATGTCCAACAAGCATTTAAATAAAGATCTCAATATTTTCTCCTGTTCAATTTCAGCCAAAAGAATCTCACTGAGATTTTTGGGAGGAAATGGGGTTTCTTTAGTCACTCACTGTAATGAATATAACCTTGCAACAGCTCTGAAAATGATCTTATGTATAAACCTTTAATGTGTTCTACATTTTAAACTCTGAATGATGTATTAGATTCATCATTTCAAGTTTCTATAAGGTAGCCTTCAAACAGACACTCCTGAAAATACATATTTTCAATGCCTTAACTCAGCTAATAATGTTTCCAGTCTCACTTCATGTTTCCAATCAAAGACCATAGCAGAGAATTAGTCATTTCAGACAGAATGAGGTAGAGGGAGAGAAGAAACTATTCTTGCTTTCAACCTTGTCTGAATGGTACTAATGTACAAGTTGTGCAGAATTTCAAACTCGGGGAATTTAAAGTAAATTGAGAGCTACATATCAAGAGGCTAGTTTAATCACCATGTTTATTATCTAAAGAGGGAAAAAATGACCAAACTTCCTTTCTCTTTTAGTAAATGAGATTTATAAATTCTTTGCACAGTTTGGAACAACATTTTAGTGACACATATCTTATTTAATGTGTCATTTTTCCATATAGCACATTTAATATCTGCTGTTGAAATGAAAATTTTGATGCAGGTAGGAGATGGGCTGAGGTGATACCATCTAAGCTCCCAGGTGATGCTGAAGACATCCAGTCTAAAGATAACATGGGTTTGTTTTTTAAAAAAAAATGTTTTTGTTGATTTTTAGAAAGTTGAAAGGAGGAGGGATAGAGAAATAGAAACATCAATGAGAGAGGAACATTATTTTATTTTTTAATATTTTTTTTATTGATTTCAGAGAGGAAGGGAGAGGGAGAGAGAGATAGAAACATCAATGATGAGGGAGAATCATTGATCAGCTGCCTCCTGCATGCCCCCCCACTGGGGATCGAGCCCACAACCCGGGCATGTGCCCTTGACCGGAATCGAACCTGGGACCTTTCAGTTTGCAGGCCGACGCTCTATCCACTGAGCCAAACCGACTAGGGCGAGAGAGGAACATTATTGATTGGCTGCCTCCTGCATGTCCTCCATTGGGGACCATTTTTGAACAATTTTTATATTTCTTTGTGAGAATCAAATTTATTCTGATTTATTTGGATTATAGATATACTTGGCATCAGTCATATTTCTTGATGATATCTTATTTTTAGTCTTTCCAATGTTTTCTTTATCTTCTCTCTCCTCTTATTTGTTAGATAATTTTGGACAGTTTCATTTTTCCTTTTTGTTTTGCTAACCCCATATTGATTTCAATCAATCCTTTTTTCTGGTGACATTTAATACTTGAGTATATATATATTTACACTTGTATTTTTCAATTAGTGATGTTTCTTTACTACCTCCAAAGTAGACCTGAATTGCAGAATAATTTTTCAGATCTTCACATTCAATACAGTGGATGAAACTTAAAGAAATTATGAAACATAGGAACAGGCTATTGCAATAACCTGTAAATAGCCTTTTATTTTGTTTTAGTAAAAAGAGTTTGTAGCAGTTCATCTAATTTAGGTATACAATTCTACTTGACTCAGAAAAAATACTTATTTAATACTGTCATACTTAAATAGATTGGGAAGAAGATACTCATTATTTTAATCCTCTCTCAAAATATATCTGCCTGAAAAAGATAACTTTTTTTCAAAACTAACATAGCTTTCTAAATATTTGCAGAGTTAATGATGTGCGCATTACTTAAAATTGATTACTATTCATGAAAACAATACTTAAATACTCAAAACAATGAAAATAAAATAATCATTTATATCCAGCTAGTTCATGACCCTTTAGTTCATGATATGAAGAGGCACAAAGATACAGTTTTTTTCTCTGTTTTAAGTAGATAAAAATAATAGTGTCAAGTTGCCAACCTAGTAATTGCATGAAGAAAAAGTAAAACCACAATGCAATTAAAATGATCTTTGTCATATTTTCCTGTCATATACTCTTTCTGTGTGGGTGGTCTCCAAGCATGAGATCTGTTCTTGTCATTTTGTTTCAGGTAGAAACTTTGATTTTGAATGTATTATCTCCTAATCATTGATTACTCCCTTTTGATAAAAAGTAATTTTTCTCATTTTCTATATACTTTCATTTCTTCCTTGCGAAGTGCAAGGTGTATAACTCTACATATTCTGTAAATTCCTCAAATTTTATTGTTGAAATGTCAGAGATTAGTATTAACAGATTAAATATCTAGATATGGTCTTTACAAGGGTGATGCCTTTTCATTCTAACACCAATAGTACAGCATCTAGAAAGTAGTAATACAAAGCAAGCTTTCACATCATGCAGAGACAAATTATGTGTCCCTTAACTTAACAGAATACGTTAAGCACCCACTACATGCAATGTATTTTGTAATTATTTGGGTTATAAAATCAAATTGTTTGGGTTATTTGAGTCAAACTTTGATACCCAGAAGTAGTTTCAAAATGTGATTTCTGACTATAGTTGCACATATAATTGAAATTTTAAAGACATAAGACAAAAATTCAGTAGACCAAAAAGGGCTACCTTAATCAAGGGAAAATGTTAATAATCAGTAGAGAAAAAGTATTACTAAATTCTACATCTAATCTCTAAGATTCCATATCTATCACAAGTGATGCTTAAATTCTGCAAAAATATTTAAATGAGTCGGTTGACTGCTTCTTATTGAAAAAGCATAACAACATTATGATTAAAGAAATAGATAATTTGAGACCTATTGATTTATTGTTACATATTTTTGCTGTTAATTAACATTAAATATTTATATAGAAACTGTTGTTTGTTTTGATGGCTTCCATTCTTAGGATTTCTTTTCAAATTATATTTTCTGTTCTTATAGTAGTCCTGAGTGTTATAAGTCTGATTTTTCCACCTGTAATATTTCAAGTCTTCAATAGGAGTAAGTGCAAAGGGAAAGAAGAAAACACACTAAATAGCATTTTTTTTTAGTGATTTTAAAAAATGAGTATGTATTTCCTTTTATTCACTAAATTTTGGCAAATCAATTTTTCCTACATGTATTTATTCAGTGATAATTCAGTGGCTATGTTTAGAAAGATTTATCTCTAAAACTTTGTAAGTCCCCAACCATTTTAGGACTTGTTCTGAAAAATTAAAATTAATATTTTAGTTGTCAGTGCAAATATTAACTTTTGCTTATGCTATCATTTTGATCATTTATGCTCTATGATTTTAATACCATTTTGAAAGAATGTGGTATAGAGTTCATTTCTAACCCATTCTCTACTTGGCTATATGAAGTCATGTAATTTCCCTATAATTCTTACCTTCTTAGTCAGAAATTATGGAACAAATTTAACTCAGGACTATCAACGGGATATGTCAGCATCTGTCAGTTTTTGTTTTATTTTGTGTTTAGCTTTTGAAAGGCAGATAATTTAAACTGATCCCTCAAGGAATCTTTGTTTAGTTTTATGTTCCTTAAAATTAGAAAATAAATGCATGTAGACATATACATGTTAAAGGATTGTTATAAGTACTAATTTTGATGAGTACTAATTTTATAGTTTATATACTCTAAGTAGCTTGTATAGAAAAATTGTGATTGTCATCTGCTGATCCACTCTTTAACATAAAATTTATATTTCTATTTGGATATTATTCATATTAATAACAAGCTTTTATTTAAACTCAAATTTGCTTTCCACATTTTTTGTAATTCATTAATTTATTTATGATTAGACAAAATACACTAAATATGAATTTGGTTTCTTAATTCATGCTTAATTACTTGTCTAGATGACATTTCGTAAATAATTTAAACATAAGCATACATGTGTAGTCCACTTCATATTAACTTTCTATCATACATGTTTAATATGCCAACTTTTAATATAATCTTAAGGCAGTATAACAGATTGGAAAAGATGCTACAGTTAGAAAAATTATATTTAAGTCTTTGTTTTATCTCAAAGTTATTATTTTTATTATCTCTGTGATATCTAAATAATGCTAATAATCCTTGTTTTCATGGGTTAAGTTTAATTTATGTTTATATGTCAGATCAATTATTATACTTGTAATTGGTTGGTAAAGTATGAATAGTACAAATTTGTTATTCATGTTGTTATTTACTATTATTATCTAAGAGATGTTCTTGTCAATATCACATATTTTATAGTTACGGAGATAAGGTCTATTTGTAAGGCCAGATGAGTTTGGGAGTTAAATTGCATGTAACTATTTGAAGCTATTATTATTATGGGGCATTAAGTAATGAAGGGAACATGGAGAATGGCTCATTCTAGAATTGTAACCTAGTAGGCATAAGCAGTTTTTGGTAAAAGAGTAAAAGGTGGAAGTACTGAGGAATAAGTCAACTTAAGACCAAGTGCTGCCCAGCCAGCATGGCTCAGTGGTTGAGCATCAACCTATGAACCTGGAGGTCATAGTTCGATTCCCTGTTAGGGCACATGCTTGGGTTGCAGGCTCAATTCCTGTGTGGGGCATGCAGGAGGCAGCTGATCAATGATTCTCTCTCATCATTGATGTTTCTCTCTCCCTCTCTGAAATCAATTAAAAACTATATTAAAAACACACACAGACAAACATGTGCTTAGGCTACTTAAAAGATATGTATTAAAACTGGTCAATAATTGTGATTGAAGGAAAATTTCACAATGAAATATAATAAAACAATTCTTGATGTTCGGTACATAATTTGATTGGATTAGATCACAGGAAATATGAGTCTTTCATTTATAAATTATAAACAGATCAATGAAAAGAGGCAACTGCTGAACCAGATACCTTTCATTACAGCAAATACTGAAGCAGGGTGAACCAGGCTGCTAGTGAACAGAGTTCCAAACAAATTAAGATCTGGCAGTGTTAAGAAACATTATTTATGTGATTTTTGAAATTCCAGGTTTGTTATTGCCTTACTCTAGGACTTCTCAAAATTTTAGTTACCTACCATCAAATAGCTACCTACATCTTGCAGACCATCTCACTCTCCACTGTAGTGGCCCTTTCATTTTCTTTACATTTATTTACCTGGCTTATTTTTGTATTTTAACTAGACTCTACACTATTAAAGGACAGAGATTATATCTGTAGTGTGAATTCCTACCATAGTTCTAGACACTTTGTAGCTATTCAAATACTATTTGTGTGAATAAATTAAACTATCATTTATTCTCTGTATATCACTTGCATATTATCCACCCTGTTAATATATAGTTGCAGGACTTATAGTAAAATAATGTGCATATTTCTTTTAACAGCACTAAATTTGGTTTTTCTTTCTTCATAGAAACTAACAAAGAAGCAAACAATGACAAAGCATTCCTTAGCCATATACTCAACAGGCACCTAACTAAAGATTTAAAAGCTGTAGATAGTTATATTTCTTGTATACTATTTGGTGTACAATTGAAGTTTTCCAACCTGCCAAATATTATTACAAAGATGAATTATTGAAACTAATATCTACTGTAATGCTACAGCTATTTTGGTACATTAAATTCAAAACACCTATAGGTGACTCCATTAGAAAGTATGGGTAGATTTTCACCATAGCATCAGCTAAATTAAATTAGTATTCTTACTACCTTTGATTAGCTTAATATCTATTTATTATGCTAAATTTAACAATCGCTCTCTCGTGTCTTTATTATTCCTATTTTCAGAAAATTAAATGGAGGAAAGGTGACTCAGTGTGTAGTATTTAAAAATTATGCATGTTACATGGAAGCGATCTAAATACTAAAAGAGTACCTTTTAAAACTAAAGATGTTTTTTAAGAAACTTTATTTTTAAAAAGTAACACTTCTGATGCAAAAAACTTAGGTAATTTTGGAGTCATTTCTTTGAGGGACTCACATAAGTATGTACACAATTAAAATTGTGTCCATCCCCTCCCATTAAAAAATTACTCATTATGGTCAATCTGATAATCACTCTTTATATTTGTTTGTGTCTTCCACTTTCAATACGCTGATGTGCAATCAATATTTTAGCTTTGTTGGATTTAGATAATATGAAATGTTTTGCATAGTCTGATCCTAAGCATGAATAAAGAGGAATCAAATTGATTTTCAGTCATCATTCAGTAAACACAATATCTATCAAGTAAATCCATGCCTGACATCTTTAGAATCAAAGACTGCTCAGCTACACTGATCAACACTGATTTATTTGCCACTAAAAGTCTATATAAATTTATGATTACCTTTAAAATAATCCTATTTTTTCTCATTTTGCTTTATAATATTCTGTATAGCTGTTTCTCACACTATTACATTTATACATGCTGTGTCATTACCTTTCCACTGATAGGCAAACTAAATGTCTTTCAGAGTATTTTACTCAAGTCATTTATGTAGATTTCACACAATGATTTATTAAAGACAGGAAAGGACTCTGCATAAAAACCATGGCAACTTTGTCCTTATCCTCTAATGTTTTCCTCTGAAGTAAACTTAGAATTTTTTTAAACCTAACTGAACTAGGTTTTGGTGGTTTATTTTAAATAAATCATAAATACTATGGACAATAGTAATGCTGTCACAATGCTTAATTTGATTTGGGAGTGCATGTAGGATAAAAGAGTCAAAGGTGAGTAGAACAAATTTGATCTTGTAGCAGAAGAGAAAAGGCAAGTAAGTATGAGTGTTTTAGTGACATCCTTGGGAATATACTATAACTGATACTGAGAACATCTAGAGATGACTGAACTGGGAATCTAGCATGCTGATTATAACCTTCAATACATTGTACAAAGTCACCATGAAAAGATATTATTGAAGAATAAACAAAGGGAATGTTTTTGAAGCACTTGTTCCATAACCCGTGACCTCAAACCCACATAGAGACCTTGGTACGTAAACAGATGTAAATATTTCCAATATGAGGTGATGGAAGGTTCTGGAAATAACTCCCAGGCTTTCACAGTGAGGTCCCTCCCCGCTTGCTAACCTGGCATAGTCATCCTCCAAACTACCTAACTGGCATGTTCCCTCTTAAGATAAGATTAGACGTCACCTCTTCCAAGAAAGGTTTCCTGACCTGTACAACACTCAGTTGTCCTGTGAAGTGTCCTGGGAAACTGTTTCTCTTTAGCATGGATTTTATCACATTATATTGACATTTATAGTTTATTTCCCTTATAGTAGTAACTGAGATCTGTAACATAGTTCATTTTCTGGCCCATGGTAGCCATTCATTACATATTCCCTAAAAATAATGAGTAAACAGGTAAATGAAGTAACAGCAGACAAAATAAAATTGGTAAGTGAGAGAATGAGTTACTTTACTGAGTCTAAATTTGAATACATGTTTCATCTAGTTTAGAATTAACATAGGGTCCAACAGCCTCAGGTTCTAAGTGAGAAAGTAACTCAGAAGCTTCTAGCGACACTCAAAAATAAAACATTGATATTATAGTTATAAATGCTTCAAATTAGAAATAAAAGGAAGGGGCATCTAAAGGAAATCTTTGTAGCATAGGGTGCGGAGGAATTCTACTTAAAATAAAAAACTTGGATAAAATTTTTCAAAAATAAATGTATACTTGTTCTTGAAGAAAAAAAATCCTTTATGAATATTTATCATCAAATGATTCAGCTGTAGCCATAAAAATAGAATAGGAGTGAAAATATTTGGAATTCACTTAGGGTATTGCCTTAGACCACCCTGAAATAATAAAGGATCCCTATAACTAATTATAAAGAAAACCCAGGGAGACATTTGTAAAGACAAATGACATACCAATAATTAAAATTGCTTTCTTAGGATTAAGGTCAATTTCAGACTTTCTTAACATTTCTCAGAGAAAACTGTGTTGGAAACAGTCCAACCCTCTAACAGTGACTATAATTTCATGAAATTAAATATAAACAAGATGTTTAACTATAATATAAAAATTTATATATCCTCACGCATATGTTTATTATTAACTCACAGTACCGGATTTTTGTATAATTTTTTCCCCCATTGATTTTTAGAGAGGAAGGGAGGGAGGTGGGGAGAGAGAAGCATCAATGTGAGAAAGACACATCTGGTTGCCTCCCGCACGTGCCCTGACCGAGGCTGGGGATCGAGCCTGCAACCAAAGTATGTGCCCTTGACCGGAATTGAACCCAAAACCCTTCAGTCTGTGGGCTGACTTTCTAACCACTGAGCCAAACCGGCCAGGTCAGAAATTTTTAAAACTAACTTTTCTGTCTATAGTATCATCATAGCTTTGGAAAAGCGAAGGGAAAGATTCAAACTGATGATCTCTCTCCTAGAATTAGGATTAAATGTCCACGTTTTTCCCTAAACCAAATGAAATTATTGTTTATATACCACTTGTAGCTAGTATGCCACAGAAAGCTATCAAGAAGTTCCAGTATTTCATTGGAGAGCTATTTTATAAATATATTTGTCTAAGTCTTTACTTTGATCATGGAAGAAGTCTGAGGTTCCTATTTATTGTGATGTATGATTTTATATAATTAAAGTTTATAAATTGTCACTTTTAGTGAATTTGGAACACTTTCGATGCAATGTAGTACTTTATCATGTCTTTATTTTCCTCTCATGTCAACACTAACTATTGAGAAATGGCGTTTAGAAAATTATAAGCTTTTCAGTTATTAAGTTTAATATTTGAATTATATTTTAGATCTCTTCTCTGAATACAAGAAGACTGTGAGACCATCACACTTGTTTGTGATAAGATATATACATTAAATGGAGTGGAAAAATACTAAACTAGGTTAGCTAAAGTTATGTACTGGAAAATGCTAGAAAAATGACACACAATAAATATAGCACATTTGGAAAATGGATCTTTGATCAAGTGCTAAAAGCAGTCATTTTAATTTTTTCAAAGAAAATGAAGCTGAGTTTAAATGGTTCAGAATATATTTACCCTACAATTTACTTTGTAATTTAAAATCATTTGTGGGTGATTCATGATAAAATCCATGCATGATCCATCACAAGTTTAAGATTTGGCTTTTCCCTGCTTAAACTCTTCCATACCAATAACTCACATTTATTTAGCACTTATTTGTTGTCATATTCTATGCTAGGCTCATTACACACATAATGCATAATCGGTATACATTGCTTTCCAAATTTAATTTTTAAAATGAGGTTTAGAGAAATTGGGTAGTTTTCTCAAGGTAACATGTTTAATAAATGGCAGAGTTAGAATTTTAATGGAGGAATTTGGGGCTTCCAGTTCTAGTTCTCTCTACCAAACTGCTTATTTACCAAACTGCCTATCTGTTCAGTATCATATCTTACTATCTTTATTCCTGATCATCTGGGAATCAAAACTGCAACCTTTTTGGTGTACAGTATGACGTTCCAACCAATTGAGCCACCAGGCCAGGCCCCTTCTACTTTTTTTAAAAAATATTTTTTATTGATTTTTTTTTACAGAGAAGAAGGGAGAAGGACAGGTAGAAACATCGATGAGAGAGAAACATCGATCAGCTGCCTCCTGCACACCCCCAACTGGGGATGTGCCCGCAACCAAGGTACATGCCCTTGACTGGAATCGAACCTGGGACCCTTAAGTCCACAGGCCAATGCTCTATCCATTGACCAAAGCCAGTTAGGACCGCCCCTTCTACATTTAAATACATGGTAAACTCCTATTTTCCTTAAAAAGTATCATCACGCCCTAACCGGTTTGGCTCAGTGGATAGAGCATCTGCCTGCGGACTGAAAGATCCCAGGTTCGATTCCGGTCAAGGGCATGTACCTGGGTTGTGGGCACATCCCCAGTTCGGGGTGTGCAGGAGGCAGCTGATCGATGTTTCTCTCTCATCGATGTTTCTAACTCTCTATCCCTCTCCCTTCCTCTCTGTAAAAACATCAATAAAATATATTTTTTTAAAAAAGTATCATCATATTATAGGTTTCCAATAAATTCATTCTCCTATAAAATTTAGATATTTAATATAATTAACTGGCTTTAATTTTAAATGAAAATATATTTTCTAAGTGTTTGTTAGTAAACTGAGGTCAACTTGTAGTGATGTGCATAACTACACTAGAGAAAGATTTTAACACTTTAAACATGGTCTTCCAAATGCATTTAATACACATAACAGTCTTCTTTCAGAATTTCAGAAAAGTGTCCATTTCTTCAGTGGTCTTCTTAGTCTTGTCAAGAGAGAGGTATTTATGTCATTCACCTGTAGACATTGCTTTCAATCAATGAATTGAAACTTGCTGGACTAGCCTAGTAGGAAAGGGTTGTAAAAGGTTATTTCTACAAATGAGGCATTGTTTTTATAAGAGTTGTGATAAAAGGAAAAGATGGTCAGTAAAAGGCGGCTTTTTTGTGTGTGTGATAATACAAAAAAAATACACACAACAAGCAAATCTAGGTGGAAAGCTGTATCAGAAAGTTGTATCAGACTACTTTGATTTTTAAAGCATAATTTTAAATAAATGCATGATAATTGTGGGAAATTATTATGGAACTTTCAAGAATGGCATGAGGTCCAGAAAGGAATAGCAAACTGAAGAAAAAAGCATCTGCAGACTTTGAAGAAGTCTCCTGTGTTGAGAGGGCCATGTAGCAAAAAACTACAAATAGTATCTAGGCGCTGGTCCCTGGCTGATGACCATAAAGAACGCAGAGGACTGTCCTACAATCACAAGAAATGAAATCTGTCAATAATCTCAGGGACCTGAAGTGGATTAGTCCCTAGCCTACCTTCCAGAATGTTGTGACTCTGTTAAATTAACTTTTGTTAGGTACACCCTAGCAGTGGTCGGCAAACTCATTAGTCAACAGAGCCAAATATCAACAGTACAACGACTGAAATTTCTTTTGAGAGCCAAATTTTTTAAACTTAAACTACATAGGTAGGTACATTGTTATTAACTTAATTAGGGTACTCCTAAGGCTTAGGAAGAGCCACACTCAAGGGGCCGAAGAGCCGCATGTGGCTCGCGAGGCACAGTTTTCCGACCACGGCCCTAGGGTGTTGGTGGTGAGCCAGACTTCAAGGAGAGATCACAGAGGGAAGTGAAAATAGAGAAGTTCATTACTCACAGATCCTGGGGCAGCTGCAAGGCACACCTCCAGAGTCCATGTGGTGGGAATGTCAAGCGGGGGTGCAGGCCGACAGAGCACATCAGAACCTGTGGCACATGCCTTTATTAGGGTATATGGGATGGAGTGCTTTGGACTTCCTAGCTAAGGGTGGATTGATCAATTCAAACCCAAAAGGGCACTAGTTTTATAGGCTTCAATTGGATCTTATCAAAGAGATGCACAGAGAAAGGCCCTAGGAGGTGGGGTATAGTGCTTATCACAAGGGAGTTTGGGGGAGTCTTATCCGCAATTGATGCTTACCTGGGACTCTGGAGACTGCTTTCTAGAGCATGAACTCTGGCAAAGGGCTAGTGGCATTTCAAGGCTCCTGACCACACATGTGGATACTGAGGTAGCTATATTATGTAGTTTAGCTGAACTCTCAACATAGATGCAATGCAGCCTGGCTGGACCCTGATTTCAGCCTTCTGAGATCCCGAGGGAAGGACCAGCTAAGCTATGGTTGAACTCCTGACCACAGAAAATGTGAAAGAGTAACTGTGTGTTGTTTTAAGCTTCTATATTTGTGGTAGAAAACAAAAATGAGTCATTTGAACAATTTTGAGAGTAGGGTGGCATGGTGGTGGTTACATAACGTAGGTAAAACCAAATGGGGACTTCATCCCCTGACTCAGAAAGATTGATTTAGAGATGGACTATGAAGCAAGCCAAGTAAATCAAAATTCTTTTAAAGAAATTTCTGATATAGCAGATAGAACTAAACCTTTTATGCCAGTTATCATGCTATCTGGGAAGAGCAAAAATGTGAAAATATGTTATATGTTTCTCTATCCAGCTACACATTCTGGAAGAGAAAATACATGCTTTGCCAATGAAAGAGTCATAGCTTATACAGACTTAAATTTTGGGTCTATTGTCTTTTCCCAGCATGTCCTTAATAATAATGAAATTCTGGCCAAGTTTAACTAAATGCCATCTCCTGAACTCAGCACTTATATCTGACTTCTGTATTTTGCTCTATGAGTTTCTTCCACTGCAGTGCACTACCTTGTGTATACTTTTTCTTGACTTTTTCTATCATCTTCATATCCATTCTTCAGTGATAAGAGTTGAAGTTGTCTGTCACCAGAATGTCTTTGCTCAAAAATTCAAAATACATTTCTAGAATAATTTTACCTCAGTCATGCAAATTAATTCGTCTTATGGAACTTAGTAAGAATGTCTCTGTGGCTTAGTACATGATCATTTTTTATAATTCCTCCTAGCTTATTTGAAAAGAATATATATTCTCGTTTTAGTCTTTTCTTTTTAAGTACTTTTTATTTACTCAAAAAAATTTTTTTAAAATCTTTGTTGAAAGTATTACATTCATTCCCCCCTTTTCTCCATTGACCTCTTCTAATGCCGCCCCCTACCCCAGGCCTTCACCACCCTATTGTCTGTGTCCATGGTTTAAGAACTGTTTATAGAATTTCAGTTTTTCAGTTCTGATGCAAGTTTATTGTCTTTTAAATTTTAAAAATATTTCCAATGTTGATCATTTTAAAGGGTTAAAATCTGAAGTATGGAGAAATGAATGTGTGATTCTAAATATAGTTTTAATCAAGCAAAATGGTACCATCTTGACTTTTGCAAATGGGGAGTATACTACACGGATACACAGGGCTACCGAAACAGGATGCAAAATACCTCCTCTCACTCTTGCTGCTCACTACGCTAGTGACTCAGACATTCTGATGCTGACCACGATCCTGGGACCTTTAACAGAATATCCTAATTCTGATTTAAACATTGAGTTTTGCTGGTTTGATATATAGAGCTAACAATCTACACATCTCATCCCATACTCTAAAAATTTCATACTTGTGTACTTTTGTGCTTCATCCTCTAGACCCGTGGTCGGCAAACTGCGGCTCGCGAGCCACATGCGGCTCTTTGGCCCCTTGAGTGTGGCTCTTCCTAAGCCTTAGGAGTACCCTATTTAAGTTAATAACAATGTACCTACCTATATAGTTTAAGTTTAAAAAATTTGGCTCTCAAAAGAAATTTCAGCCCTGACCAGTTTGGCTCAGTGGATGGAGTGTCGGCCTGCAGACTGAAAGGTCCCAGGTTTGATTCCGGTCAAGGGCATGTACCTTGGTTGGGGGCACATCCCCAGTAGGAGGTGTTCAGGAGGCAGCTGATCGATGTTTCTCTCTCATCGATGTTTCTAACTCTCTATCCCTCTCCCTTCCTCTCTGTAAAAAATCAATAAAATATATTTAAAAAAAAAGAAATTTCAATCGTTGAACTGTTGATATTTGGCTCTGTTGACTAATGAGTTTGCCGACCACTGCTCTAGACTATAAAATCTTTCTGGTATAGGGCTATCATCAGATATACCTGGGTATGCTTGTCTTCTCAGCTGTACCCCAGGGATAAGCACTTATTTTTACTCAGTACGTCTTTGTTACATAAAACAAAAACAAATGAAGGAAGCTGTATGGACAGCTCAGAACTGAAGCCTAATGAAAATGTTTCTCCTTGGCAGCACCACCTGAGGTTTGCCATGAAGTTAATAACAGTGAATTAATTTGCTGAGGAACAGGAGGTAAAAAACAGCAACAAAACAAAACTTTATGTGACAGCAGCTATGCAATGCACATTCATACTGCTATTTTAAAATCAATCATTAAGACCTTACTTGACTGACATATGCTGAACTTTACTATGATATATGCTCTATAAGGGCATGGACTTTGTAGATAGTGTTTACCAACTATCCTCAGCCTCTGTTCTCAGCATATGTTAGGACCTTGATTCATATTGATTAAATGGATTAATGGGTCAATCATTACATCAAGGATTAGAAATCCAAATTAAATAATAGTTTGCTAAAAAAACATTTTCCGTATTTGTTACATAAATTCCTATGGGTCATCTAATGCAACAAAACCCAGAAGTGAATTTGAAAAGCATCGATTTTTATTTATTTGTAAAAAGTCTGGGTTTATATTAAGGAAGATTCACTCCTCACCTCTGAATTCTGACATTTTTTGTATCTGTGTTCCACTTAGTCTTCAAACATAACAAGTCCAACCCTAAGGTCATCATTTTACACTCAAAATAGCTTTCCCTTCTTGTCTTCTTCATTCTATTCGAGGCATTACAAATCCTGCAAATTAGGATAATTTTCAAATGTTTTTTTGCTCCATAATATTCAGTGAATTGTCTTAGGCTTTAAGGATATCTGCTAACCACATTCATGTTGACAACAACCCAATTAGATGGGAAAGAACTCAGTCTACAGATAGGGAAGTGGGGAGTCACTTCCCCAAGGAAGGTTTAAATAACCATTATTCATGCCCAGACCCAGTCCGTTTCCCCAGTAGCTCTTTCTATGGCATTCCCTCCCATATTTTACTTTTTTTATCCTGACATCTTTTAATGCATATAATCTCCTGCATTTTAATTTTATTAATCTTGTGCTGTAGCTGAACTGTTTCATTTGTGCTTATCATCTCTCCTCAGAAAGCTCTTTGATATCTCAAAGGAAGGCTCTCTCTGGCCACCTCTGAAAGGGGAATACCTGTAGCATTTTCCTTTTACCATGTTAGTTCCTGACACTTCCTTTCAGGGCCATTACCATTCTTTTGAAACAGCCTTGTGATCATAAAGAAATCCCTAGTAGGTATCTAAAGGCTCTGTTTTAAGTTTTTTTCATTGTAGTTGACATGTACATCAAGCACAGCTCTAGTATCAGGCTGAGTTACATTGTCACTAATCTCTGTGAACACATAGTCAAGTTGAAAAGATACAGAAGAAAACGGCAATTTCAAGAGAATCTGACAGAGATAATGTAATAGGTGCTGTGATCCTCTAAGGCATCATATGATACCTGTACGGGGGACCAAACGGGGGAGAAGCTATGAAAGTCTTTTTTGGGGGTGGGAGAGGAGAGAATACTTTTTATTGAGATAAATTTACATAACATAAAATCCATCACCTTAATCATTCAAAATTTACAATTCAGTCAGAGGTAGTGTAGTCAAAATACTGTGCAGCCATCACCACTCGATAAGTCAAAAAAATTTAAACACCCCGTTAAGAAGTCATTCTTCATTTTCCCCTGCTCCTTTCTCCTGAAAACTACTAGTCTATTTTGTGTCTCAATGAATTTGCTTATTCTGGACATTTCATATAAATAAAAACATACAAATAGATTACTCTTTGTCTAGTAAGTTCAATGTTTGATCTACCTTAGGGACAGTTTCTATTTATTGCGTTTATTCCCCTTCTGTTCATAGGCCATCCTTTCTTGTTTATTTGTTTGCATCATATTTTTTGTTGAAAACTGAAATATGCTAATATTAAAATCTAGAAAAATGGCATCTGTGTAAATCAGTTATCCTTCCTCCCCAGGTTTGTGGTTGCTCCTATAGCCATTGCTATTGTTTACTTATGTGACTTTTTTGAAACTATATTTGTAAAGTCTCTGTTCTCTGTCATGTGTTGCCACTAATGTCTCTGTTCTGTTAGTTTAGTGGTGGGATGGAGATTGGACCGAGATTTGCTTACAGACCTGGAAACAATGAACTCCCAGTCTTTGCGGATGGCCTCTGTATGCATGTTGGTCATGCCTTCAACACAGCCAGGCAGTTTTCAACTCCGCCTTAGCCTTTACTTCCTCTCTGCGCAGCACCTGAAGAGCAGTCAGAGTTGAGAGCTTAGGACCATTTTTGCTTTTTCTTGAGCATTTTCCCTGCTCTGAGATTTCACATGGCCTTCTAGACTCCCAGGAACATGTTGGAGCTTTAAAAAATGTTTATTACCCCGATACATCTTATTCCCCAGCTTTTCCTCCTAAGCTTTTTAGTCAATGATGTGTTCCAAAGATTATTCATTGTCCCAGCGAACAATGGCTAATACATCTCCTTTTACTTGACAGATACCCTAGATATCTGCCTCAGCACCAGAAGAGTTTCTATTTAGTCAAAATCATGGCAACCCTTTGGAGGGTCTTCCAGGGAACCACTAGATAGGTCAAAACTATCACCATTCTTTGCAAATGAGCTATGTTTTGTTCCCTTTAGCACTGGTGCCCTACAAGGGTTATGGGTTGCTATCTTCAAAGACATTGCATAAGTAGGGAATGTGAAATTGGAATGGGGTAACTTAAGGTACCACAAAGCTCTCTGTTCTTACCAAGAGTTAGATGCCTTTTCTTGCTTTAGCATTACTCTTACTGCTGAAAGCTTTTGATGAGTTTCCAGAGTTCGAAGAAAGTTGGTTCTGACAGTTTTTACAAGTTTCTCATTGACTTTATGGAAGGATGAACTTTTGGATTTCTTTGCCATTTTCACTGACAACACTATAAAACATTTAAGATGATGTTACAACTGGGTTTGAAAGAACCCACAGGAATTAGTCAGGTGGAAAAGGTAAGAGAACAAACCAGGTAGAGACAGTATTGGGTCAAAAGGCCCAAAAACACAAGGAGACTGGTCTGCGTGCTGGAAAATGCCCCTAGTTCTTCACGGCTAACTTTTAGGGTACATTTAAAAGTAGAAAGATATGAATTTTAAAGGCGACAGGATGGAGCTCAGAGCTCTTTATGCCGATAGCACAATATTTGGATTTAATTTGAGCAATGTCAACTGAATTATTAAAAACAGATCTTTTAAACTGTTTTTATAAACATTATGGAGGATAGATAGTTTCCGAATGAATTAGATAAGGAATCTAGTAAAGAGATTAATATAAAAAACAGGAACCTACAGAATAATAAACCAAACTAAGGATATGATTGTTGAAATGGAGAGAAGAGAATGCTTAGATACTTAGTACTTAGAGACATATGTAGAAGCTAACATTTATAAATAATTGATCTCCAGTTGTTTCATTGTGTGGCAATGAGGAGAAGTGGTGAGGAAAATGTTTAGAATAATGCTGATATTTTGGCTTCAGGTCAGAGGAGACTGATACTGTTCCCTGAAATTAAGAAGATGACCATGAAGTGAAGTTGGAAAGGGCAAGGAAAACTATATGTATTCAGATTTGGACATTATGAGATTAAATTATGAAACATACAGGGTGATATTCACCAGACACTTGGAGACACTGGTTTGGTGCTCAAGAGGAATTTAGAGCTGCAGTGCAGATTTTGGATAGTCAAGGGCATGTATAAGTGATTTAAAAAACTATGGGTATAAAAAACTTAGAAATAAAAATTTAGTGAGAAGATAGTTAGGGCTACACTGGGATTCATTAATAATTGAATAGATAATTTATCACTCTTCCAAGTAAAATTACAGTTTACAGTAAGTGTCAATGAATGCTACTATTCACATTAATGTATGAAGGATACCACACTCTTTCTTAGATGTGTGACTTAACTACAGAACTAGTGAAGTTTTTATATAATCAACCAGAACATTATCTGATGGAAAAATAAGTCTGGAGAAAAAGCTTTGTTCTAATAAGATAGAATCCAAAGTTATCACTTATATTGTAGAACAGCTTATCTGGGGATAATCATTGATTTTAATCTGGGCCATCAATATGAATTTAATTTTTAATAATGTAAGCTGCCAGAAAATCAAATTGCTAATAAAACAAGCCAAGAGCTTTTTAAAAATATAACCAGGAGTTGAAAACTGCTTTTGGGAAATCTGGGGTATAGTAAAATCACCAAACATTAGCCTTATTCCCAACATTAATCTATTCTAACATTAAAGATTTAAATTAAAAAGAAATGATATCCATGTCCGGGCAAATAAGGATTTCCTTCAAGTTTTTTTAAAATAACATCATGGCTAAATAGAATAATATTATGTATAATACAAAAATACTATATATTGAAAAAATGGAAACATATTACTTATATTTTTAAATATTGAAATAATCAGCCACTGCCACTGTTTAAATTGGCAGCATCTTAATGTCAATGTTTCATTTAAGGATAGTATATGTGAGGGGCAACAAACATTTCTATAAAGATACAGATACAAATATTTTGGGCTTTGCAGTCCATGCCGTCTTTCATAACTATTCAAATCTGTTCTTGTAGTGCAAAAACAGCCATAGACAAAACATAAAGGAATGAGCATGCTTGTGTTTTTTAAAAAGCCTTATTTACATACACTAAAGCTTGACTGCCTATAATTTTCATACTTTTGATATTTTTTAAAATATTAGGGGTAAAATTACTTAGCTCACCATACAAAACAGAAACAGGCAGAAGGCCACACTATGCATTTGGGCTATAGTTTGCTAATTCCTGGTTTAGAACCTAAAATCTGCATGATTATTTTCTCCAAAAAAATACATATATATATACACACACACACAGGCTAAGATCGAGTTCTCTGGACTCTGAAAGCTCTAAGGCTGAAGCAGTTTGACGCCATCCCCCTATCTTGCTATTACTTTTATTTGACATAAAATAAAAGGGTTGCTTTTTGTTTTTATTGTGTTTCATTGGATCAAAATGGTTTTTGGACTGACTGTATACTTGTATGACTGAATGAAAATATTAACATTATTTCTATTCTGGCGGGCACTAGAAAAAAAAATCAAATGACTCAATTTTCCTTTCCCCCATCATTTTTATGTAGCTATTTTATAAGGACCTTAGTTTCTTCATTGGTATTGATTTGACCCACAAGGTGTAAGGATAAATGGTTTTTAAAATCCCATACTCATTTCAATGGCTCACAAAGGAGCATTATAACAGAGTTTATCCCAGGGTCAGAATAAATAAAGTTCATTATTGGTTCCATGCTTACAAAGCTTAGGCATTTAAAGACTCGAGTATTTTTTAAAACTTTTATTGAGTCTATCGGGGTGGTATTGGTTAATTAAATTATATAGGTTTCAGATGGACCTGGAGAGTTTTATGCTAAATGAAACCAGTGGGTAAAAGACAAGTACCACATGATTTGACGTACATGTAGTATCTAATGAAGACTCGAGTGTTTTATAACTGGAATGAAGAGTTGTTTTAAATATATCATTACTTACTAAGTGTATGTGTGTAAAAACAAGATAATTATATTGATTTTTATTTTGGATGCATAATAGTATTCTAAATATTTGAAAGTCTATCATCCCTCCATCATGTATTTAGTTCTGCTAACCTTTCCATGTACTTAATTCTTCAGTTCATAATAGTTAATAGATCTTGATGTAGTTATTATAGCATCAGGCCTGCAATTAAGCAAAATGACTATAGATCTCAGATTTATTCCTTACTAGCGATGTGAACTTGCACAGTTTACTTATCTGTGTCTTATTTTCCTCTTCTTTGCATAGAGATAATAATTGCTAGCTCAATGGATATTGATATTTCAAAGAGTTAATATATACAAATGTTTACGACAGTTTCTGGTACATTTTAAGAATTTAATACATGTGAGCCTCTAACACATATTAAAATTAGTCAATAAAATATTGTCATAAGCCTGCTTATTTTTAGTTATCTATTTCATTCCACCCAGCAAGATTATAATATCGGATAAAATAATTTGAAACCATTAAAGAATATTCCAGATGATTTTTTAATGCATTCAGAAGAATATTTTTCAACATACAAGTAACCTAAATTGAAAATCACACTTGAAAGACTCTACCAGCAGAAAGCAGCCAAACACACTGCAGAATTTTACCCTAAATCATAGAACAACTGATAGAATGCTTTTCCTTTTAGAAGGACATACTCACATTCATCCATAGACATACATTTATTTGTATCTAGTTTCTTTTACCTTTAAATATTTTGTTAGAATGCACATCTGTCTCCTAGTCATATATAGCTGGATGGGTTTTGCTGTTGTTGTTTGACAATTTGTTGCTGTAGTTGTCATTATTCTTTATAAGTTATTTCTTAGTGAAGAAAATGCTTGGCAGTTAGTGAATTTCAGTCTAAGATAAATATGGTGCTATAACCATGGTAAATCTCTCTTAACACCCTAAAATTGGTTTATGTTCTATAATTTTGAGAACGCCAACCCATACATTCCAAAATCAAATAATAATTTTCAATTAAAGGTATAATTTAATTGCATCAACTCATTACTATTTAATCTCTTCAACGGTAAGTTTTGACAGTCATATTTTTAACAGTCATATTTTTAATGAGAGCATATGAATCCATTTCCCAAACTAAGAACTATTATCACTGCTTTATCACTTGTCCGACTCTAGCTGGTATCTGAGAATTGTTATTGATGTGGTGACCACACACTCCTTGAAATTAAGTGAATAGTATTTTTTATTGTTAAGTAGCCAGTTGTTCCTAAGGGGTAGTGCAGTGGCAACTTCTAGGTTCTAGGATGGTTCACTACACTTCAATTGATTCAGCTGATGAGGAGACAATAAACCCAAATGAATCTAGAAAGTAGGTAATCAGAGTAGATCAGGTAGCATGAACTCCATGTTTATATCACTATCTTACCCTTGCAAGTCCCACTGGGGTGCTTCATAGGTGGGCCCAAGTGGATGTTGTATATACAGAGGTCTGTGTCCCAGCTCAGGAATATTTAGGAATTCTTATAATGTGACTTCTAGAAAACATGCTCACCTTCCTCTCCAGAGAGAAACCTTACTTTGATTACCCTGAAATGTAAGCAAGTTTTCTCTGGGAAGAGAATTGAGATCTTTATATTTGCTATCTTGGTAGATAGGTACATAGGTAGGTAGATAGATGATTGATAGATAGATAGATAGATAGATAGATAGATAGATAGATAGATAGATAGATGATAGATAGATAGATGATAGATAGATTCTCTATATTAATCATTGAATGTAAATAAATTTAAGTAAATGCATTTTGAATAGCTAGGCATGAAGAAATGTAAGAGATTCATTGAAATTTTCTTCTCCCAACTAAAAGAATTCTTGAGAAGAATTAAAGCGAGGAAGCTAGCATCAGAAACGGCCAATAACTTTAAAGCTCTGGAGTCACATAAAATGGCACATTAGAGAAACAATGAGATGTTATATTTGACAAAAGCAGAGTAAATAAAGCATATAGTGGTGGAAAATTAACTCAGGGAGATAAACATGGGCAAAATTATATAGAATATTTATTATCAGTTTTAATGTGGAGCTCATGTTGAGAGTCATGGGAAGCTATTTAAGGGCTTGAGTAATGGAATGGCAAGATTTAATTTAGATTTTAGTAACTTCACCCTGGATGCCATGTGGTTGTAAAATTTGAGGAAAAAGTACCCTCTAAGGAAAATGAAAGTATTATAAATCTGAAATGATTGTGGCATGTAATAAATTGGTTAGGTTCAATATGTTTTGAAATCATAAATGATAGAAGTTTCTGGCAGACAGAATATAAGCAAATGAGTGTAGTCAAGAATGAAACATTATTTTGGACTAAGTGCTTGGGTGAACTGATTTGCTGTTATTACCATGAATAAAACTAAATTGGGGAGTGGATTCAAGAGGGCTGTTTGGATAGAATGTCCCCAAATCAAGATCCCTTTGAGATGGATTAGAAATGCATTAAACTAATTATGCAAAGACAATGACTATAAGTGTAAATGTACTAGATTGTTCTGGCTAAACTGGGACCTACGGTCATAGTGACTTGTATATTTGAGATATTTATTAGATATTCAGTTGTAGAAGTCAAGTTGGGAGTTGGAAAAAGGAGCTCAGTGCTCAGTAGGGAGATGAGATGGAGATATGATTTTGGAAGTCATCAGTGAATGAATGATGTGTAGGCACACAATAAATATTTGTTGTATTACATTTTATATAAACACTATTGGCTACAAATAGGTTAATTTGGTGTGAAAACCCATAAAATGGATAAAACATTAATAAATGCTCCTATTACAGCTTGCCTGATATTTTATCACCATGTCTACTTACACATGAATTAGGCACACTGCAAACAAGACAGTTATCATGGGTCATGTTTGCATAGACCAGCAAAACCAAAAAAAATAAGCCATTTTAATTGGCCAATTCAGAATCCGTTTATAAAAAGAAAATATTACAAGCAAATCTAATGGTTTTATGTAATACTAGGGGCCTAGTGCACAAATTCGTGCACCCTGAAAGGAACTGTGGGCTGCGAGGCTGCGGTGGGCACAGGGGCAAGTCTAGGCCCATCCTTCATGCCCCAATCCGGCCCCTCCCACCGCAAACCCTGGTTCCCTGTCTGCCTGCAGCCCCACTCCCGCTGCTGCAGATAGCCATGTGCTTATGGTGCCAGCCCCACTCATACCTACTGACAGTGCGGAGCGATTGGGGCTGGCACCAGCAACAGGTGTGAGCGGGGCCAGCACCATCAGTGGGTGCTGGCAATCAGGACCAGCTCCAGGTGCTGGCAGCAGGTGCGAGTGGCAGTTCTAGCTCCAGCTACAGGTGCAAGCCAGACTGGCGCCAGCAGTGTGTGCGAGTGGTGAATCTGGCTCCGGCAGCGGGTGTGAGCGGTGGCTCCAGCCCTGATCACCCCTCAGGAGCAGGGGAGGTGGAGGAGCCCTGAGGGGCAATCAGGGCCTGCAGTCGCCACTCGCACCCGCTGATAGTGCCAAGCAATCAGGGCCAGCGCCAGCAGCGGGTGCGAGTGCCGGGCAGGACCTTGGTGCACAGGAGCAACGAATTTTCAGTAACCACCAGAGGCTCACCCCCAATGACAGTAACTGGTGCCCCTGCTCACCTGCTTCACCATCCCACCACGGCCTATGCCTGCCATGTTCCATGCTCTGCTGCCTGCTGATGACGCCCACCATGTTCCACGCATGCCCCCTAGTGGTCAGCACATGTCATAGCAACCGGTTGTTCGGTTGTTCTGCTGTTTAGTCTATTTGCATATTAGCCTTTTATTATATCGGATTGTTGATATAATCTATCCTATATAATAAAGGGTAATATGCAAATTGACCCTAACAGCAGAAGGACTGGGAATGACTGGTCACTATGACACACACTGACCACCAGGGGCCAGACCCTCAATGCAGGAGCTTCCCCCTGGTGGTCAGTGCACTCCCACAGGGGAAGCTCTGCTCATCCACAAGTCAGGCTGATGGCTGCCAGTACAGCGGTGGTGGTTGGAGCATCTCCCGCCTCCTCAGCAGCTCTAAGGATGTCTGACTGCAGCTTAGGCCTGCTCCCCGCTGGCAAGTGGACATCCCCCGAGGGCTCCCGGGCTGCCAGAGGGAGGTCTGATTGCCAGCTTAGGCCCAATACCCCGGGGAGTGGGCCTAAGCCAGCAGGTGGTCATCCCCCGAGGGGTCCCAGACTGCAAAAGGTCACAGGCCAGGCTGTGGGACCCCCACCCCCCGAGTGCACAAATTTTTGTGCACCGGGCCTCTAGTATATAATAAAATAAAGTCTTTACATTTTTATTTTAATGAGTTTTAAAGTCATGCATACCTATCTACCACCATCTAAAAATGTCCTAGCCTGTTTGGCTCAGTGGATAGAGCATCAGACTGTGGACCAAAGCGTCCCGGGTTCAATTCTGGTCAAGGGCACGTACCTTGGTTGCAGGCTTCTCCCTGGCCAGTGCAGGAAGCTACCAATCCATGTGTCTGCCATTAATGTTTTTCTCTGTCTTTCCCTCTCTCTTCCACTCTCCCTAAAAACAATGGAAAAATATCCTTGGGTGAGGATTAACAAAAAAAATAAAATAAAAAATAAAATTAGATATAGAATCGTCCCATTATCATGAAAAGTTCCAGAATGTTTTTCAGTCAATTTCCAATCCTCTACACCCCTACCCTGAGAAAAATCACTTTCTAATTTA
The DNA here is from genome assembly GCF_000147115.1 of Myotis lucifugus. Classification (NCBI taxonomy): domain Eukaryota; kingdom Metazoa; phylum Chordata; class Mammalia; order Chiroptera; family Vespertilionidae; genus Myotis; species Myotis lucifugus. The sequence continues at coordinate 3,459,952 of NW_005871065.1, forward strand.
TGTTACGATGATTTATTTTGCTTATCTTTAGGTTTCATACAAATAAAATAATAAATTATGATTAAATATACTTTCAATCTTATTTCTTTTGCTCAATATAATGCTTTATTATGTGCTAATATTATATATTTTTCTTTTTTAAGTTTTCTTTATTAGGAACTATGATGATTATTCCTAAATTAATGGTTTTATAAAGAATAAATGCAAGTTGAATATTATGAAAAGTTTTTTTTCTGCATTTACTGAGATGATCATACACTTTCCTCCATTATATTGTTAATGTAATAAATTAATTTTCAAATGAAAAATTAGTTTTTCATTACTGAGAACTTTCATTTGATCTTTTACTTAAAACAAATTTGTGTTTTTAAGTTTTCAAATTATTGGTATAATGTTCATTATACATATTTTTTATTATTTTCTTAATTACTGTAGTATATCTGGGTGGTTGTCTACTCTTTCATTGCTGATATTGTTGATTTGTGTTTTCTCTCTTCTTGATTAGTCTTGCAGGGAGTTTATTAGCTTATTTAATCTTTTTTAAAAAGCAACTATATTTACTTCCTATCCCTGCAGATAGTACCAACCTGCTGTAATGATGGTTCCTAGAATTATAAACAAGCAATAAGCTGTACTAATTGAGGTGGAGATGCTTGCACTGAGCATGTTAAGGTGAATGCACTATCCACTCTGCAAAACCCACAATATGAGCATGTTTCAGGGGAAGGTTTGGAGGTCACTCCATTTACCAAAGTGATGTGGGTGCACTGGTGAGTGAAGCAGTCACCAGCATCTTGGCTGTTCACTGGTGGCTTTCGTCTGAAAGCCAGAGCAGACCTTAGAAAGATTCTATTATAATATTGTGCTCACTGATAATAATCGGGACATTAGAAGTGCAAAATTATATAGACCCAGAGTCAATGCTTAGTCATCAATTACCATGTGTTCAATTATCGTAATGAATAATAATGTCAGAATGACAGCCAAGACCTAAAGAGTGTTAAGGAATATTTAGGACCACACAGGATCTTGAGGGCAAAATATGTGGGCAGTCAATAGGGTTATTCTAACTTTGTAAAATCCAAAGATATCAACGATGGAAGATTGTGTCTCTAAGGACAGTTGCCCCAATAAAACATCATGATGCTTTGTTTACTTTATAAACCTAAGTTAGTTTTCTGACTCAGAAAATGGACTGAACTAAAGGTTAGGTACTCAGGAGGAAGGACTCCACAATGGAATTGTACATAGGGATAATTACCTCAGTCCTTTCCCAACATAACTGAAACACAAGTATTGTAATAAGTCTGTGATGGTGAGAAGGAGGAATTGGGGGAATACCCAAGAATTTTGTTGATGCTGGTCACAAAGTCCAATTTGACATGTATATCTGGAGACCTGACGTAGCATCATGAATGTTGGCAGAGAATTCTCCATGGTGCTCTCAATTTTTACATATCTTGTATCAACTTCTGTTCTGAAATATGTTTTAAAGAATGTTTGTATATAACAAACAGCCTTAGAAGATAAAGATAGTTTCTCCTTCCAGGGCAGAGGTCAGATTGGAGTTTTGGTAATGATAATATAATTATCATTACCTCTGGGGAGGTATTTGATATAGTTTTCTAATAGTGTTTTATTATTGATTTGGATTTTGAAAGCATGAGATCCTCAACTGTGATGCAAAGCTACTCTTTGTGCAGTATCTACCTGGATCACTCCACATGACGCCCAATGGGACTTGGAGAACGGGAGTGGGGGGTGGGGGGGAGGGGACTAATGAAAACATGAAACTCAAGATTCTTCCCTGTTGTGAGTAATAAAATTCTTTGTTTCTGACCCAGGAGACTCATGTCTTCTGCTAGCATCCATGAACTTGTGGCAGGCTGACTTGTTAGCTTGCAAGCAGAGCAAATCCTAGATGCTTCCCAGTTTTTAACTATTTTTTTTCTTACCCTGCTCTACATTTGAGACACAAAAGGAACAGGTATAAAATTGAGCTCAGACCCAGTGGTTCCGTAATGAGTCCACAGACTGACCTGGTGCTCATTTTTTCTAAACACTAACCACTAAATACATAATCAGAATGAGTCTATTTGGCATAAGGCATAACTTCTACATTTGGTTCATAGCCTATGGTTCCTCTGAAACTGGTCCTCCCCCACAGTTAGGATTTTAATTAAATAACAATCCTATCTTTGAGGGTATGGCAAACATTAATAGCACCTTGGAAACTAATGACCCTGGACAGGTGACTCAACTGTTTGGAGCATCATCCTGTACACCAAAAGGCAGTGAGTTCCACTCCCTGTCAGGACACATACCTAGGTTGCAGGCTTGTTACCAGGTTAGGGTGAGTATGGAAGGCAACCAATCAGTGTTTCTCTCGCACATCTCTCTCTCCCCCCACCCCTCCTGTCTATCCCTTCCCCTTCTTCTCTATTTAAATATAGATCCTTGGGTGAGGATATAAAAAGAAACTAATGGATGCAGGAGTGGTAGCCCTACTATATCTCAATTTAATTCGCAAGTCCAGATCCTGGAAAAATGAGGCAGGATGTGGAGCATACAAATTAAATCCCATTATCTCAAGTAAGTGGTGACTTTAATTCCACTCGACCAGATGCAGTATCTGTGCTAGAGAAAATTAACATGATCACAGACACATGATATGAGGCCATCGATTTATCAAATTTATTTGTTTGTTTCTCTAATCGGAGAGAATCAGAGTAAGCTCACATTCACTTGGAAGTGATAATGGCATTTAGGTACAGATTGCCCAGGCCTATGTTAACTCTGTTGCTCCCTTTCATATTATCCAAAGAGATCTAGACTGTTTGAATATCTCACAGACTATCACTGGTGCACTGAACTGATGACATATCATACAAATAGTACAGCCTTGGTAAAACATGTGCTCATATAACCAGTCAGCACACTCACCTACCTGAGCTTTTTGATATCACCCTTATTGTCAGGGCAACTCAGGCATTTACACTTTGGTAAACTTAAGCCATTATTTTCTCCAGGTTCCTAAGGACCACCCTAGCAGAAAGTCCCTTGAAATCCTTGCCTAGCTATTATTATTTCCTGTACCAAGAAAGTACCTGTGATAATTATTATTTACTTAGTTATGCTATAGTCCCCTTGAGCCCTCAAATAGAATCTCAGAAACTGCAGTTCCTTTTGCCTGTCATTACTTTTCACCCTTATCAGGCTCAACATTTCCCCAGCCTGGTAATGATGGTATAACTCTGGTTTTGAGCCTGGCAGTTAGGAAAGCAGCTCCTGAGAGAGTCATCTGTTGTCTTGTAGAGGAAAGGCCGTATATACCTTTCTGTACACGGGAGTGCTGCATCGTACTGCACAGAGAGGGGTCACCTCTTCAGTCTCTGAATGGTGTGCACACCACAAGTTCTCAGGGTTCTAGGTGGAAATACACCATCACACATCGAAGGATGCCAAGTTTTACAAATTATGCCTGACGTTGGCATACCAGCCAGTCTTGACAACATTTAAGCATCTCTGGTCTTCTATGACTCAGATCCTGAGTTATATACTCACCTGAGTCACTTCTAGTGTAGGAGCCAAGGGCTTTTTTACAGGCTACCACGTAGGATCTTAAGCTCCTACTCTGACCCTTTAACTGTATTAACTGCCTTCAGTTTCTTCCCAATCATTCCGCTGCAGGACATTAATATAACTTGGTAGAAAGAAAAGGCAATGTTACTGCCTTTGTAGACATTGTTTTCCCTACAACTTGCAAATGCCTTTATCCTCTCACCAACCAGTCAAGGTATCTCCCACCACTGGGATGTTTTCCCAGGTCACCATTGATAAAAATCTTCCAGATCTAGTCCTGCTTCCTTGTGCATCACTATGGTCCACGTTCATTCAGGATGGAGCCTTCCCTGCAGTGGGTAATGAGAGATAGCCTTAAAACTTCACCTTATTGCCCGTTTTCTCAGACCGTCCATAGTCCCATCTGTATTAGTTCAGATTAAGAAAACCAAACAGCAACTACAACAACAAAACCCCAAGAGTAGCTTAGATGTATACAAGTTTAAAGAGAAAAGCAGCCCCTAACAACCGGGAATTGCTCTCAGACCATCAGTCAGACCTTCGTGTTGTATAAACTGCCCTGGCAGTCAGAAACAGACAGCGATATTATATTGAAATGAACAATCTCGCAGGAGTTCCATATGTCACGTTCTCTCTGTGGCTATGATCGATCAACATAAAAACAAGCCTCTTTGTATTGGTCTGCCTAGGCTGCCATGAAGAAACATCATAGACTCCGGGTTAAAACTACAGAAATTTGTTCTCACACTTCTGGAGTCTAGAAGTCCCAAAAGAGAGGTGCTGGCAGATTTGGTTTCTGGTGAGAACTCTTCATGGCTTGTAAAAAGTGCCTTTTTATGGTGTCCTTCCCTCTGTATACACTTTAGAGAGCTCTCTGGTGTCTTTCATCTTCTTATGGAGGTATTGGTCCTATAAGATTAGGGCCCAAGCCTTATGACCTTATTAAACCTTAATTACCTCCCTAAAGACCCTATCTGTAAAAAGAATAACACTTAGAGTTATGGCCTCAACATATAAATTTTGGGAAAAATCATTGCAATCCATTATATTCCATAAGCATACACATAAAAAGCATGAAAATTGTCCAAGCTACAGTGCAAAACATCCCTGTGACATAATAAGAAATGTATAATTCTTATGATAATTTTTGGTCCCTGACCCCATTTCCTGATATACAACTCCTATAACAAAATTATACTCCTATAATTTTTCTGTGAACCTTACTTTCCCATGTGATGAAGCTTTACAATTTATATTCTTTTGTGTACTAATGTGACGACAGGTGACAGGGTAACTGAATAGGATGGGAGGTTGGTTGACAGGTGAAATAGCCATGTGATTAGAGGGTTGAAATTTTCTTTTTTTTAAATATATTTGTATTGATTTCAGAGAGGAAGGGAGAGGGAGAGAGAGATAGAGACATCAATGATGAGAGAGAATCATTGATCAGCTGCCTCCTGCACGCCCCCTACTAGGATTGAGCTCACAACCCAGGCAGAATGGAACCCGGGAAATTGACCAGAATGGAACCCGGGACCCTTCAGTCCATAGGCTGACGCTCTGTCCACTGAACCAAACCAGCTAGGGCATGGAGTTGGAATTTTCATTACTCTCCAGCCCTCCTCACCAGGTTGAGGTAATCACCAATGACCAATACGTTAATCAATCATGCCTACTCAATAAAACCTCTACAAAATCTTTACCTGAAGGGATTTGTAGAGCTCCCAGCACATGGAAGTGCTGGAAAGGTGGTGACCACCTAGAGAGAGCAGGGAAGCTCTGCACCCCTTTCCCTAAACATTGTCCCATGCATTTCTTCCATGTGGATGTCTCTGAGGGGTAATTTATAATAAGCTTGTGATTTAGTAAGTAAAAGTTTTTCTGAGTTCTGTGAGCTGGTCTAACAAATTATCAAACCTGAAAACAGGGCTATGGAAATCTACGATTTATAGTCAATTGATTAGAAGCACAGTTGAGTGACAACCTGGACTTACAATTGGTGTCTAAAGTAGGGTAGGGAAGTCTCCTGGAACAGCTGTTAACCAGTGGGGTCTGTATTAACTCCAGTTACTGTCATAATTAAGTTGTAGGACATCCAGTTGGTGTCTTAGAGAGTTGGAGAATTAGTTGGTGTGGGGAAAAGGCCCACACATCTGCTTTCAGAAGTGTAGTGTGAGTGTAAAAGAAACACTGTTTTCCTCCCTTCCATCTCTGTCTTCTAGCGAATCTGAGTGACTATTGCTTCTTTACCAATTATAGCTGTATCCTTTCCCTAGTCTGACCTTCTTATAGATGGTCAATTTTAAAAGATATTAATGCTCATTGTATATATAAAACATTGGCTTTAAAAAAAATAATTTTCCTGTGAACCTTACTTTCCCATGTGATGAAGCTTTACAATTTCTAAATGATAGCCTTAAAAATACTGAAATTATTCAGAATCATGCTTCTTAGAAAATTAGAGTGTGAATAACCATTTATATTATGTTATGTTATGCCAGCATTTATTATTTCACATATACAAAGACTATTCAATAAAATACTAATTGGTAATCTACAAATCTGACAGTTCTACTCTATTCATTGCATACATATTTTTAAAAATTATATGAAAGAGGTGGAGGTAGATAAAATATGTATGATTGTGGTAACATGAAAGGTAGGAGTACTAGAATTTCCATGGCCTATTCAGTTTTAAAATATATCTAAAAATGTATGATGAAACTTCTGCTACTTCTATAATTCCTTGTCTACTGAAGGTTTTAAAAGAGGCTTTAAATTACTAAATAATACTGGCTGCAAATGCATAGTATCTTATAATCTGTGATGATTGAGTCCATTAAAAATGCATCTTCTTTCCCATGTCAGTGTATATCACCTTTTCTCTTGTGTTGTTCTTGAAAATGTTTTTTCTGTTCGTTTGAGTAACTCCTCCCACTTATTTTCCACAATTTGGCAGCATTTTTTAGGATGTCTGGCAGACATTTCAATTTTCTTGGCTGGAAACATTCCAGGGCACAATGTGTGTGTGTGTGTTCTTTTGTTTGTTTTTGTTTTGTTTTTGTGTGTTTACAATTTTTTATTGAATATCAAAATTGTTTCTACTTATATATCTACCTAATAATGGTAAAATTATTACCTTGCACGAAATTTAAAATGAAGCTTTTACAAGTACCAAATATCCAACTAGATTCATGATAGATTTACACACTAAGATTTGTGTGCTAAAAGAAAAACAAAAGGAAGACTGTAAGCATGTGCATGAAGATAAAAAACTTGTAATGCTAAATATTCAAAACATGTAAAATTGCTTATATGGAAAACACACTCAATTTGTAAATTATATGACTTGCTTTTCAGGTTCTAAAATAAATATTGACCAGCCCTGGCTGGTGTGGGTCATTTGATTGGGCACTGACCTATGCACTGAATGGTCACCAGGTGGATTCCTGGTCAAGGCATACGCCTGGGTTTTAGGCTCAATCCCTGGTGTGGGGCATGCAGGTGAGAGCCAATTTATGTTTAGCTCTCATTTCTCTCTCTCTCTCTCTCTCTCTCTCTCTCTCTCTCTCTCTCCTTGTTTTTTTTCTTGTTCTAGTGAAAAAATTATTATTAAACATTTAGAAAAATCAATAACAAAGCAATAAACAAAATGTTTATATCTGAATACATAGGGCAGCATATGGCATATCAGGTATCATTGATTCAGTGATGACTGGGTCCAATAATCTATAATTTTAAATGTACCACTCTGCTGATTTTGACGAACAGCTTACATTAGGAACAAATGTAATAGTAGCAAATATCCTCAATAGCATTTCTCTAATATTAATATTACAAGAAAGGAGAAATTTACCTGACAGGATTACAACTTCAACAGGGTATGGGTATGTTGTAAAAACTACTCTGAGTTCAGTCTTGCAACACTGGTGTGATGTAGCTTTCAAAACTGGATGTTTCGTGTAGAAGCCAAGTATATGAAATGCAATGCCAATTCATTCAGGATTATAACCAAGGAATTTTCCAGGAAATTAAGCAGCGAGAAAAGGAATTGAACATTTGTACTCAAACTAAATGAAAAGAAATAATTATTTTATGTTTCCCTATTTACTGGAAAGAGAAAAGGAACCCATACACTCCTTATGGCAAGACAGAATTCCCTGGAGACTTTACTTTGGGGACTGGCAGTAAGGAAAGTACTAGAACCTTTGCGGGGGCATCTGCTAATAGAAATTATAGACAAACTGTCCCAGGGCCTAGAGCAATGGTAGTGTTTACAACATTTAGTCAAGATTGGAACATTTTACTGCAATATCAGGGACAATATAATTATTATTTTTAAAATACATTTTTATGTATTTCAGAGAGGAAGGGAGAGGGAGAGATAGAAACATCAATGATGAGCAAGAATCATTGATCTGCTGCCTCCTGCATGCCCACAACCCAGGCGTATGCCCTGACTGGAAATCGAACTGTGACCTCCTGGCCCACAGGTTGACACTCAACCACTGAGCCGCGCTGACTGGGCTACAATAGGATTATTAACAAAGGTCTTGGGTGTGCAATCAGAGCTCCACGGTCTTTAAATATCAATGTTTCAGGATTGAAACAGCAATTTTTGGTTGAAGAATATTTTATTGAACAGGACTGCGTAGTGCTTTTAAAAATATTCAGCATGTCTGAATCTTGTTCAAACCCTCAACCACACACATATAGCAGTCTGCTAGTGTTTTTGATATTCTTACATGAGGGCTTGAATATTAAATATTAATGTAAAGCTAGACTTTTATGAACTCTCTAAGTTTTCTTGCCCTGTTCAAATAATACCAGTTATAAGGTATCTTATACTCCCCCAATATTTTATTTCTTTACCTTTAGCATTAATTCTTCAGCCTGTAATTCTTCAATATCTTATCTCTATGCTTAGCTCTATACCCTGCCTGTCAACCAATCCTATTCCATCCTTGTGCACATTTATAAGGCCTCAACAAGCATGTATGTGAAAGTATACACACCTGCATGCAATCTTGAATTCTCACAATTCACATGAAAAAAAAAGAAATTAAGTAATGCAACTGGGTCCTGAAAAACTGAATGGGAACATAAATGGGAAATGATGAAACAGTTTCTGTGCCAGAGTCTTCATTTCTTATTTGCTATAGTCTTCTGAGCTTATTCGATTGCTTATAGCAATTGCAATGTTGCCCTTGTAATCATATTGGGATATTGCAAGTCTTGAATGAATAGAGCTATAAATTCTCCAAAAAGATAAAAATTATGAAAGTGTAAACGTTGTCTTTATAACTAAAAATGTCCATATTTTAGTTATTAAGAGTCTCTATGCTTTTGATTTTATATCCCAGTATTACTGAATGATTTATTTTTGTCTATTTTATTAGCCTTGTCATCCCAAAGAAAATTTCCACCAATGAATGGTAAAGAATAGCACGGCTGGTGTGGCTCAGTGGTTGAGTGTCTACCTAGGAACTAGAAGGTCATAGTTTTATTCTGGTCAGGGCACATGCCCGGTTTGCAGGCTTGTTCCCCAGGAGGAGGCATCATTGATCTCTCATCATTGATCTTTCTATCTCTCCCTCTCCCTTCCTCTCTGAAATAAATAAAAACATAATTTAAACAAAAAAGAATAAATGAAGATTATAGTTCATACTCATTGCATTTGCTCTTCCAATACACTTTATATAGTATTCAAATAGGCAGCAAGCCGAGATTCCCTTTGCTATTTTCAGGTTTAATTCCTTTGCCGAATCAAATGCTGTCTCCTAACCTCTCAACTTCTTTCCTCCTGCGTGGTAACATTTTCTGCTTCAGTGGATAGTGATCTGTTGTTAACATGCCAGGTATTTTTAAGACACTGATTTATAGCGGGGTGTAGCAGAGAAATTCCAACCTACGCCTCTTGATCAGTGAAACAGGTACTCATGCTCCAATTGTGCTCTGATCTCTTACTTGGTCACAGGCCAGATTGGAAAGCAAAAAGGACTGGGAAAATATAAATGATTGCCTGGGAGAGGTTGTGTGGTACTTTAGGATACAGAGACTCCGGCAGTGTGCAATTTGAAATTCACAATAATGGACATCTCACTTTGAGACATTGCTATTGTAGATAGAACATGCTATAATAGAGAATAGAGAAGAGTTAAAAATAATCCATTGCATTGTGCTGGTATCTATGATGCAATTCTGCTGCTTAGAACTTCTGCCACTTTGTATGTGGAAACCAATTAGGTACAGGAAGCTTATTGGACGCTACACACAATCTAGCTGGCCCCGTTGCTTTTTAAAAGAAAAGAGTGAAAAGACATTTGGAATTTCTGTGTTCTGGTGAGATGTGGCCCAAAGGCTAGAAAAAAAGATACAATTTCCAGCAATTATTCTTGATGAATTGTAATGCACATACGTGTACTAATATATTTTAGTCATTTTCTTATCTAATACAATATTTTAAGGAAAATGAACCAAAGCTACTGAATCATATATAAACAATCACCAAAGTCCCCTACTCTTAAAAAAACACACACAAAACAAACACAGGGATAATTTATGGAAATATATATTTTCTCTACTTTGCAGGCACTGATTTTTTTTTAAACAATTAAATGTTTGTTGGGATTTTTAATGCAAACTTTATTTTCAAAAACTTTATGACTTGCTTGTAAAAGAAATCAGCACCAAACTAGAATTTGTCATAGTGCGTACTTATTGGAAGGCAGTGACATTTCAAATGCATTTTTAGAATGTACATCATAGACTCTATTTCCAAGTGACGGGCTGCCTTAATTTCGGAACATTTCAGTGCCTCCCAGGATCTCCTTGCAGCAGCCCTACGTGGATGCTCTACTCTGTGCAGCCTCTTCTGATGCACAGATTGGGGGAACTCTGGAAATCTCAGCAGAGTGTAGGGAACAGAAGGGTAACTTATCCTGAAAAGTTGCTGACTCGGTGAACTAAATCATATTCCTGTATCAGGATTTGGGGAGGGGGCGGGGAACTGGAAAACTCCAGCAAGTTCAATTTTATTATGTGAACAAAATGTTACAGTTTGTAATTTTCAAGTAAACCAATTTCAGATACACCAATGCAAAATAAACAGGGAAAAGCAGTGACCAATGCATTTTGTTCAATGTCCTGAGCTTCAGTTAAAGGACAGATAATTAAAGGCAGAAAGGAAAAATAAAACAACAACAACAAATGGATGGCCAGAGAAGGTGAAAAATATACACAGTAGTAAGACATAGGAACATGGAAGTGAAAATCAACAGATGGAAATTTGAGTTATTAATCCATAACTTACTGGCTGTGGTAACAAAGCAAATTATCTCTACTCTTAAGTCTTAGCATCTTCAACTGTGACTTATAGAATTTTGAAACTTTTTAAATTCCCTCCCAGAAATTAAATGCTAAGAAATATCAGTATTTTTTCCTATTTTTAAAAATGAATGGCTTTTTATTATTTATTTATATATTTGTTTTTTAATATATTTTATTGATTTTTTACAGTGAGGAAGGGCGAGGGTTAGAGAGTTAGAAACATTGATCAGCTGCCTCCTGCACACTCCCTACTGGGGATGTGCCCACAACCAAGGTACATGCCCTTGACCAGAATCGAACCTGAGACCCTTCAGTCCACAGGCCGACGCTCTAGCCACTGAACCAAACTGGCTAGGGCCGTATTTTTTCCTTTTGAAAATAAAAGCTAACTAAAAATCCTATAGCTTTATAACCAATTAAGAATTTCATATTATGAAATTAACACTTAGAAACTTAACCAAAGCCTGATCTTATCAATTATCCTTCAGTTTCTTGTTTTTCAATTATACGAATTATATTTTATGAGACTGAGCTGAATGATGAGAATTCAATAATACTAAAGAATATTAAGGAACGTACATTTTAAAAAATGATATTTTAAAAAATGAAAGCAAAAGTGTATAATTAAAATATATTTATGTGTCCTGAAAGATATATAAAAGGTTCAGAAAAATTTATTTTCACATAAAACGAATGTGCTGGAGTCATGGGCCCTTAATACTTTTAAAGCAGGCAGCTGGGCCAGGCCTATAATAGTTTTTTGCTGTACTGTTTGGCTTCATCTATAGTGTTTTCTACTTAATAATTATGGATGTTTTTGTTGTAAAAATTAAATATATGTGTATATATAATATATATCTATATAATGTTTATATATAATCTTGATTTTTCTCTTTATCTAGTATAGGTTGGCTTTTCTAATAAGAATAAAATCAAATTTTCATGTCTAAATACATTTGGTCAATTTGTAGAGGAGACTTAGCTTCATAAATCTGTTTTCCTGGCCATTACCTCAAAATCCCAAATGTCTGTCTGCCTCTTGCAGATGGACTTGCAGGAGCAAACAGAAAGGCGGGGATTGGCCTTTTGCTGGGTTTGATGTGGTTCTTCCTTTTAGGGCAAGCCATTTCCTATAAGGGGATCTTTTATTGCTTTTCTAATATTTATTTTCTGAGTTTCTCTCTCTATTTATATTCAAATAAACTTTGGTGGGGGAAATTTTTTCTCAAGACCAAAAAAGTCTGTAAGCATAATTTCACAAGACATATATTTATGTTCCATAGCAGCAAGTCTTTCAATTGGCTATCTCACCCTTTGCCAAAGTGGATTAAAGTACCAGATTGAGATCAAAGGTTATATTCTTTTCTCTCCCTGCTGGACATGGGCCCACAGGTCAAAATGTAATAAGATGAGACTGTAGACATCCTCATCCCAAACCAAGTGTTGATTGTGGATGGCAGAGGTTTCAAGAACTTATTAAATTGATTTGCAAATTAATTTAAAAAGAAGTAGATGAATAGCTTTGGTGGACACCCCTCTGCCAATTTGGCGCTGTCTTTTGAGTTATATTAACTTTTTGGCAAGTCATGAATATGATAATGAAAGGGAGATACAGGTTAGGGAATAGCACGCAGGCACTAAAGGTAAGAGAATGTGACAGATATGGATTTGTTGCTGAATTTAAAACCCTGGATGTTGTAACAGCTAAACCATTTAGCACAAAAATTTAAAAAGCCAATATTTATTAAATACACGTATATAAAATAATATCAATTACGATGATCTCTTGCTCTCATATCAAATAAATATGCAGGGCAAGCCAGTAACTTCATGATGCCTTTCATGTTTTTCCACAATCTCATTTGTTAAAAATATAGAAATCAAATTTCAGTTCCATGAAGTAAATTTTAGAATTTCTCACACCTGTTGTTTCTTTTTATTAAATCTTTATTGTTGAAAGTATTACATATGTCCCTTTTTTCCCCCCACTGACCCCTTCTATCCCATCCCCACTCCTTACCCCTGGCCTTCACCACCCTATTGTCTGCGTCCATGGATAATGCACATATGCATACAAGTTCTTTGGTTGATCGCTTCCCACCCACCCACACTTCCCCACCTTCCCTCTGAGATTCCACAATCTGTCCTATGCTTCTCTGTCTCTGGATCTATGTTGTTCATCAGTTACACCTGCTCCTGTAATAACAAAAATCTGGACCAACTGAGAAGCAGTGAGTTTTCTTCCACTCACCAGAGAACGAACATTGCAGGGCAAACTGCCAACACGAATGTCACGAGACAGAGCCATTCTAGAGAGTTAATCTGAGGTCTGGTTAGCTGGAGCAATGTGTGCTGGGATGGTAAACCAGTAAGACAGCTTCAGTGGTGATTTTGATGAACCGATGAAGGCTGAGTGTGAAGGAGAAGGAGACTGAGGAACTCCCGAGGCCACAGTTTGGAGGGTTCCCACACTTTATTTTTTTTTAATATTTTTATTGATTTTTTTTTACAGAGAGGAAGGGAGAGGGATAGAGAGCTAGAAACATCGATGAGAGAGAAACATCGACCAGCTGCCTCCTGCACACCTACCACTGGGGATGTGCTCGCAACCAAGGTACATGCCCTTGACCGGAATCGAACCTGGGACCCTTCAGTCCACAGGCCGACGCTCTATCCACTGAGCCAAACCGGTTTGGCAGAGTTCCCACACTTTAGTGGTACCTCCAGTGGTACCACTAAGGGTCTCACATGGACGTCCGAGAAATATACCTTCATGGCTCCCGAGGGAGGAGGAGAAGATTCATTCTTGAGAAATATCCCCAGAATATTCTCCCATAACAAAGGACCTACTGTCCAGAGAAAGACTTGGCCAAAGCTTTTACTT
>NW_005871065.1:3473846-3491336 GCF_000147115.1 Myotis lucifugus
TCCCCAGTAGGGAGTGTGCAGAGCAGAGCTGATCAATGTTTCTAACTCTATCCCTCTCCCTTCTCTCTGTCAAAAATCAATAAAATATATAGGAGAAAATAAAAAATAGAGTGGGCACACTGTAGTCAGAGGAGGGAGGAGAGAACCGAGGGAAAGTGGGAGGGGGCGCTATCACTGGAGAAACACGCATGAAAGTTACAGCCCAGAGTTCAAGACTGGCATTTATACATTAGATTCCCTTCCTCTATCCACTACTACTATACCAACAGGGCTTTAGTGTAAGAACAGTGGGTTAGAGTTGAAAGAGGCAGTCTCTTTCTCATAAGGAATACTTAGGGAAGTCCAAAGTCAAGAATGATGGCAAAAACAATGACACTAGATGATTTAATCTTGTGGTGCTTAAAGCTACAGAATACATGACACCGCCCCACTCTTAACATAATTAACATAAATCCTGACACTGAAGGCCGATTTACCTCAGTTTCTATTACCCAAAATACATCTGTCTTTCAAAAAATTATTAGGAAAGAAAAATAAAAAGAATTAAAAAAAGAAAACAATATTAGGCATGCCAAAAAGCAATGGAAAACACAATCTGAAAAGACAAATGAAATATCAACACCAGGTTCTGATATTACAAAGATGTTTGAATTATCAGGCAGATCATTAACAATAATTATGTTTATTAACACGTTAAGGCTTCTAATGGAAAATATATCTATACAACATGCAAGAACAGGTAGGTATGTAAGCAGAGAGAGAGAAGGTCTGAGAGAGAATTGAAAGAAAATGCTAGAAATCAAAAAACATTGTAACAAAAGTTAATGTTGCCTTGAAGGGCTCATGAGTAGAATCATGGTGGCTGAGGACAGAATCAGTAAATTTGATGATAGGTTAATTGTCTAAAGCTGAAAGAAAATAGAAAAAAATACAGGGGGGAGTGGTAAAATTTAAGAGGTGCAACACAGGCTCCATGGGAGCAAGGACCAGGTTTGTCTTGCTCACAGAAGGAACTCCACAAATTAGATTAAGTGCCTATGATTGTTTGAAATTCAAGGCAGATATGAACTAAATGAATGCATAGCTAAATGGATAAAAAACAACTTTTAGTATATTCCATGATTCACATGGCTTAATAGGTTAATACTTTTATTTTGCCTTAAGGGAAATAATGGCTGTGAAAAGGCAGAAGAGGGCAAAGTGTAGGGGAGATACGTGGAGAAGGCTTTTTCTTCACCAAATGAAAGGGATTGCTTCACTCTCTTAAAACAGAAACCTCACCCTGCCTGGTGTGGCTCAGTTGGTTGAGCATCATCACATGCACCTAAAGGTCTCTGGTGCAATTCCTGGTCAGGGCATATACCCTGGTTCTAGGCTCGATCCCCAGTAAGGGGTGTGCAGGAGGTAGCCTATCCATGTTTCTCTCTCACATTGATATTTCTCTCTCTCTCTCCCTTTCCTTTCCTCTTTCTCTCTCTAAAATAAATAAAAACATATTTAAAACAAACAAACAAAAAACACCCAGAAATCTCAAAGTCCAAATGCACCGTTGGTATGATCAGGCCTCAATTTTTAAAGACAGAAAGGTAAAAGGTCTTTAGTTCTTGTTCTCAAGGACCCTTAGTAACAGCACATATGAGAAATCAGAGCTCACTGAATGTGACCTGCTATTATCTATAGAGCTATTTACTGACTCAACCACAACAAAAGCATTTCATAAAGAAAAGTGACATTAGCCCTGGTCAGTGTAAGTGTGGCTCAGTTGGTTGGGCATCGTCCTGTGTACCCAAAGTTGCTGGTTCATTTCCTGGTCAAGTCACATGCCTGGTTATAGGCGATCCCCATAGGGAGTGTGCAGGAGGCAGCCAATAGATGTTTCACTCTCACATCGATGTTTCTCTCTTCTCCCTTTCTCTCTCTCAATAATCAATAGACTATTCTGTACAACAGAAAAGTGACATTAAATTCAAATTTCAAACTCTGCAGGGCCTAGGCATATTGAGGAGAAATATTCCACTTTGATTTCCTTTGCATGCTATGGGAAATCCGACTGATGATTGCAATGTGCTTATTCCCATGAAGAGTAAACTCAGGTCCACTCTCTCTCTACTCTCACCCTTTCCGGATCTAAGTAACCATGACACATCCATTCATCCTCAGCGAGTTTAAGAGGATTTAAGATTAGGGTTGAAGAGAAAACCCAGATGTTGGTCTAGGAGAAGGTAGAATTACACAAGGAAGAAAATAAGACCTATTTAAAAAAGAGATGGTTTTTGGTGAAATGTAACAAATTTTATATTCATAAGAGGTAATATTTTAGTTTATATTTCTGGACAATTTTCAACAAACTCTTCTGAAAAACAATACTCTAGAGCAGCGGTTCTCAACCTGTGGGTCATGACCCCTTTGGGGGTCGAGCAACCCTTTCACAGGGGTCGCCTAAGACCATCGGAAAACACATATATAATTACATATTGTTTTTGTGATTAATTACTATGCGTTAATTATGTTCAATTTGTAACAATGAAAATACATCCTGCATATCAGATATTTACATGACGATTCATAACAGTAGCAAAATTACAGTTATGAAGTAACAACGAAAATAATTTTATGGTTGGGGGTCACCACAACATGAGGAACTGTATTAAAGGGTTGCAGCATTAGGAAGGTTGAGAACCACTGCTCTAGAGGTTACAGATCAATCAGTATTTATTGACTTTCAGGAGTCAGGGCTATGATATTAGATCTAACATGAGTTCATGGGGGTGCTGTTGAAAACATGGTTTTAATAGTGAACAAAATTAATCACAGTGTTCAGGTAATAAGGAGAATAATTAAGTATTTTTTGCGTGCCCTGGACACACTGAAAATTTTATTAAGAGCTGTATTCAAATACAGTAAATTGATGGCTCAAATGTTACTTTTTACTTTTTATGTTGGACTTTTACTCTATGCATGATTTTGTAATACTTAAATTTAAGTAGTGAAAATAGTACATTGCCAATTAGAAAAATTAGTCTGTTCGGTGCTATATTTCACTTCTGCATTCTAAAGTTTGGTCATAGTAGCCAGTGGTCAGCAATCATTTAAAAAGCATGGTTTGTGAATTCGTAGGAAAGCAGAGATACAGTATCATACATATTCCTTCCTGGAATTAGGCATGATTGTCATAGAAAAGTTGATGAGATTTGCATATAAATTGATAATTGGTGAATTGTTCCTTTCCAATTGTTTATATTTCATTTATTCTGAGCAAAGGAATATGGTGAGGGGAAATAATATTTTAAAGCAAATCTTATATTTTTTTTCAGGAGAACAGATTCACATAATCTTGCCTCTGAAATATATATAGTACAATCTCATATCAGATGAGAAAAACTTTGAACACCACTGAAATACAGACAGAAGATAAATGTCCACATTCAAAATAGCTATTACTGACATATATCATCTATGGGTTTAATATTTATTGAGTCTTAAGAAGATTATACATACAAACCTAAAATGACCTGTATACTTTAAAGTTCTCAGATCTTTCACCAGTTGTTTTACACACACACACACACACACACACACACACACACACACACACTTAGTATATTGCTTGCTTTAATATAGTAAGGAACAGTTTCCTTGACCACATGTGTAAAACTGGAGGATCAACTTTCAAAACACATTCTAGAAGTTATTTGAAACCATAATAACTGTGTATAGAGAGATTGATGGTTTCCATTATTTACACATTTTGAAAGCCAGATACATTCTTTTTTCCTATGTTATTTGTGTAAGATAGCTCAATCTCCCAGATCTTTAAAGTTAAACAACTATGAAAAAAATAAATACCTGCCTTCCCTCTACTATAGATTTCAAAACTTAGGGTGAACATAGTAATTTGTAAAAAGTTGGAGACCCAAAGTTCAAGGTACCTTAAATTAGCATTTGAACTCCCTGCTGAGTAATAATGGCAATGTAACAGAAGGATGAACTCTCACATCTATGCATAACACATTTTTAAACCTAGCATTCTCCCCAGGTAGTACATGATAGTACACATGGAATTATGTTCAGACTGGGAAAGCTAGGAAGTTTTCTGTAACAATGACTAGGCATCTAGTTGGAAATCCTCCAGCTAGACTCTGACTTTGGGATACAGAAGTTCTTCTGAGAAAATACATATTTCCATGCTTTGAGGGTTTATATATGCTAAAACTGGACTGGTTGCCAATATGTCACAAAGCATTTTTTTTCAGGTGTATTTTTAATTAAATTCAGTTTTCTCTAAAAGCTGAGAGGGAAATGTTTTTTAAAACCATATATAGTTACCATAGTATTTTATAGCTAAAATGCACCATTTAAATCAATTATATCATTTATATTTCTCTCCTTTAGAACAGTTCAGTTTCAGTTCTGTGACAAATATTTCAAAATCAATAATGAATTCAATGAAATGTATAACTTTATGGACTGTCTTTTTTAATTATTAAATTTGATGTTACATTTCATAAATTTAAAGTGTACAGCATGTTACTTTGATACATTTGTATATTGCCATATGATTGCCATTGAAGCAATATTTGTCACATAATATTGTAGTACAATATTATTATCTACTAGAGGCCCGGTGTATGAATTCGTGCACCAGTGAGGTCCCTCTGCCTGACCTGTAGGATTGGGCCAAAACAAGCTCTCTGACATCCCTTGAGGGGTCCCAGATTCCAAGAGGGCGCAGGCCAAGCTGAGGGACCCCACCAGTGCACGATCAAGGCTGGAGAGGGATGCGGGAAGTTCGCCAGCCGGGGAGAGACCATGGGAGGGCTCCAGGGCGTGTCTGGCCCTTCTCGCTCAGTCCCAATTGGCCGGCCCCCAGCAGCAAGCTAACCTACCAGTTGGAGCGTCTGCCCCCTGGTGGTCAGTGCACGTGATAGCGAGCAGTTGAGTAGCCTTAGCATATCATTAGCATATTATGCTTTGATTGGTTGAATGGATGACCAGACACTTAGCATATTAGGCTTTTATTATATAGGATATTCATTATACTGTGCATTGGAGCTCTATGGCTTATTTGCTAGTCCTTACAAGAAAATACAGAACGTTTCATGAATTTGCATGTCATGTTTGTGCAGGGGCCATGCTAATCTTCTCTGTTATTATTTCAAGTTTAGTACATGTGCTACTAGAATGAGCACTTGATATATTGTTTTGAGTTATTGTAAATATAGTAAACTTTAATTATTACAAATGTCTGTTCCATGAGCAGCTAAAATATTAAAGTCAAGGTAGTGGATTACATAACTGGTACAAAAAATATGAATTATTTATTGTTCTTTAATTCAGAAACATTCAAATAACAAGAGATAACGATAAGAATTTTTATAGAATGCAGAGAGGATATTTTGTAGAAAGAAAACGACTAACATGATTTCATACAAGATTATTTTTTGAAAATGTTCATTCTCTACCCATTTCTGACAAGGGCAAAGTCACACTCCCGACTCTTTGACTCTGGGCCTGAGCACATGACTCGTTTTGACTAAAGGGGTGTTGGCTGATGTAACACAAGTGAGAGATGCTCTCACATTTCTGCCACAACCATGAGAAAGTCATACCCAGGCTGACTACTGGTCCCAGTAGGAAAACTGAAACTTTGGGGGCAGAAATAATTGCTCCTATATTTGCTCAGCTTTGATCTTCTCTGAATAAATGACAGTGGTTTAACACAATGACTTCTAACTTTTTTTTGCCACCTTTTAAAGATAATACTTAACTAGTTGCTTGAACTTAAGACACATTGAAATACTTTATTTTTTACAATGTCTTAACACATTAGATTTCCACAGCCTAGCGTTTTCATGCCCTTTTCAAAGCCTACCTTTCATGGTCCTCTTCAAATGTCACATGTCTCCGAAAACAGCCTCCTATCAAAATTTACTTAAATTTGCTTCCCAGAATATAGCCTTGTTGTTTTGCAATGCTGAGAGATTATACATTGTGTTATAACTATCTGTGTATTCTTCATACATCTGCTACTGGAACATACCTGTGAAGCATGACTTGTGGCATACTTATCTCACTAGATATTGCTTATTATGCATATTTCACTTATATTTTTGTAGTGAAGAAATATGTTTATTAAATAATATATTTGGGAATTCTAAAAATAAAAATACTTGTTCCTTTATTAGAGGTAGTGGATAAAGAAATAAATAAGTTTTTATTGGAACAAGCATAAGTATAACTTACACACATTACAAACCAGTCTTAGGATCACTGGCTTGCAGAGTGGAGGGTTCCTCAGTTGTTTTTTGGCTTGCATCAACATCAGTATTTTCCATTTAATATGAAGAAAACCTCTGCTCTAATCCTACTATTAAGGAGATGTCTTCTTCAATTTCTTTAAAATTAATAGAAGATTATTTGCTTGATGTACTGATGCTCTTCCCCTGGTGAACAAAACTGAATAATTTAGAACTAGAACATTAAGATACCTTAAACTATATTTTCTGCCCCAACCCTGATTCCACAAGGAGTCTTGGTGCATTTTAAATATATTTAAATGAACAATAGCTTTTAGGATCCACAATTTGGACTCCAGGTATATTTATTATTACCGGGGTGCCATTGCTTCCCAGACTTCTCATTGCGCAGAGCTAGGGAATATATGTACACCAATCCCTGCAAATAAAAATTTCGATGTTTCTATATCTAATTATTTATACACATATATATATATGCTAATAAGTTAAACTTCATTCCAATACCACAGACAAATTGCCTTTTTTAAATAATGTTTTTTCTTTATTGATTAAGGTATTACTTATGTGTCCTTATTGCCCCATTGTATTTATAAATTCTTTCTCCAACAGTGAGAAACCTGGCTCTTATTAACTACAATATATTCACTTGTTTGATTACTATAGTATACATCCAAAGAAGTTTCAGAATTGCTACCCATATCTCTGCATGAAACATACTTGTTACATACATATGTTTGTTTTTTTTTGTCCTTGACAATATCCAGTCAAGGTACTATTTTCTGAAATTACTTACACTAGTTCTTTTCTTGGCAACCATCAGCATGCTAATAGAGTTAGGGTTATTTATTAGTGTTTGTATTCCACTTTGAGTTTTCCCACATCCTGGTTGATTTTAATTGTTGATTTGTCTTTGAAATATATGAAATATTACTATAATTCTAGCATTTTGAATATACAAAAGATAATGAGAAATGTCACTTCCTTCTAATCTCTGCTATGTTATTAACAATACTTCTTTCCATTTCTTTTCTACACATGCCTGGCAAAAAAACAAACTCTTTTGTTTCTGGTTTATCTTTTCTTCAAAACTAAAAAATAAATTCATGCTCACAAAAAGATGCAGTCTTAGAATAAAATATCCATCAACCTGAAGTAAGGACTAGCTACTTGACCAACAAAATAAATATAATAGACTTGGTTATAACCCAGAGAATAAAAATAATAGTGAATCCATAAATATGTAAATAAATACACATCTTAACATACTTTAATCACAAAGGAAAGACAACAACATTACAGTGGAGAAACCAGGAAGGTCAACATTATCAGTAATAAGACAGAGGATTATGGTCCTGTGATGTGATGCTTTAAGAATTCAACATTAGCTTTGTGATATTATTGACAAAAATATATATTTTCAGTCTAGTCATGAAGATGCCTCAGACTCAGCCAACTTACATTGGGCAAAGTAAATTATTAATATTCTTTGAAAGTGTCAAAGTCATGAAATACAAGGAAAGTCTGAAGAACTGTTATAGACTAAAAGAGACAAAGGAAAAATAGTAACTAAATGTAATGTGTGATCCTGGATTTGACCTTGAAACAAAAAGAGAACATTACTGAAAAAACTGATAAAATTTGAATAAAGTCTTGTGTGTACTTCATAGTAATATGCCAATGTTAATTTCTTGGTTCCAACAGTTTCATTACAGTTCTGTGAAATGGATATATTAGAGAAAGCTGTAAGAGGGATATATAAAAATCTTTGTACAATTGTTCAACTATTCTTTAAGTCTAAAGTTAGTTTGGGAAATTTTAAAATATATCTAATTGTCTGGGATTCAAATATTTTTATTAACAATGATCAAAACTGTGGGTAACTTTAAATATCTGTCATGCCAAAATTTGGAGTGAAATCCAGCTCTCCCAATTCCAAGTTCGATAACCTTTCCTTTTAATACTCTTTGCTCTTCCAAATCTTGTGGGGGTATTTTTACTCCAAGTACAATTGATGTGGTAATTCATTGATCCCAAAGTCTATTGTTAGACATTATAAAATATGATACTCAATTTTTAAAATGCTTCATATGCCCTATTCTTGACTCCACTAAAACAATCCATAAACTCATCCACCTACTTTTGTGGTATTCAATTAGTTACTCTCTATAAAAGAGATGAGAAATCAAAGATTTACTTTTAAGAAGGCAGTAGGCTGTCTTTTGTTTATAGATCTTAGAATTGGAGAATAGAGAAAAAGCATTTAGAACATTTTAAAATTCTTTTCTATCCTAAGCTTGTTTTTAAACTTGGTTGCTTCAAATTATTACTGCAGTTTTATAATAACCATTGTAATTCTTTGGGGACATTAAAAAATAATTCTTAATAAGATAATATACCTTTAAAAAAATCTAATTAATAGAGAGCAAATAGCAGTTATCAGTATATACAATAATATTTCCCCCTGATCTCCAAAGTTAGTATTATCATTCTTTAAATCAGAGTTAAAATCATACTTCCGGATGCTACATTATTAAATATCACTATCAAGAATTACTGGATATTCTCATTTATTTTGCTCTTTGATTTGGCTGCATTTTTCAGAGCTACCTTCTTATCTGACCGGTAGATTGTTATTGAAATGCCACCAGCACTTGTTAGGATGTAGAAAATTAAGCTCACACATTTACATGCTGAATTTTATAGATGGTTCTATAGTGATATTGCTACTGGTATTGAATTCTTGAACTTTTATAGCAGTTCATAAAAATAATATTATATAACTGTGTAACATAGAAATTAATAAATGGTAAAAATGAAACATCGTTATATGGGGATTTATCAGTGAAATGCAATTTTTATTATATTAAAATTCTCAGTCTGGAAATATTAGGCTAAAATTCCAAGTTTACATTATTTTCCTGAATCTTGCACTATAGTATCTGTAATGTCATCATTTAAGTAATTGATTTTGCATGAGCTTTATTCACATTTTGATTAGCTAATTGAGAAGATTATAATTGTCATTTTAATCTAAAACTTAGTGAAGTTACTTCTAAGAGAGATCCTGGACAGAAACACGTAGAGAAAAGTCCATTAAAACAGCACAATACTTTAAAGATCCCACAGAGCAGAACTCAACAGGAGCTGTTGGTAATGCAAACCCTGAGGACATCCTTATTAGTCTGCCCACCAAGTGGACTGTGAGTGTGTTGTCAACTCTGTGGGTTAGCAATAGCCAATAATTTAAAGCTAGTAGAAAGTCACTCCAGACATTTAAAATGCAATCACCTGCCCTTTGCTGGCATTTAAAATAGAACGAGCCAGTGTGAAGTTGGGGAGGTAGACTTGAGGCTCTCTGAAGTGATACATGAAGTCATGTGGTTTTTACTGCCAAGGTTAGTTAAATATGAACCTTTAGTCTATTAAACGTTTTCACTTTTTGGGGTGGTAGGGATGAGGGTCATAATATATAATCAAATATTTATTGAGTGTTTATAGTATTTGGTTTTCAGATGTAAGAAAGTAGAAAAGGATTTCCTGCCTAAACTAAAATGTTCTCTAATAGAATAATTACCAGCCCTGGTCGGTTTGGCTCAGTGCATAGAGCATTGGCCTGTGGACTGAAGGGTCCCAGGTTTGATTCCAGTCAAGGGCATGTACCTTGGTTGCAAGCTCTATCCTGGCCCTGGTCTGGGCCCCTGAGGGAGGCAACCAACTGATGTAGCTCTCTGACATCAATGTTTCTCTCCCCTTTCCTTCCACTCTCGCTAAAAATCAATGGAAATATATCCTTAGGTGAGGATTAACAAATAAAAGAAAAGAATAATTACTAAATGGCTGGTGAAGGTGATGATGGCAGTTTGATGAAGATGATGATGATAAAATACAGGGTGTGGCAAACGTAGGTGTACAGTTTATTCTTGTATTTTTATTAAATAATTATTGTATTACTTTCCATATGAACCAGAGTAAACATACCTTTCCCATACCTGCATTTTAAATTTAAATATAAAAAATGCAAACAACAGAAGGAATACATTTAGAGATAATGTGCTCCTCAGAGTTCAGAATAGTTAGCCTCTGAAGACTTGTGCCCCATTCTTGTCTTCAAATTCAACTTCATCCTCTCTTCCTGAGTTAAGGAGTATTATCAATGTTTTAATGACACCACTTCCACTAACTCCTTATATAGATTAAGAAGATGGAAACCAAATTAAGCTTTCTTTCAGTTTGCTTCCATGTGTACCATTGATAGCAGAATTTCTAAAATAGTCACCTGGAATTTAAGTTGACAGTATTTTAGAGACCAATCCCAAATCTACTTATTCTTTTTATTCTCTAGGTAATTTGTTGGGAATCTTGGAAATCACAAGTAGACCGAGGTTTTTCAAGTTACCCTATTACTTTAGAAGCCTATACATTCAAGTTCCCCATCTTCCAACATAGGAAATTACTATAATCTATTAAATCTCATAAGATATGCATCACATAGGATTTTCTAGTATAAATAACATAAAACCCACATGCCTCTTAAAGGGAAACAATTATGGAAATCAGACATCAGAGCCACTGGACAAGGCATTAGGTCACAGTCCAGCTTCATTTACAAAATGGAAGTTCAGGGACTGCTGGAATCACATAAACATTGCATTCTATCACTGTTATTGTTTAAGATACTGGATAGTTATGGAAACAAGATTAGTTACTGGTGAATTATATGATGCTTCCTATTATCATCACACCCAAACATGATATGCATGTTTATTAAGCCTCACCATACTTTGGTGTTGATTTTACCTCCACTTCCATCCTAGAATTTTAATTCTTAATCTGTAGTGTTTTTAAAAGTAAGAAAAAATAGTATTGTTAAAAACAGATTTGGCTTTAGTCTGGCATCATTAGAAATGCAATTTATTTTGTATAGATTCTTGCGTTCTTGCTATGATTATCATCCATACTACTTGAGTTTTAATAGCTATACTTTTATTCAATAAATGGTGCTGGGAAAAGTGGAAATCTACATGCAAAAGAATAAAACTATTCTGTTGTTTTCCCCATTTATAAAAATTAACTCAAAATGGACCAAAGACTTAATTTAAGACCTGAAACAATAAATTACATAGAAGGAAACATAGGTACTAAACTCATGGACGTTGGTCTTAAAGAAAATTGTATGAATTTGACCCTACAGGTAAGGAAAGTAAAGACAAAAATAAATAAATGGTACTATATCAAACTAAAAAGCTTTAGTACAGCCAAAGAAACTGCCAAAGAAACAAACAAGCAACCCACTAAATGGTAGAAGATATTTGCAAACAACAGTTTTGACAAGGGTTTAATATACAAAATATATAAAGAATTCATATGGTATTATACAAAACAAATAAATAATACAATTAAAAAATGGGAGTGGGCCTGAACAGACACATCTACCAAGAAGACATACAGATGGCTAACAGATTTATGAATATATGCTCAACTTCACTAGCTGTTAGGAAAATGCAAATTAAAACTACAATGAGATACCACCTCATACGTATTAGAATGACTATTAACAACAAGACAGGTCATAACAAGCATTGAGGAGGTTGCAGAGATTACATTCACTGCTGGTAGGAATGTAAACTAATACAGCCACTGTGGAAAACAGTATGGAGAGTCCTCCAAACACTGAAAATACAGTTACCATATGACCCAGCAACACCTCTTCTGTGTATCTACCCCCAAAATTTGAAAAGTTTTATTCACAAAGATATATGCACCCCTATGTTCATTGCAGCATTATTCACAGTGGCGAAGACATGGAAAAAGCTGAAGTATTATTGGATAGATGATTAGATAAGTGGAATATTACTCAGCCATAAGAAAAGATGAAATATTGTCATTTGTAACAGCATGGATGGAACTTTGGAATATCATTCTAAGAGAAATAAGTCAGACAGGAAAAGTTGAGAACCATATAATTTCACTCATATGGGGGATATAAAACTAAAAGCAAGAAATGAACAAACAAGAAACACAAACAAAACCTCGTAGACACAGACAACAGTATGGTGGTTACCAGAAGGAAGAGGGAGGAGTTAGTACAAGGTACATTTGGTCAAATATATGGTGATGGAAGAAGATTTGACTTTGAGTGATGGGTACACAATGCAAGAGACAGATCACATGTCATAGAAATATATACTTGAAATCTATATGTTATTAATCAATGTCACTCCATAACATTTAATTATTAAAAAGAAAGAAAATGATTGACTAATGCATTGGAAGTTGTGGTAGGTGCTTTCCTTATTGCCTTGAGTCTTCTCAAGAACTTTTTGATCATTTTTATGCATAATGAAACACAATATTTAAGATGTGATGCCACACAGCTAATAAAGGCTGGAAGATTTAAAGCAACATCTTACTGAATTGTACCCCACGCCTTTCAATATTTCATCAGTGTGTATAAAATGAGAAATTAGATAAGCAATTAGATTAGTATTCACAACCCTTAATTTTGGTTCTTGAAGTTGCAAAGGAAACATTTGTTGGTAAACCTTTCTTTTCCTTCTCAATTCTTAAGAAAACATTCACATTATACTTGCAGTACTGCCTGATGGAGCATATATCCACAGCTTTGTGTTAACCAGTAGGTGGATGATAAAGTGCTCTTTCTTTACAAGAAAAGCGCAGTTTCTGGACTAGCATTTTCATTGTTCTACAGAAAGTCTAAAGTAGTGATCACAATTCATATTGCCTGACACATTTTTGAGAATTCTTTTCTAGCTAAATGAACAATTGCCTAACTTCTAGTGGGGCATGAGATAAAGCTATTAGGGAAACTGGAATTCAGATGACCATGCAGTTTAAATTGCTGGTTCATACAATGCCGTTCTTCTATTTCAATTTGCAGAATAGAAACTTCTTTGAGAAATTATTCCACATCTATCATTTTATTATGAGCCATTACTGTTGTTCCCCTTTATATAAATAAGTATATGGTAGAATTTAAAAGGTTACATCACATCCTACTGGGTCAAAAATTTACTGCTTTGTTGGTTTCAAAAATGCTAATGAAGGGGCTAAATTATTTGAACTATCTTTTACAAACTCTCCCAAGGTTAAAATGTAATAATACTCCCTTTAAGGCTAAACTATGTAGATTAGAAACAATGAAGGCAATTCCATGATTATGTAACCTTTTTCTTTTTTTGTAATGCACAGTTGTAGGCAATAAATCCTAACATAGTAGATTACCTAACAGTTACATGTTAGGTTTCAAGAAATGTCTTAAACTTAACCACAAGACCCAGGCAGGGAAGGGTACTGCCAATTTAGATGGAGTCCGGCTTGAGAGAGGAGATTCTTGGAAACTCAGATTATGCTTCAGATAACACATACATTCTGAATATCTCTTTGTAGATTATTGCATTGGCATTCAGATATTTTAGGATTGACCTAGTTGACAGTTGGAAGTGATAATATTTCAGTATCCAGGGTTTAATTACGATTAGGAAGAAGATGCCTTGGAGAGATTCCATATGTCAACTTAGTTCAGAAATAGGATTGGACAAGTGGATAAACACAGAAAATCTTCCCAAATGATTGGGGAGACTCATAGAGAATGATTGTCAATGTTAGGCATTATGCTGTTTAGTGTCTTGTCTCATGTGGGAATCCTTTTTGAATTGAAATGACTATCCTACTTGTCTCTCATCAAACTAACTATCTCTGATGAATTTCCATCATTTATTTCTTCACATAGCACCTACTTTTAGTAACAGCAAGTACATTTTTCTTCATGAAATTATCCATTCTCTGTAGAAAATTGTTGTTTGTCAATCAAGACATCCTTCTGCCAAGGATCTTATATGTAGTCTCAGCTTCAAAGACTAGAAAAAAATAACACATAGAATCAGGTATAAAGTTGCTTTTACTTTGGTTTATCACTGGACCAGCAAAATGCAGTGCAACTATTATTTAAAAGATCAAAGATATAATTGAGTTGACCATATTCCATTTCTCACCACTTCTTCATTTTTATCAGTTTTAATCACAAACTATCATATTTACCTTCTTTGGGGTAGGGAGTGAACATTTGGTCTAGGTGAAATTAGTGCAATGTTTACCACCTAGAATTTTAAAATGAGCTAACAAACACTAGTTCATTCTGGAGCTAATATCCTGGTGTCCTGTAGAAACTATTTTTTTATTCCTATATCCTTCTATTCTGTGGGCTAGCTTATATTCCTCATATTCTTATCATAAATATTAGATGTTTTTCTTTCTTAAATTTTTGTTGTTGTTGATTTATAAGCCCTAAGACATAATCCCTTTAATACCATATGCCAGGCCACAAAAATAATTTTGTTTTTACTCCAAAACTGGAACATCATGATGTATTTAAATCTAAAATATCCCTGAGGAAACATACTACCTTGGCATTTGTCAGTTGAATATCCATTACATTACATCATCATTTCTCTGATTCAGTTATTATGCTTTTGAAAATAATCATTTGCTATTCACAAAATAAATTTTGGTAATAACAGTTTTAGTATGAACTCTGAATTGGTTGGTTTGCAGATGGGAGTCAGGCTCATAGGCAAGTCTTTCGCTCTAAAAAATTAGCCAACCCTGGGAGAGGCCGTCCCTCCCATGCCAGTTAGGCCTGCATGTCAGACCATCAAAATTACAAAAAATAAAAAGATATGCCTAATACACTTTGTCATAATTCTTTTTAAAATCTACACATTTTAATTCATTATTGTGATTCACCGCATCATTATTTATCAATCCAAGAACTTACTCGAGTGGCATTAGGTGTACTTTTCCTTCCAGAAATCTTGTTGACTTCTTCCTATGAGATAACACCAGTTAAAACATGCAGTGGACCTGCTTTTTATTGATTCTCTCTGGCTGGCAAGCGTAGGCATTCACATCTGTTTGCAACTCCCTGAGAACATTCTGGACCCTATGTAGTAGTAACTATGGAACAGTAGTACATCATCTCATTAAAACTTAAGAATAACAAATTTTATATTATTTTGAACAATATAAGAGTTTTTATTTTAGTTTGCCTGACATGTACTAGATGTCAGCTTATTTTAATGGCTTATTCAAATTCATCTTTTTGTTGTTGCTGTTGGTTAGTTTGCATGTCTTAAATTATCTTGTGTTTTAGAGTCTTTTTAACATATATTTTAAAATTTTGTTCTCTCACTAGTTATGTTTTTCTCTGTTTATTCTTTCTTTTTTTAAAAATAAACTATTGCTAAGAAAATTAGAACCTTAATTATTATGTTTCACAGACATTTCTTCTGGTTTCTTTGATTTTTTTCTTTGTTAATGGTATTTTATAAAATATTTTTATAACAATCTTATAGAATCTAATTATTCAGCCTTTTACTTTATAGTCTTCTGGTTTCAGGCCAAGCTTACAAAGGCCGACTATACTTCAAATTTTAAACTTATTAAGCGAGCTTTCTTCTAATAATTTATGTTTTCATATTATATTTTCAATACAAATCTTTTATCCACCTGAAATTTATGTTGGTATTTAAGTGTCATCTTAATCATCTAGTAAAATCTAGTATATCTTTGAGAGTGTTTATAGACTCTTTCTGTTCTCTCTACTAATAAAGTTTTTCTTTTTGTCAATAATAATAAATATTTTAGTAACTGGTAGCTGGCCAGTCCTTTTTTACTCTATTATTTTCCTTTATCCTGATTCTTCTTATGTGCTTAATTTCCAGACAGAGTTGAGTATAATTTTGTCATTTTCTAAGGAAAATATAAAAGGTTATTTTAATTGGGATTATGTCCAAAATGTGTGTAAACTTCTTTAGTCAGAGCTTAGAATGTTATGTATTCAGTAAGTATTAATCAGTTTTACTAATGATATGAGTCTGACAGTTTACCAATTTCTTCCAAAGTATTTAACTATTTAAATTTTCCATTACATAATGACATTTTTATTTTAAATATATTTTTATTGATTTCAGAGAAGAAAGGAGAGGGAGAGAGAGATATATAAACATCAATGATGAGAGAGAATCATTGATCAGCTGCCTCCTGTATGCCCCAAACTGGGGATGGAGCTGGCGATGGAGCCGGCAACCCGGGCATGTGCCCTGACTGGAATTAAACTGTGACCTCCAGTTACATAGGTAGATGCTCAACCACTGAGCCATGCTGGTCGGGCCATAATAATATTTTAAAATTTGTACTTTATATTTTTATTTAATACTTTAAATTTTTGCATGAGTTTTATAAAGTACTCTGACTCAGTTTACTGTAGCTATGTTGTGACTTTTCTCATTTTTATTTCAGTGCATGTATGGTTCTTTCTGTCTTCCTTTATTAGAATATTAGAGGCCCGGTGCACAAAAATTTGTGCACTCGGGGGGGTCCTTCAGCCCTGCCTATGCCCTCTTGCAGTCTGGGACCCCTCGGAGGATGTCCACCTGCTGGCTTAGGCCCGCTCCCTGGGGGATTGGGCCCAAGCTGGCAGTCAGACATCCCTCTGGCAGCCCAGTAGCCCTCGAGGGATGTCCACTTGCCAGCGGGGAGCAGGCCTGAGCTGCAGTCAGACATCCTTAGCGCTGCTGAGGAGGCAGGAGAGGCTCCCACCACCACCGCTGTACTGGCAGCCATCAGTCTGGCCTGTGGCTGAGCAGAGTTCCCCCTGTGGGAGTGCACTGACCACCAGGGGCCATCTTCTGCATTGAGTGTCTGCCCCCTTGTGGTCAGTGTGTGTCATAGTGACCAGTCATTCCCAGTCGTTTTGCTGTTAGGGTCAATTTGCATATTACCCTTTTATAATATAGGATAGAAGCCTGGTGCACAGGTTGGGGCCGGCTGGTTTGCCCTGAAGGGTGTCCTGGATCAGGGTGGGGGTCCCTCTGGGGTGCCTGGCCAGTCTGGGTGAGGGGCTGAGGGCTGTTTTCAGGCTGACCAAGCCCCCGGTGATGGAAGCTCCCAGCCTCTCCTTTTTTTCTTTCTTTTTTTTATTCTGGGATTTATTTACGTTATATAATTGAAACTTTGTAGCCTTGAGAGGAGCTCAGAGCTGGCCAGGGCGGGCGGGAGGGAAGCCTCCTGCTCGCTCCAGCTCCATGGCCACGGCCGGCTGAAAGCAGGTATCTGGGGTTTATTTACCTCCTATAATTGAAACTTTGTTGCTTTGAGTGGAGCTCAGAGCCAGGAAGCTTGGCTTCCTCCATCATTGGGGCAACCAAGCTCTGGT
>NW_005871065.1:3491436-3603952 GCF_000147115.1 Myotis lucifugus
AGACTAGAGGCAGGTGCACGAATTTGTGCATGGGTGGAGTCCAGCCGGCTGCCCTGCCCAATCTGGGCCAATTGGGCCAGGCGGGGGGAGGGGATGTGGGAGGTTGGCAGGCCAGCCCCGCCCATGACCAGGGTTGAGGGGCTGATTGTGGGCAGGGCTGGCCAAGGGGAGGGGCCTCACGCAGTTAGCCATCCGGCCCCTCCCCCTGGTCGAACTCCCCATTGGGTGAACTCTGGCCCGATGGGACAATTTGCATATTAGCCTTTTATTATATAGGATATTATTTTTAGATAGGATTGTTTCTTATATATATTTATTATTCAACCTATTCTTCATTACTTAAATACATTTTTCCTAATTTTATATTGTGTTTAAATTCTTAAAGTAGATGATTAATCCAATTTAATTTTATCTTTAACATCAAAACAGATTAAAACTGATATTTCTTCTAAGAATGATTTTGATTATCCATAAGTTGAGATATACAATTTTACATAAAAACATTTTTCTAGATATTTAGCCACTTTGGTTGTAATTTTCATTTTTCTCACTGAAATTATTTTTCATTGATTTTTTTTACTGTTTTGTTTTGTTTTCTCTGTCTCATTATTTTTATTACATTCACTTATAATAGTCAAAGTACAATTCCTATATTATTTGGTATTTATTGAACTTTTATTGAGATTTCCTTTGCATAATAATAAACAGCCAACGTTTTTAAATGTTCCATGAGAATTTGTAGGAAATTCCATCTTTTCACAATATAGATTCAATGTATTTTATAAGCCTACACTATTATGTAAACCTCATTTAATTCTTTAACATCATACTTTCAGGTACATTGTTTAACATAAACTGTTAGAGGAAAATTAGTTTTCTATTTCTATGGACTTCATTTTTATAGTTCCTATATAATGGTAATTTAGTTTTTAAGGATTCATGGGATTTTGGATTTTATCATATGTCATTTTACAGTACCCTCTTTTGGCCCAATTAAATAAACTTATATTAAAATGTACTTGATGTTAATATCTTGAACTAGGTTTAATTTTGCTAATGCTTGTCCAGCATTTTTCACACATCTCCTACTGGCCTTCCTATATTTTCACACCTGATTCAAAATATAGAATGCTGAAGAGTATCTAAGTAACTCACTAACAGACCCTTTAACCTTTGAGGCCAAATGTTCTGAAGCTATCCTCTCAATGTTCCAAGCACAGTCGTTCTTATGGCAATTTCCTTAAAGAGACAAACAATTATGGACCTCCCCGTGGTATTATTCTATCAGGAAAAGTACTTATGGGAATGGGAAGCATGCTGTAGTAGTGAGATCAGCATTATTTTAAGCACTAAAATGAAACTTACTGAGGCTAATTAACCCAAGTAATAGCATTCAAAGAGTATCCTTAGGTTTGAGGTTAGCAAATGTTGTCAGTGTCTTTGGCTATATAACATTTTGTGCAAAGTTACAAGCAGAAATGTATAAAAAAGGAATGTCTCAGAAGATACAACTGAAATAAATCAAATTTAGACACTATATATATTGCATTAATATTTTATTAGACTTGACTTTTTGACATAATGTGGTCAAATATAAAAAGAATACTTAATCAAATTAGTTGCTACTTAAAAATATTAAAGACTATAAATAGACTTGTATTCTCTTCTCTCCCCTTTATTCAAACTTCGGAGAAATGTTAATATTGATTGGGTCATAGATAAACCTGAGATAGAAATCACTTTTATGATCAAGAGCTAATGGTGATTTCATTCCTGCTATATTTACAGGTCATAAAAGCAGTAACCGAGTCTCCAATAATTCTCTCTCCTGTATTCTCACTGCCTAATACTGTACTTGGTGCTGCTTTTCTCATTATGTATTTTTCGCTTTGACTGACTGACTGAATGAATGAATGAATGGGCTTGATTACTGCCCCCCTCCTCCCCCACCAATTCTAAATTAGAAGCTTGTCATAACTGAATAGTGAGATGTTCTATGGGATTGGTTACTACATTAAAATAAAAAAGTGTAGTGAATGACAATTGTGCGCTTATATGTGCTAGGACCTATTCTAGGTGCTGAAGATACACTCAGAAACAAAGCAGACAACATGAATTGTTGAGTTTTTGAAAGAAAGCTTTCTGCGAAGTTTGAGCCACTCTGTTCAAGAATAGAATTTGTATTGCAGTTGACCCTGAAACAATGCAGTGGTTAAGGGCGCTGACACCCCTCCATCCTCACAGTTGAAAATTTGCTTGTAACATTGGATTTCCCAAAAACTTACCTATTGTTCAGAAGCCTTGGCAATAACATAAACAGTATATTAACACATTTTTTTGTGTTATAAGTGTCATGAACTGTACTCTTACAATAATGTAAGTTAGAGAAAAAGAAAATGTTAAGAAAATCATAAAGAAGAGAAAATTCATTTACTACAATGTATGTATTTATTTAAAAATCCAGTTATAAATCAACTATTTGAAAACAATGCATGATGTTAAATGTTATGATATAAATAACAAGTCAGTGTTCTGAATGAAACAATGTATATATAGGTAAATATTTTTATAAGACACATGGATAATGTTCAGACCTCTCAAGGTTCTTGAATGTGATTTTCATCAATAGCAAATTAATGTATTGGCTCCCAAAGTGCTTTTTTGCAAAATTGAGTGGCCCTTTACAGGTGCATAGGCAATCTCATTAGAGGATATTTCTTATTCTTATTCTTATTCTTTCTTATTCTTATTATATTGGATTCCATACAATTGTGATGTATTATTCAGAAATAAAATCATGAAAATGTAATAGTATAGGCAAGTGAGTTTGTGTATTCTTATGGTGAATGTGAATATTTTAATATCAAAGCTAATGGGCTAGGAAGTCATCATCTCGTATTTTGTCCCTAATTTTTTTCACTCCTTTGATGAAACTGAACCATCAACTTATGAAAGAAATACATAATAGCTTAAACTAGTGTGTTACTCTTTTAACAGATGAAATACCTTATTACCGCTAATGCACTCCTTTGTTTTACATTATAGTTAGAATTTAGTGATTCAAAACATTCACTGTCCTTGACTTTTCCATCACACCACGGTTATAAAAATGATGAAATAATAGGAGCTCTTTGTATTAGTAAGAAGTTAAAAAATATCAGAGTACTAATGAAACTCTAAATCTTAAGCCTTAATGAAAAAATTTTATTTGTTCTTTAAGTTAATACAATTACTTAAATGATGTGGAAAATAATAGATAAACACACACATAGATCTAAGTCATTTATATTGTTAGCAGTGTATCTTTTATTGAGCAAATATCACTGCCTTTATTACTAAATGCGGATATAAATGAAAATAATTATAGCTCTGAAATTCTTCAAATCCATCCTAATAGATTTATCTGTCTATTTCCTCCACTATTAAGAGAACAAATGGGCAGTAAAGCCTGATCTTTTCTCTCAGTAATAATAACAATAACAATAATAAAGCTTACACTGTTATATGCATATGTTCAAGCACTTTATAAATAATTACTCACTTAATATTTGTAATAATCATGTGAGGTAGGATCTCTTATAAAACCTGACTTCAATCCCAGTATATAGATTTAAATCCATACATTTAAGTATAATATTATGCAATATTCACCAGCATATTATAGCCAGTTAACATTTGTCTCTTCTAATTAATTTATAAAAATAAATATTTTTTAAATCTGAGACTGAATTAATACATAAATTAAAAAGACACAATCCCTCTTCCCCAGGGTCTCATGATGTGAGAATTAGAAATCCATGCATATACACACTTGAGTATATGTGTATTTTTTGTGTTGCATTTATTCACCTTTTCTGTTTTCAACCCTAAATTTTGTACTTTTTCTTTTTCTTTTCTCTTCTCTGTGCACAGTTGAGAGCACATTTCCAAGACTAATTATGAACATCTTTTGAGGCTTTTTCCCCAACAGGGAGAAATTTAATTTTTTAAAGAGCCCCCTATTGGGCTATAAGGCTGCAGTAATACTATTTAAGTCTAAGATTCTTTTTGAACTATAAAAGCATACTTTTGTCTGGATGCTACACTACAATAGTACTTTTTTAGATAATAAAAGTGATAGAATTTAAAACTTCTATGCAAATATAAATACATATATTTAAATGTTTGTAATTTAATTTTTAAAATCAGTAAATTATCATTAAATATAGAATGGTATCTTTTACTGGAAGGTATATATTTTCTTCCAAAGATTTTACACAACATTATCAAGCATGTAAATCCAGATATAATGTATATCACATCTTTAAGATCTTCTATATAGTATAATTATTGCTGTCTATATTTTTAGTTTTTACTTGCAGAATACTCGTCTTATTTTTCCCTTTTTTCCTCAGGAAAGATTTTTATCAATTTCATGTACTATTCCCTATTCATAATAAACTTACTTATTCCTATATTTACTCAAATATAGATGCCATGAGCTTCTAATTCAAAATCATATGCAATATGGTAGTTATATGCTTTTTGTTCAAACTGAGCCAGTCTTGAGAATCAAAAGAATCAATGATTAAGCAAATGCAGCAAGTATAAACCAGTTCTGTCCTGAGAATACTGGGACATATGCACTGTATATACAAGCTTTCCAAATCTATTTTAAGTCATCTGCCATAGATGAAAGAAGAGGCATTCACAGCCTTCTCACTTTTCCTAATGCTGGGATTTTACCATTTTTAATGTCCCATCTTTTCTGAATATCCAATGAGGATGATTTTTAAAAAAAAAGTTTGGCCTCTAGAGGCATACTAACTTAACGGTATAAAAAAATCAGTTAGTTAATATATTCATATATTTATGTGTTCAACAAATATTTACTAAATGCATGCTGACACTATGCTAGTGTCTGGTAATTCATGACAGAAAAAGGATGTCTTTTTAAATGGAGACTTAGTCTAGTAGAAAAGGAAAACCAAAAGGCAGATGCAGTATAGACATTATAATAGAGTTCATAACGAGGTCTAAGAGACTAAAAGTGAGGTGAACCTAATTGAGTTTCGGTGAGTGAGATAAATTTTGAGAGAGTAAACATAAAGATTCATGGATTCTTTTTAAGAGAAAAATCTTCTTGAAGATTTTTACCTAACCAATTATTTAGAGGGAATGGCATGAATAGAAACAAAGAGGCTATGGAAGCCATGGAATATTTTGAAGAAGATATAGCTATATTAGGTGAGGATAAAGATGTGTGAAGAAAACAATAAGATACTTGAGTGAGAACTCACCTGCTGATGGGAACTTGGGCTGCTTCCAAATCTGACTATTGTAAACAGCACTGCAATGAACATAGTGAGTGCACATATTCTTTTGAATTAGTGTTTCAGGTTTCTTTGAATATATTCCCAGAAGTGGAATCACTGCGTCATAAGGCATTTCTATTTTTTTTTGAAGTGACTCCATACCGCTTTCCACAGTGACTGCACCAACCTGCATTACATTCTACCCAAAGCAATCTATAGATCAGTGATGGCGAACCTTTTGAGCTCGGCGTGTCAGAATTTTGAAAAACCCTAACTTAACTCTGATGCTGTGTCACATATAGAAATTTTTTGATATTTGCAACCATAGTAAAACAAAGGTTTATATTTTTGATATTTATTTTATATATTTAAATGCCATTTAACAAAGAAAAATCAACCAAAAAAATGAGTTAGTTAGATGAGTTAGAAAGGGCTATAATAGGCTGTGTATAATAGGCTGTGTCATAGGTTCGCCATCACTGCTATAGATTCAAAGCAATTCCTATCAAGATACCTACAGTGTACTTCACCAGAACTAGAACAAATATTCCAAAAATTTATGTGGAATCACAAAAGACACTGAATAGCCACAGAAGTCTTGAGAAGGAAGAGCAAAGTTGGAGGAATTAAGGCTACCTGATATCAAACTTTACTACAAGGCCATAGTAATCAAAACAGCTTGGTACTGACCTAAAAATAGAAATATAGGTCAAAGGAACAGAACAGAGAGCACAGAAATAAATGCACAACTTATGGTCAATTTATACTTGAAAGAGAAGACAAGATCATACAAGGGAGTAAAGATAGTCTATTCAATAAAATGTGTTGGAAAAATTGGGCAAATATGTGCAAAAAATAAAAACTAGACTATCTTCTTACACCATACATAAGAATAAATTCAAAATGGATTAAAGACTTAAATGTTAGACATGAAACCATAAAAATCCTAGAAGAAAATACAGGAGGTAAAATCACAGACATTTCTTGTAGAAATATTTTTTCTGATATATCTCTTCAGGCAAGGGAAATAAAAAAAACAAAAACAAATGGGACTAACATCAAATAAAAAACTTTTGCACAGCAAAGGAAACCATAAACAAAATGAAAATACCACTCACTGAATGAGAGAACATATTTGCCAATGATACATCTGATAAGGGGCTAACAACCCAAAATTTTTATAAAGGACTTCTAGCTTTTAAAGTAGCACATTATCACTTTGGCTGATGCAGCTAAGTGGTTAGAGTGTTGACCCTCAGACCGAAGGGTAGCGAGTTCGATTCCTGATTGGGTTCTATACCCAGCCCCAGTGGGGGCACGAGTGAGAGGCAACCCGTCGATGTGTCTCACATCGATGTTTCTCTCTCTTTTCCCCTTCCCTTCCACTCTCTAAAAACATCAATGGAAAAATATCCTTGGGTGAGTATTAAAAATAATAATAAAAAAATAAAGTGACAAATTATCAGCTCTTTTGACTCAGATACAAGGCATAATTCTTGGTTAGCAGCATGTTTGCTAAAAGACCTCTGAATTTGTGTCAGATGTTTCCTTTGGGCATCAAGGCTTGACATAGATGTATATCGTAATGACACAGCCTAGAGCTCTTACGGAAAGTGTTTTCTATTAAATGCAGCATGGAGAAAGATAAAGTGTCTTGAATTCCTAGGAGGCTTATACTTTGGTTGTCTTTTTTTTTGAGAAAAAAAGGTTGCAGAAAGCTATTTCTGCATGAGCGTTGTCCCCCTCCCCCCCCACATTTATGTGATTAAGTTACTCATTTGGCAAGTCATATTATTTTTTTCTATGGTTTCTTTTTCCTCCATTAAGTTTTCTAGGACTTTCATAGGAATAGCTTCATTAACATAGAATTGACATTCTTTATGGAGGTTGAAGCTCCCAGTAGTTTTTAGAACTATTTTATAAGCTTAGCAACCTTTTGCTAATTGATGTTTTGTCCTTTTTCTAAGCACTGTTAAACATGTGGATCTAACAAAAGCTAAAGTATTTTGAATTTGAATAATTATATGAGTAACTTCTTAACACTTTTTATGCACTTATTAAAATAAACTTACTTTATACACTATTCAAAATTTAACATGGGATTTACAGTTTATAAGATGCGTAATGTATTTTTTGTATATTTGGAATAAGCTATTATCTCCTCAAATGCTTTAACTGAGTTATCAATTAATGTCTATTGCACAGTTCCATATTAGCATTGAGATGTGCTGGATGCACATTGGAAAGGGCCATAATAGGCTGTGTATAAGAATTAAACCATGAACTCTCCTTCTAAGAAACTGAGATTTCCACTGTGAGACCAAACTAATGCTTATTAAACTATAGTAGAATCAATTCAGAATTTCCTGATTAATTCTAGATGCTTAAATGGGTTTTGAAAACTATCTGCAAACCATCTATTTGTCAACCACGTTGATAGACTCTGTACACTCTAAGAATCACTTGAAAGTGTTTCGATTTCTGCATTCTTTAGTTAGCATCAGTGTTTAACTACATGAATGCTTTTGTTTTCTTTAATTGTACTTTTTATTTATAAAATAAGTATAATGGGATACATGAACAATTTCAAAATACTGTTAAGGGAGAGCAAATCAATAAGGCAACTGAGTAGACTATCCTTATTGTCTTTTCATCTAAAATCTATATAACCTTTTTTTTTGAATCCTCATCCAGGGATAATTTTTTCTATTGATTTTTAGAGAGACAAGAAGGAAGGGAGGGAGCGAGGGAGGGAAAGAGAAACATCAAACATCAATGTGAGAGAGCGACTTCTGTTGGTTGCCTCCTGCATGTGCCCCAAATGTGGCTGGCGATCAAACCCACAACCCAGGTTCATGCACTTGACCAGGAATTGAACCCGTGACCCTTTCATACATGGTCCACGCTCTAACCCTTGAGTACACAGGCCAAGGCAAAACCTATATAATCTTATTAACCAATGTCACTTCAATAAATTTAATTTTAAAGTTAAAACAATAAAAATAATTATTGTGAATGGGAAGATTTCAGATGAACCTTGAGTATTTGGCAATCACTAGGGGATAGAAAAGGGAAGGCTATTCAAGGTAGAAAGAATATGTAAATTCTAATGAGATCACAGAATAGAATCAAGGGCAGCCAAAGACAGATTTGACAGGACAGAAGTGACTGAGATGGAACAGGAAAGCAATGAAGATCAGAAAGACAAACATGGTAGCAGCAGCTCTGTAAGGAGCCACCTAGAGTGGATGTAGGTATGAAAAAACACGTGGTAAACAGATGACTTGCGTGGATTTTGCAATGATCCCGGTAAGATATGTTGCTGACTCTACTAAACGAAGCAGTAAGAAAAGGGAATACATATATGCATCACAAATACATTTTTTCAGATAGTGTTCACTGATACTGGATATATCAAAACCACTTAACCGAAATATGTCTACTCGGATATTTTTATTCACATCCATGTAGATTGAATCCCCTAAGTGAATGATAAAAACTAGCTACTGATAGAAATTCTTAAAAGTGTCCCTTCCACTGGGAAATTAGAAAAGCAGTGGTGAAATTGCAGGAACAGTTTCTCTGGCATGTTGCTGATAGAACCCAGATTGTAGTGTATGCAGTAGAAATATTCTGTGGTTGTCAAATAATATTTAATGTTATATGATCTATTAACTGTTTCAAACAGCATGCATGGTGCAGTCCCAGTTTTGTTAAAATATTTGTTTATGGACATAGGGACATATGATTTTTATATGTGAATGTTAAGTGGCTATTCATAGTGGAACTATGATATTCAGTTTTCTTTTTTGCGCTTTTCTGAGGCATTTATTTTTTAATAACACACATGCATTTTTGTAGAGACTATAAAATATTATCTAAAGATTAGCTGTTAAGCAGAGAAAAAAGTAAAAATAAAGAGAAATTCAGAGCATAAGGAGTTTATAAGATGGTGAACATACAATTAAACTTTTATGGTGAAAACAAAGAATCAAATATTGGCTATTATACATAACACTGCAATGAACATAGGGGTGGAGGGATTGAGAAAAAAAGAGAGCTCATGGACATGTTCAGCAGTGTGGTGATTGTGGGGGGGGTAAGGAGGTGGGTAGAGATAGAAGAGGGTATAGAAGGGATAAATGATGATGAAAAAATAAAATAAATACAAATAAAAAGAAAGAAAACAGAGTCAGAGGAGAAAGAGGGTTAATATACAAGAAGAAATGGCAATCATGGAGTGAAAAAGCCCTGGAGAAGATAGGACAAGATACAATGACAGGTCGATAGCACAGAAACATCAGCCTGGGAGAGAAAGGCACTTTTTACTGTAGGAGGCGATCAGGAGAGATGTGGACTAAATATGCTGATGCTTATATAGATTCAGTCTATTTACCTATTTGAAAACACAATGGTCACCAAAAATACATGCTGAATGGAATTACTAATGTCCAAATTCTTACATTTACTAAGTGCTGGTAAAATTTATTTTAACCTGGTTTGGTTGACTTAAGGTCCAGGTTGAAAAAGTTAATATGTGATTCAGGCGGAGTATCAGACACGAAGGCATAGTAGAGGTTATTAATTTCAATTAGTTGTAATTCATTTTAATCAATTCTTTAAAAATAAAAATATTCTTTACTCAATTAAGAATAAACAATTATTAAAATAAAATTTATTTAAAATAATCAACTGTTTATGAACCCAGGAAAACAAATCCACAGAAACATAGTGTTAGGTACAGCCAATAGGTCTCTACTTTTTAAGTTATGAAAATCAACTACTAATATAATTTAAATAAAATTTTCAGATAGTGTTCACTTATGCAGGGTACATCAACGCTACTTAATCAAAATATGACTACCCAGGTCTTTTCCTTTACATCAGTTGTACATTGAATTCCCTAATGGAAAAAAAGTTGTATTCTATTTTTTGAATAGTTTCATTTTGACAGCTTTCTAAATAAAAATTCATGAATATAAATATAATTCTTTTCAAATTATACATGAATTCTTTTCATAGCAACTTGTTTTGTTTCCGTGCTGGCTTTTAGCTAAATAAGATTTCGAACATTAAGAATGAGAAACCAACATATTACAACAGAATTCACTTTAAACGAAATGAAATGGAATGTAAAATATAAACTAACATCTAAAAATGGGATTTTGGGAAATGCTTGTTCTCATTACTTTTTTGGTAATATAATAATAAGTTGTTCCCTACCTTTATGTTTTGAGGCAAAGATTCAGGGTTATAATGCTTTACAGAGAGTATGATGTAAGCCTGCAGATATCAGAACGTTGAAAGAAAGCAATTTTTGCCAACCTATTTATGTTATTACATTTTAGAGGGAAAGAGTTGGCCAACTATTTTCTCGATTTTTCATCATATTCAGAAACTGTTACACTTATTTATATATTTGCAATCCCATTCAAAGGCACAGTATATAATAACTTTCTTATCTAGAGGAGGTGGAGACAAGATGAACATTACACTAAATTCAGCTTGGGGCATGGGATGTAAAAGATACTAGAGAATCAACAAGATATCTATGTTTTAAGAGTCGGGATATTATCAGAGCGAGTACCAGCCATTGGTTACCAAAAAAATAGTTTAAGTGTTGCAAGGGAGATCCCAGTATTGAAGCTAAGATTGGCAAATGAAGTTCAATATCGGATAAATCTGCAGAGGTATGGGGATGCCTCATACTAATTAAGACAATACAATACATTTTGCTAAACAGCATGACTTTTTTTTTGGTGACTCATTCAACAGGTCATGAAAGCATTGGCTAGGAGCCATCTTAAAAGCAGTACTTGACTCTCAACAGACAGAAGCTAGTAAAGGAACAGCACATTGTGAATATACATGTTGTTGCTCAAAATCATAGACTAGATTTTTTCGTAATCAGATAGCAAAATAACCTTATTTGGGCAGTTTATAATTCATCATTTTTAATAAAATAATGATTAAATTTAATAGGGAGGGATGTTAAATTAAAGCACATTGGTTAGATGAGAGCTATAATCTAATTTATATCTGTAAGGGTTGCCAAAGGAGGAACGCACAAGACCAAAATGGTAAGGGATTATAAATTTACTAGAGGCCCAGAGCACACAAAATCGTGCGCGAGTAGCTCGCTTCTGCTTGCCTTAGCTGGCCGCCCCGCCCATCGCCACTCATAGCTCATGCCCCGCCCTCCACTGCTTGTGTCCCTCCTCCCCTCGCCTGCCACAAGAGCCGCTGCTCCTTTGGTCGTGACGACATTACAGCATTAGGGCCACTGGCTTTTAATATATATAGATTAGGTCATCTGGATGCTAGATGAGCTGAGCCCCAAAATGGCACCAGCACCCGGGATGGGCAGTCAGAGGTTTTAAAGGACTCTAGGTGGGCTTTTTCTGGGCCGAGAATTCTCTGGGCAGGTCTGGATCCCGGGAAATCCTGAGGGGAGAGATAAGGGTCTTAACAAGTGGAATGTGGTCTAAGTGAAAGGGAATGTCCATCGTGAAGTGGTCTAAAGGTTAGTTCCCAGGGGAGGGGTAATTGATTCAATTATTTGATCAAACCTAACAATATCTTGATATAACTTCGTGTATATAAGTGTATCCAGTTGATAAATTTAAAATATGTTTTTATATTACTAATTCAAAAGCAAAAAGAAAGCAATTGTTTTTTTTAAATATATTTTATTGATTTTTTACAGAGAGGAAGGGAGAGAGATAGAGAGTTAGAAACATCGATGAGAGAGAAACATCGATCAGCTGCCTCCTGCACATCTCCCACTGGGGATGTGCCCGCAACCCAGGCACATGCCCTTGACTGGAATCGAACCTGGGACCTTTCAGTCCGCAGGCCGATGCTCTATCCACTGAGCCAAACCGGTTTCGGCAAGAAAGCAATTGTTATAGCAATGAAATACCTTGAGTTTTTTAAGAACCTGACAAAGTTATTCCTGTTTTTATTTGTGGAGGTCCCCTTAATAGAAAACAAACTAATAGACATTAGTTAATACTTGGTATGTGTCCATTTGCAGATATATATGTTCATCTATATTAAAACTATTTCTTATTTGTGGGTATATTTTCAGAAATATGTCAAATTTCTTAACTTCACATATGCTTACTTTAGAATAAATTATTGGTAAAGCAGACCATGACTATAGTACCTATGGTCAAATCTCAATTCTAAAATTGAAGAATCTGAATCCCAAAATATGAAGTGACTTGCTCTGAATTCTGATTCAAGAATCTTATCACATCATGGTTGATATCTCTGTTACAGAACACTTTTATTTTTTTTTATTTTTTTTTATTTTATTGATTTTTTACAGAGAGGAAGGGAGAGAGATAGAGAGTTAGAAACATCGATGAGAGAGAAACATCGACCAGCTGCCTCCTGCACATCTCCCACTGGGGATGTGCCTGCAACCCAGGTACATGCCCTTGACCGGAATCGAACCTGGGACCTTTCAGTCCGCAGGCCGACGCTCTATCCATTGAGCCAAACCGGTTTCGGCCAGAACACTTTTAAATGGCTTTAATGATGACCTTGTGAATGGCCCCATCTAAATATTTATATTAACCACTTTAGTTGAGAAATACATAAGAGGCTGGTTTGATAATTCTATTCAATGACCTCTATTACTTAGAGAACAAATTTAGACATTATTTTCCACTGAAAAGCAGCAAATAATAAAAATCAACTAGACTATTATTTTAACTTCCTCTCCTGGTTTGGGATCGTAGCTAGAATAGATTATG
Source organism: Myotis lucifugus (assembly GCF_000147115.1). NCBI lineage: Eukaryota > Metazoa > Chordata > Mammalia > Chiroptera > Vespertilionidae > Myotis > Myotis lucifugus. The sequence goes on from NW_005871065.1 coordinate 3,504,494, forward strand.
TTCATTTTGCTCTTCTAATCTGCTATTTCTTTTTAGAATTGTCCGTATCTCCTCCAACACAGAAGTGGATCTCTGTGGTATTTTAGGGAATTGATAATTGAATCTGGCCCAGATAGAACTTATATTTTCAATGGGATTTCAATCTCTAAAGGATTATGCAGACTTAACTCTGCCTGAGGGTAGTTTGGAGCATATAGAGAGAGTTTTTATGAGAACAAACAAATATTAGGATAGAAATAGAGATAGATAGTATAGCAAAAATAGTTTTTGACAGTTTTCTTGTTTCTGATCCAGCATGCCTGAATCTATTTCTGCTACCCAGTCTACTAATAATACACCAAATATTTGTGAGCACCTATAACGTAACCGTCGTATTCAAAACACTAGGACACAGCGAGAAACACACAAACAAAAAGTCCTTATGAACTCACATTCTAGGTGGAAGAGACCATAAACACTACTTGCAAGATTGCTACAGCACCATATTGAAAATGAGTAGAGAAAGTAAATTGCCAATGCTAATAGTGGGAGTGGGGAGGAATTTTAAATGGGGCTATCAGGGTGGGCCTAATAGAGCAGAGTATTATTTGAGGAATGATTTAAAGGTTCTGATGGGGCAAGACATGTGGCATATGAACAAGTCAGCCAGTGTGTCTGCAGCTAAATGAGACCGTTTGGCAGGAATTTTATTTATTGTCTCTCACTCGCCATATGGAAGGAAACTCCATAAGGACATATGTTTTATTTCTTAGGTCCATTCCTATATTCTCAGTCACTAGAATAATGCCTACCACATGGTTGATACTAAATTTTTGTTGAGTGAGTAAATGATCTTTGTGCTGAGACAGCCAGTTGCCATTTTATATACAACACACACACACACACACACACACACACACACACACACACAGCAAGATGATATTACCTGACAATGAAAATAGGTCTAGGCAAACAGAAGTACCTGAGAAATTGGACAATTTCTAGATCTACATATATCTGAAAACAACTCTATCTCTTGGACCTCCTTGATATAGGAATACATGAATTATTTTTTAGTTTGTTTTTTTTGTTAGCCAATTTGGTTTAAGTTTCCCTGGCATGCTACCAAATGAGTCCTGACTAATATACTGGACATATTTATACTTTAAAGTGTCACTTTCCTTTCAGTTGGGCTTGAACAGTTTTGGGAATATTTTACAAGCCTGATTAGTCCTATTATAATTTTAGAATTGAACTTTTTTTTCCAAAAAAAAACTTCTTACAGACTATAACTAGAGATAGAGCTCATTTGAAGCTAATATAAACTGTTTTATTAAATAATTACATATATGAATATATATATATATATATATATATGAAACGATCATAAAATATTTTTGTTAAGAGACAGATTATAAATCTTCCTAGCTCCTTTTCTTTTAAGAAGGCATGGGAGTGACATGAACATAAGGCAACAGTGGGAGAATTTCTGCTATTTATTCATAATCATAATAGTTTTGAATGGAGCTATTAGAAATTTTAAATCTTTGGCAGGGAATGGAAAAACAAATAGCAAAAAAGTCTTCCAGTTCTCTCAGTTATACCATTTGCTTTAGTCACACTATAGCAGGCATATAAATTAATTATTTTTAAAGTATATCTAAAATTTTAAAACAAATTAGTTATTGCATCTTTTTATTTTTGCAATAAAGTTCAGAATACCCTATATTTTCTTAGAAATATAAATTAAATATCTCAACTAGCCAATAAATTGTATGGAAAAAATTTGAATTTATGTATTTTCAGATTCTGATGACCGTATTTAATTGAGGGAAGAAAAAGGCATATTGATTGAGGCTCACCAGTTATTTCATCTCAATAATAAGGCAGCTTTTATGTTAAAACTAGAAAGTTACCACAAATATATATTTAACCATCAGTAAGGAATTAATATAACTAAATATTGGATGTTGTGTAAATAAAGATAGTGGCTCAATCTGGATTGATTAGGTAAACTTGAAGTAAAATGTTTAGAGAGCCTATGGATATAATATTGTAATAACCTAACAAGGGCATTGTTCTAAAATACAATGATAACACAAGGCAATAAAAACTAAGTCTAAGAATTGAAATGTAGAAGGCCAGCAAACTGCAGGTGTTAGAAAATCAAGACAACTAATCATCTCACTAAGTATGATGACTTATAATTTGTACTCCTAAGTAAAATACAGCCCACTGTAATATAACATTCACAATTGTACTCTGCAGCTGCTCTCCTACCCACATGCTCATCTTCTCCCAGGAGATGCTATTGTTGTGGGTCTTTAAAGATTAGGCTCCTAACTTCAAACTCTAGAGGCTCTAATTATCTCAGACATTGGGTGGGGGAATCTTCCATTGGACGCATCTCTTGATTTAAGTTCTCGGAAATTGTGAGACATTAAACATATGTTGTTACTACTTTTTTATCTGTGTGCCTTGCTGAAGTATCTAGTACATGCTATATATTATGCTTGTCTGCTCTGTTATGTATATTATTGATTTGCCTGGACAGCCAAATGTTGGCAATGGGGAGAATGAGACTTCTAGATACTCGCAACTTGTGTTGAAAACTACACCAAATGTAGGAGAGAAAGTGGCTCTGATTTTAGGACTGAATGTAAGAGACCGAAGAAGTAGTTTTTGCATCTTTATTTCAGAGAGTGATGATTCTCTTGTTCGTATAAATAATGTTTAATAAAAAGAATGGGAAGCAGCTGAAATTCCAACAAGTAACTCAGAGATTTTCTTCATCCTGAGAAATGTGTGCTGAGATGGAGCTATTGTTTCTGGGTAACGGAAAATGAGGCATCCATTAGTAGAAACCTAGAAGCAATGCTCCAGGGAAGAGCAGAGAGCAAGAATCTCAGGCTTGAGAAACGTTAAGGAAACAGGAAGCAGGGGGATATTTAAGCATTTTATAGGTCTGAGATTCTAGGAAATTTTTGTTCGGACTGGTGAGTGATAAGGCCTGTGAGTAACAGACCCGCAATTAATGGACCTAAAAGTGAGAGAGAGAGGTTATTTGAAGAATTTATAAATTTCCAGGTTCTCATGTCTGAAATTCAACAATAATGTTTATGATATAATTTTGTTAATAATTGTCTGAGGCAGCTGAGGCTGACATAACAAAGTACTATAGACTGGATGACTGGAACAATAGGAATTTATTTTCTCAGTTCTGGATGCTGCAAGTTCTAGATCAGAGTGCCAGCATGTTGGGTTTTGGTAAGACTCTTCCTGGCTTGCAGATGGCCTCCATCATCCTTGTGCTCACATGACCTCTTTGCGTGGTCAAGAGGAGAATTCGCTTTCTTATGTCTCTTCTTTTGAAGGCAACAATTCCATTATGAGAGCCCCATCCATGCTCATAACCTCACCTAATCCTAATTGCCTCCCAAACGCCCCATTTCCAAAAATCACATTGGGAGAGAATTTCAACATATGAAATTTAGGAGGACATAATTCATAGCAATGATCAATAAGAGATGTTTTGTTCTCTAGACCCCCAAATCATTTTATAAGAGCTCAATTATTTCAAAGCAAGGATTTGTACACATTTCTCTGTTCTATGTTAGTCTCTCAGTATTTCAGCCTGGAGACTTTGTCTTATTCATCTATGTACCTATAAATTTAATAGCGCATGTGTATGCCTCTATCAGGCACTTAGTAAAAGAAAGTAAAGAAATAAACACTAAACAAGCATTCTGTTTAGAGAAACTAGAGCGGAGGGTGGCAAAGGATGATATGAAGCATTTTTTCCAGAGCTGTAGTAAACTTCATAAATGATAGCTTTTATTATCTAAGTTAGTATGGAAGCAGAACTACAACCAAAGATGCAGATAACATTTTAAAAAATTCTTAAGATGCATTTTCCAATTTATTGAATAAAGCTCATGGTTAGCATTTACATAATTGAACACAATTGATCTGCTCTCTCTCCCATTATCCTTCACAGCATTTCTCCAGAAGAATCTCTTAAATGTCTATTCCCTCTTGGGTCCCAAACTGACACAGGGGAACAAGCTCAGTTCTATTAGAAACAATGGAAAATAGAGAATAATTGGATGAAATCCTTAAAATGCTAATATCTAACAAATCAAGAAATCTAGAATATAATATCCAGTGAAATATTATTAAGTTAAAGATAATAGTTTTTTACAAATTAAAAACAAAACACTACCAAATAGTCACTGGAAAATCAAACAATATATGAAGTTGTAGGGTGTGTGTGTTTGTGTGTGTGTGTGTGTGTCGGGGGGAAATTGACTGGAAAGGAAAAAGAGGTAACTCTCTGGGGGTGATGAAGTAACAACTAGTTTCTATATCTTGATTTACATGTTTATTCCAGGTGCTTTTGCATTTCCCAAAACATTTTAGATTGTACACTTGAGATCCTTTTTACCTCATTGTATATAAATTTTACCTCAAACAAACAAACAATAATAATAATTAATGCAAACGTACAACTAGAAACTGACATGGTTGTAATATCTTGAACCAAAAATTTCATTAAAAATTTCCCCCTAAAATGCAGCATATTCTAATTCTGAAAACATGAAATAAATTATATAGAATACATCTTGATGTTCTTTATGTAGACAAATTCACCTTCTAGCAGCTATAACTTTCAAATTCTTGTTTTTATGTCTGAATACTTGTGTTCCTGTAACTGTAGGGCACCACGAGGGGTCACTGCACAGATTAGGGTTAAGGATGCGACACAGTTCATACTGTTCAGCTATACTGACCCAGGCTCCGTACTCTGAGTACAACTCACTTGGGTTACTGTAATAGACTCCAAAGGTTCATTTTTTCAATGCAAACTGAAGATTTTACAGCAGTAGAGTTATATTATGATCCTATATGTCAGGACCTATGCTAGATGCTTCAAATACATCCATTTACTCAATCATCACAGCAACCCAATAATTTAAATAGTACAATTATCCTTATTTTGGGTAAGTGAGAAGTGAATCTTAAAATTGTTAGGTAATTTGCCAATGACGACAGTGCCCATGTGTGGCAGAGCCAGTTCTAATTCAAGTCTAATTTGAGAGTTTTGCTCTTATTTCTGTGACATTCTTCTCAATTAAACACAGACATGTTCTCCATTAGCTTAAAATTACATTTTACATTCTCAAGCCAAATGTGTCTATATTTGCTAGTGTTTCCAATCAGTTTAGTAAGTAAATTTAGCTCTTGAAATTGAGAAGTATCTTAAACAATGTTCAACGTTTTCAAGAGTAAATAACTAGCAGTGGAAAAGTTCAACATTATTCACTGATGTTAGAATACGACTAACAGGAAATAATAATTGAACCTGTTTTGAGTAATAGTGACAAGGGATTTCCCTGGCATATAGCTAGCTAGGCAATCCATCCTAATAACAGATCACTCCCCCCCCTCCCCCCACCCCAAATTTAAAATATGAATAGCAGTTTCAAGGAAATGTCTAAATGTCTTCTAATGAAAAAGACTGTACATTGTGATCTCAGTGTCATAATATGCTTTCCAACTGTGCTAAACTTAAACATATTACAATTTGCAATATATGAAATTTAAGAAGTTGAGAATATAGTTTGAAAATAGTTATTGGCAAATCTGAATTTCCTCTTGCTAAACAGAACAACTGAAAAATGGAAGATATCCCTTATTTATAATCAGCATTTTCTTTCTTGTAGATTAGCTAGGAAATATTATGAAGAAGTATGGTTTGTTTACTAGTCTAATGAATAAAATTAATGAATGTGGGACTCTACTCTGGCAGCTACTACCTTAGCAGTCTTAAAAAGTTACCATAACTCAGACTCTTTCATGATTTCACAGCAAGTAAGTCATATACTTTCTCTGACTTACGTTTTATAAACTGCATAGTAAAATGGACTACACAGTAGGTCCAGGCATGTTTGCTGCATGGAATATAAGATTTATGAAAGTTAATGCCTGGATATGTTTCTGGGCTTTATTAGAAGATGCTTTGAAGTCAAGTTTCCTAGCATCTGACCCACCTTCCTAGTTTGGAGAAATCCAAATTTCTGTGGTCCTTGAAGTGGTAAAAAATATTTTTGTTTAGAAAGAAATTAAGAAGACAGACTATGTCCTTAATCTTTGGCAGCAAGGGTAAGAACAAGTTATCTCAGTTTGGTCAATGAGATACACCTACCAAGGATTATGAATCTTCGACGAATGACTCAAGATTAAGGGAAAGTAAAAGGAGGATCTTCATGGTGGTGGTGTGGGGAGGGCAGTGCTGTCCATATCAGCGTGTGTGTGTGCATCCAGTAAAGAAGGGATATTTGTTAGAAGTAGCACTAGCTGCATTCCTGTTTAGTTCTCCAATTATCTTGTGGACCCTGTACATTAAATTTATATCCCTGCTAAGTCTAGAACCTGTTTCTAATGTGTACATCCAAATGCTATCAGATCACTGGAATACCTATTTAACAGCTGTTCTGGACACAATTTTAAGTCATTGAGACAATCATATACAACAACTCAACACTAATGACATGCTCTTGACATGTGGAAAAATAAGACATGGCCCTTTTGGCAAGACAAGTGAAGTGGTGGACTGATAGCATATCAAGAGAAAACTAACAATATGCCAAAATGAAATTAGAAAACGGATCTGAAGCCTGACCCCGAGGACTTGTCCCTGGTCAATTCATTGTCTAATGATGTGCTTGTCTGCCTGTCAAGGAAGAAAAAAGTGGGTAAATAAAGTCAATCTACTGCTGAAAAGACTGGCAAAGGAATCAGATCATTGTGCTTCTAAGTAGAATAAGAAAAGCATAGGAGGTAGCAGTGAAATAACATGACTTTAAGTGCAAATCTGTCCTGGAACATATAAGTAAGATCAACAATCATGAAATTTCGAAATACTGAGAATATCTCATCTTCTGACTGCATTAAGTTTTTATGTTATATATTTCTTTGTTTGAATGATCAACCAACTGTAGATTTCAGTAGTTCTCTACATGTCTGGGTATGTGTCTGGAAGGGAAGGGACATAGATGAAGCCCCTACACAACTGCTTGAACCATCATTAAATATTTATTGATTTGAATGAAAAGTATGTCTTTTTTATTTTATAGTATCTTTGCTTAGAAAAATGAATACATGAGGAAAATATTATTAAATAATGTTCTAAGAGTTGAATTTTTGAGAGAAATCAAACTCATATTTTGAAGGAAACATAATTGGATTTGAAAGTATTTGAAGAAAACATATCCCAAATCTGATAAATATACTGAAGGAATAAGGCAAGTCACATCAAATTTATATCTCATTGAGTTAAAAAGTGTTTAGCATATATATCTTTGTGAAACTCAAGATTTTGACAGCACAATCCACTGAAATCAATAATTTAAATGATGAATTAAGACATCTCTTATCATTTATGTTAATAATTCAGTTGAGTTTACCAAATAATATTTTATGGGATGTGACACCGGTAAATCTCAGGGCTAATATTTAAAAATGTCAATACATTTTAGTGATAATGAAAACTTCTATGACTGCCAAATGTCTCTCTCTGTATTTCATAAGCCTATTGTATCATAATGAACTCCCCTACCTAGCTGTGAAACACCTGTGTGTTAATGTATAATGCACACGTAAAGAGTCCAGATATTGCCCCACTAATACAACTTAAGTATGTTTCTTGACTTTACCTGAATTCTACAAAACATTAACAATAATTTTATGATAATAAGAAATTTTTGATGTCAAAGATATAGAATAAATTAACCATTTACTAACGAGATTCTACACTGGAATTATTTCTACCACAATAGAGCTATACCATATAATGGCTATAGATGGACTTATTGATTTTATGGACTCTTGAAAAAGGGAAATGACTAAACACTATTTCCAGATTTTGAAGTTTATAATAAATACATTAGTAAATATGATTTATGTAACATTATTCTCAGGTACAGAACAAATATCAGTTAATAACTGATAATTCTACTTTTTCTTTAGTGGAAAATGATTTTAGTTATTTACTAGAGGCCTGGCACACGAAATTTGTGCTCGGGTACGGTCCCTAGGCCTGGCCTGTGATCAGGGCCATCTTCCCCAGCTGCCTGCAGCTGGCTCTGCCCCCCACCGCCACCCACCCCCGTTTTCCCGTTCGCCATCAGGTGATCAGTGCCTGACAGCCCGGGGAAGGGACCGAGAGGTGGTGAGTGCACCTCACAGTGACTGGTCCAGTGGTTGTTCTGCCGTTGGGGTCAATTTGCATATTACCCTTTTATTATATAGGATATACTTGGATCGATTTGATTTGCTTATGGAAAATGAGTGCTTATTGTTTCTATTTCTGATAGTTCTCTGAAAATAATTCATAACATTTAAAAATGAAAATCTATAACTATTTTAACATAATTATTCCTAGAATCATTTTAAAAATCTAAAATATTAATTAAATTATATACTTTAATGATTTGTATATATTCAAGAATGAAAATTACTCATGCCTTAATATTTGCTCATTTATGTTAAAATCCTTTTTTAGAAGATATTTTCATAGATCATCTGTTATGTTCAAACTCTGATCTATATAAACTAGCAAAATAGCCCATTCAAAAATTCATTTTCTTTCTATTAGAACCAGCCTATTCCATTTAGAAAAAATTGTTGACAGTATTACAGATGTTCCCCATTTTCTCTCTTTTGCCACCCTCCACCCAGCCCCTAGCCCCCATCCCAACACAGGTCTTCTCCACACTATTGTCTGTGTCCATGCATATATGTTCTTTGGTTAATCTCTTCCTGTCTCCTTCACCCCCACACCCCTCTGAAATCTGTCATTCTCGCCCACTCTTAATAAACAAACAAAACAACACCAGAAGCCTGATTTCATTCTTCCCTCCTGAAGCCCATGAAGATGGAAGTTTATATACATTTTTCATAAGATGCTAGATTCTTCCCTAAAATATCATTCTTCTTCATCAAACCTGTGTCCCCTCAGTCACTTGGATGTAAAGATTAATAGACATATTCCATGTTCTTCTTGAGTTTATTATCCAGTTGGGGAAACAGACATGTAATATCAGAAACAGTGGATTAAGTAGAATAGAGATCTTAGTAAAATAAGTTGGATTAAAAGGGGAAGAGTTATTTATGTTGCGGGGACTAAAATAAATCTTCACATTTGAACAAGACCTTGAGTAGGCTACACAGAAAATGGAAGGGTACCCTAGAAGGAAGGAAGTCACACTAAAAAATTTTACACATGTGAAAAAGCAAGAATCACTGCAGTGCATGACCATGGTGAAAATTTTGTGCTATTGGGTTTTGTTTATTTAAGGGTTTTAGTATTTAGCATTTGTAAAATCCCTGAACGTATGCAACCAACTCTGAAAGGTTGAAATCCCGTCAGGACATGTCTGAGAGAATATAATTCATAAACACATATATTAAATCTGGGCAAATAAACATCAGAAAATTAAAATTGTCTGCTAAAACATTTTAAATATATATATATTAAATTTAATATTTGATATGATGACTCCCAGGCAAAATTTCTGAACAGCTACTAAACATAGATTGGGAGGAATAAGAAAAGTCTGCTACTAGGAAGTCTTCTAAAAAGTTGTATAAGAACTGCTGTCCCATCCCCCCTCTCGCTCTCTCTTTTTCTTATACTAACACTTAAATTTATATTTACAGTTTTGCATGGAGTGGGCAGTAGTATTCTAAAACATTGGTATAGTATTGACAGCCTCTTATTAGTAAGTTTCAGGACTGAGGAGGGAGGAGAGAGAGGAGAAGGGAAAATGAAAAAGTGACTGAATTTTGCAGAGAAGCAGATTCTAGTTTGATAGACTATATAAAATTCTTGAGTCATATTAAATCGTCATTCAGCACAAAACTGTATGACTGGGTCCATGCTGTTGGATCATAAATACACATATCTGGAGAAAAGACGAGTGGGGTGACCTCATAGATTTAATTTTTACTAAGGTTCTATTGGTCTAAAATATAGGCTTTAAAACTTTAACACGTATAGTGGATATGATATACACACTTACGATCATATTTCCTAAGAAAGTTTAACAAAATATCCTTCTGAAAGAAAGAAACCGCAGGTGCTTCCCCCCCCCCCCAACCCTTAAAAACTCTTTGAAAATCTTAATTCCCTGCCTCTTATGTCTGCTTGTGACCTAAGACTGAATTCCAGTGAGTGGTTTCTCTCACTGCCAGGTTCCTGTTAATAGATTGTTCTGTGTGTGGAAAGGTGAGTTTCCTAAACTTGAGCACTCACTGAGCACTTCTTTAAGCCTCACCTTTCTCATCGCAAAAGATACAATGTTCACAGCTTTTACTTTGTAGGGTCGAGGATTAGATATAGTAATGCAAGTTAGGCACATACAGCAAGGAGTCAATAATATTAGTCAATATTGTCTTAATTATTGTATTATTATCATTGCTCATCATCCATTGATATACCTGGTATATAAATTTGCACTATATATATATATGTATGTATTCGCACATATACATTTGCACATACTGGCATATGCATTAAAGATAGTTGAAAGAAGAATTGGTAGTGAGTAGTGTGCAAAGGTACTCTAAACTTTCATCAAAAAGAATGACCATGGCCCTAGCTGGTTTGGCTCAGTGGATAGAGTGTCTGCCTGCAGACTGAAGGGTCCAGGTTCCATACTGGTCAAGGGCACGTACCTTGGTTGCAGGCTTGACCCCTGGCCCTGGTTGGGGTGTGTGCAGGAGGCAACCAATGAAGGTGTCTCTCTCACATCTTTGTTTCTCTCTCTCTCTCTAAAAGATCAATGGAAAGATATCATTAGGAGGGGATTAACAACAACAACAAAAAGAATGATCATGAAAAGTCAATCAGAAGAAAAATATATGTTTTTGCTGCTTTGGACATATAACCAGGAGCAAAACGCTATTGAACCCCAACAACAATTATGAGCTAGTTTGGTGGCATTATGACAATTTAACCCATACTTACACTAACTCAAATGATATTATCTATGACTTCTGCCACATTACATAGGCAGCCTCAAACATTATTCTCCGTTCATTCTACTTATTCCAGCCTCAACACATTTTTATTTTTCACTTTCCTTTTGATACTGCTGCCAGATTATGATCATTATTATGGGTTTCAAAGAATTGTTCAGAGAATTATGTTTCTCAAAGCCTGTGAGAAAGGGGAGTAGAAACATTTCGCAGATGAATGAAACAAAGACATTGAAGCATAAATAACAATGAGGTTTCACAGCTGTGACTCGATAAATTGTGTAGATTCTAGATGGCTTATTTTCAATCCCATTTTGGTATTACTGTCTTGATAATTTTCTATGCAGCACTGAGTCAGTCTCCAGGGTACTGGGATACACTTTTGTTTCCTTTCTTTAACTACTTGTGAAAGCCTTGGCTAACTCCTCACCGCTTAGAGACTGCATTCAGCACTCACAGGGACATACCATTAACTCCTGTTTTATTAAAGCCAACACCTGCCCCTTTTTAGCATGTCACCTGCAGAGGAGGATAAATTAAGTGATTAAAAAGCTGTGTGAATTTCACTTCACAATGTTTTCACATTTTCATCTTCCTAATGTCTCATATCAATTTTTTTTCTTAGCAGCATTGGTATTTGAGAGTAATGCCTGCAAGAAACTTTACTGTGTTGGCAATTTGTGCTTCAGTTCAACAATATACCTACTGTGTGTTAGAGGCTTTCTTTTGCCAATCTTGGGAGATGAGAATCAGGATTCATTTTACAGATGTATAAACTGAAGTTGATAGAATGTTTTGATGGAAGATACAGGTACAGAGTGTTGAGGTTCAGTTCTGTTTGGATTCCAATCACGTGCTCTTTTCATTAGAGCTAAATTTGGTGATTGGGAGATTCCCCTGGGTTTCCATTTGCAGTAAAGCTGGAAGAGGATGCTTATCACAAATCTATTAATATTTCTGTTGCCTGGAATTTCTTTTTTTGTATGTGTCCTTAAGAATGAAAATTGAAATATGACTGAAGAGATTTGAGTCAGTGCCTGTTAGCCATTTATTATAAAACCAGAGGCCCGGTGCATGAATTAGTGCACCAGTGGGGTCCCTTGGCCTGGCCTGAGGGATCAGGCCAAAACCAGCTCTCTGACATCCCCCGAGGGGTCCTGGATTGCGAGAGGGTGCAGGCCAGGCCGAGGGACCCCACCAGTGCAAATCTGGGCCAGGGAGGGACACGGGAGGTTGGCCAGCCTGGAAGGGACCGTGGTCAGGCTCCAGGGTGTTTCTGGCTGGTCTCACTCAGTCCTGATCAGCCGGACTCCAGCAGCAAGCTAACCTATCCGGTCGGAGCATCTGCCCCCTGGTGGTCAGTGCATGTCATAGTGAGTGGTTGAGTGGCCTTAGCATATCATTAGCATATTACACTTTGATTGGTTGAATGGCTGACTGGACGACTGGGCGATTAGCATATTAGCCTTTTATTATATACGATATCTGGAGCAAGTCACTTTGATTTACTTATATTTTAGCTAGCTCTACTGTGGAATCAATCAGAGTCAGATTATAGTTTTAATGATCAAGTGAAATAATGTATATATCAGCATAACAGTGAGAGGTAAAATAATCTATAACTTTAAGGTATTTGAGTGGTATTCAGCTAACTCTGGTGTTTTTCAATCCAGAGTTCCAAAAAGAGACACAAGTAAATAATTTTGTTGTACTCTCCTTTCCAATTAATTACTCGTAATTATGGTGTTATTTTTCTTTTATGCCCCTACCCAATTAAGAGACTATCATTGTTCAAAATGTGAATATTGTTAAACTCTCATACCTAGACTTTTTCTTAAACAAATTTCTAACAATCAGGCAGTCATCCCACAACAAGGACTTGATATTAATATGTAAAAATGATATTCTTTTTTAATGATTTTCTAGGTGGAGCTTGCCTATAACTCATTAAAATTTGACACCTATTCATTTTAAAGCCAATATTCTAAAAGGTTCTACTATATGTTAGAAATTATAAGTATGGTATATTATAGCATCATGATGATGGAGACAGAAAAAAATGTGTTATTTATTATGATAGTAAGTCAAGTAACAAAATATCACCTATGTTGGAGCTAGAGGATTAGAATGTACTTTAAAGCAATTTACAGTGGTAAGACCTAGACCTTTAAAGTTCATCCTAAACTAGGACAGATAATTAACCTGACTGGCATAAAGTGACACAACCTTATCAGGACCTCTGCTGAGCTAAGAGCGAGCAGAGCTGCCAGGTGTGAAGGTAGCCAATTAGCACAAGCCAAAATGAAAGAAAAAAATCAAAGCTTTAATCACTTACTATGATCATATAAGCAAGAGGCTAACCTCCTGCCTGTTCCATTTTCTCCCATAAAACAGCATTCCCCAGCATTTCCCCAGGGGACAAATGGAACCGGGCAGGAGTTTAAAACAAGGGTCAGGTAGACCAACCAGCGCAGTGGAAAAGCACTTAGTATATTGAGTCAGAGTGGAGAAGAGTGTCTTCCGGTTTCCTCTTCTCTCCCAGTAAGGAAGTCTCCTCCGAGGCTTCTGAGGAAGGCCTTGGCCGAAGGCTCCGGGTGAAGAGGTCTCTGAATAAAAGCATGGCTGGCTGGCTGGCTGTGTCCATGACCGCAGCTGCCTTCAGAGAGTGCAACGCACTGGTCGTGCTTCAAGTCTGGAATAGGAAGGGTCGCTTTCCGCTCGAGGCAGGTAAAGGCTTTATAAGTGCCTCTTGTTGGGACAAAAGAATCACACATACAGGTTTTTTGATCAGGAGCCAGACTCCTTAATTTTATTTTAATCAATGGAGTTAGATAGATATAGATAGATATATAGTTAGAGATATCGACATGTTATTAAAGCTCTTCACCCATATGCTTACATACCGAATTACCCCGTTCATTTGTCCTGTATTCAGCGTACGTTTGTTGTCCAAAAGGATATTCCTGCATGTTTTCCCACTGAGACTGTGACTCCTCGTCCTTGCCTTGCTTACTCCTGAGAAAAGGTCAGTTCTGCGAGGTAAAAAAATCACCTCTTCATAGTTTCACTTTTCCCCTCACTTTATCCCACTTACTGTGTACAAATTATCTCTTCCTCTTCTAACTGACTGAATGTGTGTGAAGTCCTCAGGTGAGGTGCCATAGCCTAGGATTGGCACACTCAGGTGAGGGTGTGAGGCATAGTGTAGTTTAAGCGTCCATATTTATTGTGCATTTCTCTAGTTCCTCTCATGGAAATGGCTGAATATTTTCATATTTGAAAAAGTCTGTCTTCTCACATAGACCTTAAAATCTGATGACTCATAAGTGACATTCTGTTGAATTTGAAATAAAATGTAGTGATTAAGTTCTAGAAACCTAATGTACAGTGTGGCTGTTGTAGTTAATAATAACCTAGTGTATACAGTTGACCCTTGAACAACACAGGTTCTAACCAGCCAGGTCCACTTATCCACGTATTTTTTCAGTAAATATACAGTTGCCCTCCTTCGCTCTGTGTTTTGCATCCTCTTTGTCAACCAACCATGGATTGAAAATGGTATTATTGTGCCACTGAATACACTTTAAATATCTATGTATGCCGACTATCTTTTAAGAAGTTTTAGGTGTAAAAACAAAACAAAACAAAAAATTATAGATTTTTTTATTTGCCTGTCTGAGTTAGAGGATGGCATGACCCAATTTCATATGTGGGATTTCTTTAATTTTATTGTAGGGACAATGAGTTGACTAGACTTCCGCATGACTTTAAAAATAGGTGTGTATGTTGTACATGTCTTGGACTATTCTAGGTAGAGGGTATAGAATAGGGATAGAAATGCAAACATTTCTGTCTCATGGACTTCATTATGATAAAGTGAAGACAAGTAGTAAATATATAGCTGAGTAAATAAGATTCATGAGTCAGGAGTAACTAGGTTTGTTGCTGTGCTATTAAACAATCCACAATCTCCATATCTAAGAATGGTAAAGGTGTTTTTTAACCCGAGTATAGTCTTTGTGGTTGGCTACACTTGAGCTTCATATGCTTTCCACTTTAGCCCCAGACTGACAGGGCAGCCTCTACCTGCAACATGTTTTGTTTTTGCTGGGTGAGGAAAATGAGAATGTGGAAAAACATATGCTGACTTTTAAAGCTTTTATTCAGATTTCCACAGCCAAAGCAACCATATTGTTCTAAATTAGTAGAATGGAATTCTATAAAACTTCTACTGGTAGGTTGTAAAAGCTATAGAAGTTCATATAAACTGAAGGATCATGATATCTTAGATTAGTTTGCCACAAGAGCAGAATCAGAGGTAAGAACTTGGTTTAGGGGAGTTTATATCCAATGTCAATTTAAAAAGCCAGAATAAAGCAGTGGAGAGAGAGAGAGTCAGGAAAGAGGAAAAGGCTAACATGAAAGTGTCCTATGTCAGTTGGAGCTCTCCCACCATACAACAGCATTGTTCTGAAGCCCATCAATTCCCCCCTCTCCTGTAGAGTACTTCTTACCTGCAACCCTAGGAGCACAGATGACCTTGGGGTCCAGAAGGACATCCACACTTCAATCTTCTGAGCAGTTTTCTATAGTAAAACCTACCTTTAGCCACCTCATTAAGTTAGAAACGTCTTAAGGCCGTTGAAATGCTCACCCATCCTGCCACATCTATGAGGAGTCTGAAGTTTAACTTTTTTCTACACCTTCCTGCTCAGGCCCTACCTGCCTTTTTCATCCTCAAGGACAGAGCTGAGGAAATAAGTAAATGTTTCCAGTGGGGAGTGGGAGAGTGGGGGTGGGGTTGCCAGGAAGATACTGCCCCTGTGGGTTCTCTAAAATGGAATGGGCTATTCTGATGGGGTAGTAAGTGGCCTTACCCCTGCAATATACCAGCCAAATGGCCATCTCCATGATATTGTGCAGAAGACTCCTGCTTTGGTAGGTTGGACTAGGACAGTGGTTCTCAACCTTCCTAATGCCACGACCCTTTAATACAGTTCCTCATGTTGTGGTGACCCCCAATTTCATTGTTACAAATTGAACATAATTAAAGGATAGTGATTAATCACAAAAACAATATGTAATTATATATGTGTTTTCCGATGGTCTTAGGCGACCCCTGTGAAAGGGTCGTTCGACCCCCAAAGGGGTCGCGACCCACAGGTTGAGAACCGCTGGACTAGAGGGTCTAGTCTTCTTCCAGTGCTCCAGTAGCCTGAAGGCCCTCATATGCACCTTTCCCACATACAATGCACATATATACTCACAAAATCCAAACTGTTTTTATAAATTATGTGTTCATGTGTGCACACACACGTGTATGCTCATTTTCTAATTACAATAATTTGAGATTCAGATTTTAAAATATCCTAGTAATTTTTGAGAGTTACAATCTTACACATAGTCTCGGCACCACTTATTAATAGTCATGGGTTGATATAAATGCCTCACTTAACCAAACAGTTAACCAAAACTCTTTGGTGTAATATAAGTAGTATTTATTTTGATAAACATTTAAAATTACATCATTCTTATTTGAAGAGCGTTAAAATCAATAATCTGTATCTAACATATAACTATGTTTCAAAGCATCTAGAAATGTGAATGGAACCCAATAGGCTTATCTACAAAATTAATGTCTACAAAATTAATAAAGCTTGGTTTTACCAAACAGAAAAATTAAATTGTATATAAAAATGAAAAATTAAAAAATAAAGCTATCAAAATGAATATTATTATTTCAGCTCTTCCATGTATTACTATAAAATTAATAGTGTATAGATGTACATTAGAACATTGAGAGTTATTAATTATCCTGATTTTAAAAAATCATTAATAACTAGGTAGTCTCTCCAAAGGGAAGATCTAAAGGATATGAGAATTCGAAGTTGAACATGATTGGATTGAATAGTGTCCCCAGGGAGTTCATGTCCACTACCAGGAACCTCAGAATATGATCTTATTTGGAAATAGGAACTCGAGATGTAATTAACTAGGATGAGATCATGCTGCATTGAGGTAGGCTCTGAATCCAAGGCCTAGAGAAAGACACAGAGAGACACACAGGGGAAATGCCATGTGATGAAGGAGGCAGGTCACAGTGATGCGTCTACCAATCCAGGGAAGCCAAGGATTGCTGGCAACCGCCGGAAGGTAGGAGACAAACAACAAACAGATTCTTTCTTAAATCTCCTGAAAGAATCAGCAATGCTGATACCTTGATTTCAGACTTCTGGCCTCCTGAACTGTGAGAGAAATGTTTCTGTTATTTTACATTTGTAGTACTTTGTTTCACCAGCCCTGGGAAAACACTATACAAATTGAGAAAAAGAGAATTGGCATTGTGGAAAAAAATAACCATTTCAATTTACAAATTGACACAAATTAGTGAACATTCAACATATAGAATCTGGGTTTTCAAATCTAGAGAGAACCATATAGCCTTATTTTGTTGTTGTTTTCAATTAGTTAAAAGCTTTTGTCATTGAGAATTCATTTCTATGTTTGAGTTGCATTTATTTTTCTTTGTTATCATCATCATTATCATCATCACTGTTATCATTATCATTTTATCCATTAGCATCATCTTCAACAACACTATAAACAAGTATCAAGCCATTTAAGCACTTCATTTAGCTTAGCATAATTTTAGATGTATGATCCCTGCCATTAAGGACACCGAGAACAACCAAATATTGAACAAGCACATAAATAATTAAGAGTGCACTTCCCTCCCTTAAGCCCATTTGTAGCAAACATCATTTCAGAGAAATGTTCCCTTTAACCAACTTATTTCGACCAAGGGCAGATGGCCAATACTGAGCGAACTCCAATAATGTGATTGACTGGAACCCTCCACAATGGATCACATGATACTGTGGAGGATTCCTATGGTCTCTAACCCAGCAACAGCCACTTTCAAAACCAAGTATAAGAGTAATTCGCATTATCAGAGTGAGTCAAGTGGGTCCAAACTCAAACATGTTGAGAGAAAAGAAGTTGAAGCAAAGATTTCATTAACTTAAAAAAAAAATTTGCCATTAACTTTCATAGCCCTGAATCTTAAATATTTTCATCTCATCCCCCAAAGGCCTCCTACAACCTCAAGACCACTCATTTATTCAAACTAAATGTTCAGGATCTTGCCAAAAGAGAGCAGGAAAGAAAATGGTAAGGAAAGAGAGGGGAAAATAGAAAAAAAAGATAGAAGGGGAATGAGACGGAATCTGTAGCTGAGCGAGAATGATCTCTCTGGTTCACTGCATTGGGATGACAGGAAACTTGCTTTACCCTTTTTCCTTTGCTGAGTTTAAAGCTTTTTTTTCTCTATTCTAATGAATTAGAAAAACTGGGCATCAATTCAAATTTTACTCTAATTCTGCTGACTGAAAATTTCATATCAAATAAAAGATTCATTATAAGATAAGCCTATAACAACAAGATGGTGTGGAAGCACTGCCTTTCATGGTAATGGAATTTTACCTCTAAAGCCTCCTCAACATACTAATGAGTTGTAGAGCTCAAATATCTGAAATTCAGAGATAATTTTTTGTTTAAAAATTATAAGTGATGACTACACATTAGGCCTAGACAATGCACTTATTCTATTCATTGAATAAATAAGTGAATTATAATTATACATAATGTAATTGCCATGAATAATTTTTAATGTGAACCATACATTCAGTAGTCTAATGTAAGGTAATTAATGTCATTAGTGTCAGAAGCATACATTTAGTTTGTTGTTGTTTTTTGCAGGATAAAAAATGAGAAATTTTCAGAACACCTAAAATCTGAAAGACCATTTAAAGGCTAATTTTATAGTCACCTCGTGTTTTACACAAAATAATATTGTGCAGAATTTATATTTGCCAGAGTGTTCAAAATTCTTCCTGTGTGATTTTTTCCCCCTCCCCTGGATTTCTGAACAGGTCTAAGGCACTCACATTTTTGGGTGGCAGACCCAAAGTGTCTCCTCGATACTTTGGGATCTCTTAGGGAAGAGGGTGGTATTCTAACATCTATATAATAAAAGCCTAAGCAACCGTTATAGCAGAACAACCAGAATGACCGGTCGCTATGATGTGCACTGACCACCAGGGGATAGACACTCAATGCAGGAGCTGCCCCTTGGTGGTCATTGTGCTCCCACCGGGGGAGCGCTGCTCAGTCAGAGGCTGCTCAGTCAGAGGCTGCTCAGCCTCTCCCGCCTCTGCAGCAGCACTAAGGAGCAGCGAGCCAAGCAGTAAGGAGCAGCGAGCAGGCAGGTGGTAAGGAGTGAGGGGTCCTGGACTGTGATAGGGATGTCTGCCTACCGTCATTCGCACATCCCCGAGGGGTCCCAGACTGTGAGAGTGCGCAGGCCGAGCTGAGGGACACCCACCTCCAGTGCACGAATTTCGTGCACCAGGCCTCTAGTTTTTCTATAGGTCAACTAGGGCAGTGATGAATAGAAATGAGGTCCGATCACAATTCCATCTCATATGATATAAGTTTACTAGGTATCTTCCTTTCTGTGTTTGTGAAAAGAGAGGTCTTTTACAGGAACTTTGGAAATTTTACTTGTCACATATTTTACCAACATTTTCATTTTTCTGAAATAGATACACAAAGATCTTGATGTGACTTCATTAAAATAACTGTCAAAAGTCATGATTTCCCCTGGCTGGTGTGGCTGAAACAGAAGGTCAGGGTTCGATTCCCGGTCAGGGCACACACCCAGGTTGCCGGCTCGATGGTCGGTGTGGGGCATGCAGGAGGCATCTGATCAATGATTTTCTCTCATCATTGATGTTTCTATCTCTCCCTCCCTCTCTGAAATAAAGAAAAAATATATTTTAAAAAAAGTCATGGTTTTTATGCTCCTCTGCAAAGAAGTGGGGAAGTATTAAATACAAATGAGAAAAAGCTTCAGGCCAAAAAGGAGAATTTGATCAAGGCTCTCCTACACTATTTAGAAACATGTATCTTAGCCTTGACCTAAGAAAATACCTTGATGATGATGAGGATGATGATGGTGATGATGATAATAATGTGTAATTATGTAGCTTAGAGTTCACAATGACCTTGAAATCTATTTATTTTATCAAGATAGCACCACTATTGAAGTAGACACTGTAATTCACATTTTACTTGTGAGAAAACTGGCTCAAGTTCTGGTATTTAAGTCAATAACACATTACTTGGATTAGGAATTCTCACTCCAAGTTCCATACTGTATAAAAAAGTAAAAAAAAAAAAAGAAAAGAAAAGGTTCACAGTATTACTATGAACCATCTGTCCTGTTTGCAGACACTGAGAAGGCTACTGAACAATGAACAGTAAAGAAAATAACTAGCCATTCCAGTGGGATTTCAGAGAAAAACCCTCTGTGGTTTGCTCTCCTTCCCCATTCTGAAATAAAGTCTTCCAACCAGTGTTCGTGCAATTGCTCGGAGATTTAAAAGCAGTGTCATTAATGTGAAACATTGCATTTATATAAAGCTTCATGCACAAACCTTCCTCAAAATCCTATTTCCTCAGCTTTCATTCCCTAGTACTACTTGTGTACATATTTCCTTTTCCAATCAGATAAGCCCTGATTGCAGTCTGTTTTATTATTCTTATATCCTTGCATCAATGCCTAGACTGATAAATTTTTAGGAAGTCTGAGAACAGTATAGGGACTTTCTCTGAGAGGTTATTTTCTTTTGACAAAGCTCAGGTTATCATAACAAAATACCATAGACTGTGTGACTTAAAAACATACCTTTATTTTCTTGCCAAGACCGGTTTGGCTCAGTGGATAGAGCGTCGGCCTGCGGACTGAGGGGTCCTGGGTTCGATTCCGGTCAAGGGCATGTACCTGGTTGCGGGCACATCCCCAGGGGGAGGTGTGCAGGAGGCGGCTGGTCGATGCTTCTCTCTCATCGCTGTTTCTGACTCTCTATCTCTCTCCCTTCCTCTCTGTAAGAAATCAATAAAAATATATTTAAAAAACAAAAACAAAAAAAACATACCTTTATTTTTTCATATATATAGAGGTTGTCAAGTCTAAGATCAAGATATCAGCTGATTTGGTTTCTGGTGAGGGCACTCTTCCTAGCTTGCCAATGGCTACATTTGTGCAGTGTTCTTACATTGCAGATATCTACATATCGCTATTGAGAGAGAGAGTGAGAGAGAGAGAGAGAGAAGAAAGAGACAAAAAATTAAAAACAAAACCTCTGGTTTCTTTTTATAAGGACACTAATACCATCACGTGGGCCCCACCCTCATGACCTCATCTAAATGTAATTACCTCCCAAAGAGACCACAACCAAATACCATCACCTTGGGGATTAGGACTTTATTTATTTATTAATTTATTAATCTTCACCTGAGAATATTTTTTCCATTTTTTTTTAAGAGAGAGAGAATGGAAGGATGGGGAGAGACACAGAGAGAGGAACATCAATGTGAGAGAGACATATATATTGGTTGCCTTCTGCAGGAAGTTGCCTACTCCCCTACCCCCCAGGACCAGGGATCAGCCTGCAAGTGAGGTGCATGCCCTTGACCTGAATCAAATCCCGGACCCTTCAGTCTGCAGGCTGACGCTCTATTCACTGAGCCATACCAGCTAGGTGGGGATTAGGACTTCAACATGTGGATTTTGTTGGGGACATAAACATTCAGTCCATAACACTTTTTTACCTATTTCTACATGTTTTGGGCAATAAAACTTATTTTTTCTGCATAACATATTGGTAGTATTTGGATGATAATAGGCGATTTCTAAGAGTAGACCTCTGTCTGGTGGGAAAAGAGGTAATAAAGTTTCTAATAACCATTGGTAGGCAGAAATATGATAGGTATGTTACATTCTTCATCTTGTTTAATCCTCACAGAAATTCTGTAAAGCATACTCTCTTACCTCAGTTTTGTACATAAAGATATCAATGTTCATAAAGTTTTAGTAGCTCTCCCAAATTACTCACCATTTAAATAGCAGAGACCAGATAAAAACACTTTTTAAAAAGTTAAAATACCTTATTTTATTCATTGTAACATAGTAGATTAAGTGGGCCTCAATGCAGGAGTTCCTAGCTTCCATGAGTATAGCTTATAGTTTTCAGGTCACACAATGGGTTCAAAGCAGTCATGTTTTTGTAGCAATAATAATTTGTACACGGTAGAATGAGACAGAATGAAACTGATGAGTTATCAGAGATCCCATTCTGGAGAAGGCTGACTCTGAATTGAGATTTAAGGTAGAAATGAATCTACAAAGGTACAAGGCAATTTAATAGAAAAGGGATGAATTTTTTTTTAACAAATTGTACTGGAGCCATTGAAATCTGTACTTAAAAAAGAAATAACTTCAACCTAAATCCCATACTTTATACAAAACTTAATTCAGATAGTTTGTGAAGTTAAATGTATGTTTAAGTGAAATGTTTAGAAAAGAAACACATAGAAGGAAACCTTCAGGACTTGGAGTAGAGAAAACTTAGACTTGACACTAAAATCATGATTCATGAAAGTAAAGTTAAAATATGGGACCTTATAAGATTATCGACTTTTGCTTCATGAAAATCTTTGTTAAGAAGATGAAAATATGGGAACATAATTGCAAATTATCCTGACACTTTTCAGGGCAGGTATTATATTTGTATTTCTTTGTCATACTACATCTAAAAAAACCTGCCTAATTATAAATAGCCCAGTAAGTTTGAGAATGCCTGTTGAGATGAAACTTGAAAGTTGACTGATAGAAATATTCTTCATCTTCTTTGGTGTCAAGGAGGGCAAATTATTAGAATAAAAAGAGCAAAATTAGATTTGGGACATTATAATTTATGAAAGAAAATGTAAAACATTTTTGAGAGCTCCAGTTTTCTTTGGACTCTGTTTAACACAATGTTTCTGTTAAAATGATGTGCATTGCTTACCACGGATGGGTCATACTCTGTTGTCCCTGTTGACAAGTGTAATGGATTGCTTCGGAAATTCTCTTGACAAGGCTCAGTCTGCTTGCTTTGCAGAATTTGAGTGTCCTACCACAGGACTGCTTCAAGTCAATAGGAAAAAAGGTATCATTCTCCCTGAAAAGTCCTTTTAGGTATATCCTAGCTATCAAATGTCAACACAGCTGACAAAGTGGCCAGCAAACTGCAAGGACTAGATATCACATGGTGATTATAAAAATTTACAGCTGTCATCTCAAATGAGAATATTTCCCATGGGTGTGAAAGTAAAATGTGAGGATTAGCTGATGAAGCATTCTGCTCTGGCTTTTTCTTTTTGTGAACTAAGATCACAGAGATGTGACAATGTCATCCACAAGGTTCAACAAACCGTTCACCATGATTTAGAACTTAATATTGGATTTTTAGAAAACATCTTTTTTTTTTATATAAGACAGAATTTTTAAACTACTTTGAAAGGCAGGGTGAAGTTGTTAACTGGCGAGAGATACTTCAAAAAAATTAAAATGTATCTTAATTAGCGTCATGCATTTTAAACAATGAATTGCTTCTAAAAGTACACATTAATTGTGGCATCGGTATTCCTGTCATTTAAAGGATGACAGGAATAACTGCTAAGTTAAAGATAAAAGTAGGGGCGTTCATTTTTCAATCATGTCTAGAGGGGTCTAGGCCTTCTGAATAAGTAGGGCTATAACTAAATTTTGATTCAAACCTGCAATTCTCTAAAAGGAAATTTTATGAGCTACCATTGTACAGGAGCATGCCTTTCTCGAGACATCTGGTTAAATTAAACACTTTCTTATTCGGATTTTGCCTGAATATGGATAGAGTCATATTTAATATAAGGACATCTCTAATTTAGTATGGTATATGAATCAACAGAAAATACAGCCACTTTCTAGAGGTGAAGTAGACAGATAAAGAATGAACAATAGACACATAAAACATGTTTCCTATAGTTCACAAATTGCTCGCTCAAGGTATACCATGGCCAAATTTAGGAGATCAGTCTGACTGCTTAGTACACAACTCTGATCTAATCACTGCCTCTCTAATCTAACACTTTATTACTTCTTTTGAACATGTGCTAACTGGATTTCTCTATCCTCACTTCCTTTCCGTCACATTTACATCACCAGATTACCTTTACCAAAGCACACTGCTGATCACAATATTTATATGTCACAAATTTGACTATCAAGCAAAGCCATTTCAAGTTAGTATGAAGTTCAAAGTCATTGGCTCTTTGGCCTCAATTTATGATTGTAGGAATATTTTCCAGACTTTCCCTTCAGTTATCCAAATGAATTAGATAAGCCATGCATGGTACCCACTCTTATTGCAATGGCATTTCTCTGCTAGCATTTTTCAGCATATTAAACTTGGGACAGTATAAAACATTGGAGAAGCCACTTCTTATCATATATAGAAACATATTCAATATACTGGACTATATGTAATAACCTGCTGAGGAATGAGAATCTGGTAAAAACAAAATTTTCTTTCTTAAAAATGTAAATGAGGAAACATTAATTGGATGAATTAATTAGCAATGGGTATTGGTGCTAAAATATGCATACACAGGAACCTTGAAGCAGATCTTAGGGCATGAGTGGTGAAGGTTAGCTAAAGTTACAAAGAGAAAGAATATGTAAATAATTAGAAGCAATGAGAACACAGCATTGTACAACACTTACAAGAAAAGGAGTGTTTAAGAGCAATGTCAGCAGGCATGATCAGAGGATGCTAATTCCTGTACTGGAGGCAAACTCTATAAAAATTTAGTAGCATGAAAATGGCTCCGTAGAAAAGAAATTACATAACTATCTACTATCTATTGACTATTCTTATTGAGTAAAATATATTTTAAACTGTATGCCAAAATATTCCATTGTGGAATATTTTCACATTATAATAGAAAAATGTAAACTAAATAAACTTATTATGTAGTTAGGAAACATTTGGAAATATGAAGTTAAAATTAGGTTTTTTGTTTTAAATACTGAAATAAACAAGTTCTATAGGCCTAAAGATTATGATGGGACAATTCTCTAAAAAGTTCATGCTAAATAAGAAAGTACTGCAATCATCACCATCTGGTGATTGTTTATAAGATGAATTGTACTGGGATCTGGGTATTTCCATTGGGATTTGATGAGTTTGTTAGAAGGAACAAGGATGCACAAAATATTCTCTACAAGTATTATAATTAGGTAGTGTCCCATTTCGTGCCACAAAGGTTACTGTTATGTAGATAAAAGTAATACAATACAAATCAACTCTAGCTATAGCTTTGTAATATGTATAGTGGCTACATCATTCATGTTTCAGATACACAATGTCTTTCAGAGAACTCTGTGTGTGAGAGAGAAAGTTGAGTGTGCTGGATTTTCAGGGGAATATTTAAGGACTGTGAATTCTGCTTTGAAAAATTCTAATCAAGATTAAGTGATAATCTAAAATGAGTTAGTTTGGGCAAAATGATAAAGATGGGTTTTCAATGTTGAAAAATTCTTCATGTTAGCACAATGGCCACTTAAGCAAACATTAATTAATTGAAATTTATATTTTGTTAATTTTTTTCTTTTCCATGCCAGAACACAATTTTTCATTTTCTCTAATTAAATCATTAATAGGTTAGCAGTACATTTGTTTCTCTGAATAACTTGAGATTCTTTCCTTTTATGTTTTTCAATTAATGTTAGAATTAGAAGCTATGTTTACCACAGAATAACTGGAAATTTTAACACTGCTCTCTTTCAGTATCATTGTAGGTATATAAGTGATTATAGAATGAAAAAAATTAATTAGATAAATTTTCTGGCAAATTTCTCAAGGCATCTTAAAATAACTGGCCATATATTATACTATTTTATTTCCAATCTATCAGTCAAATCATTCCTACTTCAGTATTCTTTATTATTTTTTTCTGAGCAATCAAAAATCTAATAATATTGGTGATATATGGTAAAAATTGTTTCATTTTTAAATTATTTGCTGTTTTGGCAAACGTCTATTTTTATAAGCATAGTTACTTATGAAAAAGGAGGAAACATACATATAGTCAGAAAAGGAAAATAATTATTAAAAATAATTGGAACAATAGAATCATGATTTGCATCTAGAACACATAAATATATTATTGTGCATTAACTGACAATGTGGAAATATTATTACTATGTGTTTATATGTTTATTTTATTCTACCTCACAATCATTCATTTATTAAATTTTATACATAGCATATGGAGTGTTCTCTTTCCCTCAAGAGTTTCTTCCATGAATGAATATGAGTTCCAATGGAATTTCATGAGTACCATTGAGGTAAAATATTGCATTGTGGGGCACTATTGCATTGTGGGGCACTGTGGGACTGGAATGAGGATCTGAACTGGGACCAAGAGAGTACACTGATAGGACTACTTGTTTCAGAATGGCATATATTATTAACTGAGTTCCATTACTTTAGATGTTACATGGCCTAATTTAAAAAAAATATTTAGCAGAGAATTTTATTCTGTTCTATTTTATAAGCAATTGTTTCCTAAGTTCATGTTCAAGTATGTTGAAGATGTTGGATATATATATATATCTTCAATTGTTTATACTTAAACAGAGAAGAGAATCTATTTTAATTTGTTCTTCTTTGGCTTTATGTTGGGAAAGCATAATCACATTTTATTTTATATAAATCTTATGCCTTGCTGAGCATCAATATTTCCAGAAAGCCATACGTGTGCAAAACAAAAAATCTATGTGCACAGTTACACTTGTCTGATTTTAGAATTAAAGAGAAACAGAGTCAGCCTGTGATGAAAGAGATAAAATTGTATATCAACTCATCTACTTCCTTCTGTTTGCTTCCAGAATGAGATGTCTCCTTTGCTAAGCTTTGACAATCTTCTTCCTCCTTCTCATGATTTCTATCATGAGATCTACTGACATATTCACTGTACATCTGGTAGTTTGAATTTTGAAGTGAAAGAACATTAATAAAATATTAGAGAACTGATACTTTATGTTATAGTCTAAGATGTACACTAGTTATGCAATTAATAAAACTAATAAATACTCTATCAAAACCTGTCTTGGGAATAAGAAGCCGTGAAAGTGGGCTCATGAAGCCCTAAGATTGTTGCAAGTTTGTATGTGTGTTTGGGACAAGTTATAGGCACATTATAGACCTGATTTTTTTTCTTCTCTTAGTCCCTTAAAAATTTTCTTTTATAAATTACAATATCACTAAACCTTTATGACTGTTAGCACATATATGAAGTCCCTGTTATAACAACTTTTCTTACTATGGAGTGTCTTAAAGTGCAGTCTGCCTATGACAGATGGACCTAGAAACCCAGGCCAAGATGTTCTAAAACTCAGCTACTATTATAATAATAATACTGAGGTTATTTGTCTTTTCCATTATATTGACATTTTCACTGTTAGAGCAAAAACAATGGTGAAGGAAACTGCTGGTGACTTAGTAGAAACCAAGGGAGTGGTCCCAAACTGTAGTAGTTGTCATTTTGTTCTTCACTGTCAGATGTCTATCATTTTTTTAAACAAACAGATAAAAACAAACAAAAACAGTTTCATTTAAGAGTGTCCTTGTTGAAAATGGAAAAAATAATTGCACTTACCCTCATCCCTAGTGACAAGAGGGCAAGTACTGTAAAGCACCTACCTGATCATAGGTAAAAATGATGGTTGTTTGGAAGAAAAATTCGGTGATTGTGAGACTTGTGAGCTGAATTAGCACCCCCCCATTTTTTTTTTTTACAGAATAACATTTTTATTTAAGAAAACAATTAACTCTAATTATTCACACTTGGGTATTCAACTGACATTTTATGGCAAAAAAAAGTGAAAGAAATGAGTGTGTATTAATTGAATATAGTGTAAAATTTTTCATCTGTAGGTTCCACTGAAATCAATATTGTGTAAAACAAACTATGATACTTATTTCTAACAATAAGATTCAAGCTTTCAAGAGAAAATTTGATTTTGGTGAAACTTATGTTACTGGGTGATTGACAGCTTTCCAATATTTTCAGTCTCTTTTGATGAGGGCAGTGTAATAATGATAGTGATTTTTTGATACAATGAATTTTGTTAAAATATGGGAGATCTGTATAACTCAGTGAAGCAATATTTTCCATATGACCAATTCATAATATTGTAATGCATAATGTTAAAAAATGAAATAGCAATGCAATATGTTACAAAATTATTTATAAGTAAATGATCCAGTCAAAGTGTAAAAAATAATTCAACATTGCAACATACCTTAAGAAATGCACACATCTTGAGTGTTGGTATAATATCAAAGAGAAGTTTTGATAATTATCTTTAAAATATATTATAATACACATCCCTTTTTTTACCTCCTATCTATATGAAGCCAGATTATTTTCATATATTTCTACCAAAAACACATAATCACATACTGAAATGCAGGCATAGTTATGAGAAACCGATTACCTTTTATTAAGCCATATATTTTAAAAGTTTCAAAAAATGTAACCATTGCTTTCTTAGCCATTTTATTTTTGTTTGTTTTAGAAACAACTGTTTTTTCATAAAAATTGGTAGTTTATGATAACTATAATGGATTTGTTATTATATTTAATAAGTAATAAGTGAACATTTTAAACCATTTTTATTTTCTAATGTAATATAAATAAACATAATCCACAGACACAAGTTCTCTCTGATGTCCTCAAAAAATTTCAAGAGTATAAAGGATTCCTAAGAACAAAAATAGTGAAAGCCAATGCATTATTACAGCTTTACCTTCACAGAACTTATGTCTTCATATTTGACCTATAGCTGAGCTAGTTGGCAACAAAATTCTCCAATAAGACATGACTTAATTGTCATCTCTCATGTGTGAATTTTATATTTTTAAACATGGAATTTAAAAGGAGAAATAATGTTATGTGATAATCATATGATTTCAGTAGATACTAAAATTTGATGTTAAGATATTTACAGGTCTTAATCAAGTTTTATTAAAGATTTTTATTTTTTAACTGAGTAAATTACTAAAGCTTGTTACATGTCAGTTTCCCATTATAAAAACTGCCTCCACTATTTTTATTAAAATATAACGTGTGTCAGGAGAATTAATTAACAAAAAACTGTCAAATAATTTTTCATCTGTAGGTTCCACTGAAATCCTAAATTATAAGAAAATTCCAATGACACATAAAAAAGTTAATAAAAATATTAAAATAATATGTAGAAGCAATAAAATATTAAAATTTAAAATATTTCATATTGTTTAGTTAATTTAAAGATGAGGGAGAAATATAATCATGCATGTATTAATACAAATGAATATAGAAAAAATATTGTACTGGACAGAGATATCTTTTGGAGAAAAATTAAATAATAAAATAGTATTCCATGTAAAATATTTCAGATTGCAAGAACCAAGGTATATAAATGACTTTTCAAGAAAAAGTAGCAGGAAGTTTCATTACATAAACAATAAGAATGAAAAGCATCCATAAAAATACTAGGAATACTTAGAAAGAAACTTCCCTAACATATATGTCTTGGGAACCTTATATAATTTCCATATCTAAAATCTACATTGAAATTAAATAAAACATGCTTTATCTTTTTTTTTTTTCAAATATATTTCATTGATTTTCCACAGAGAGGAAGGGAGAAAGATAGAGAGCCAGAAACGTCGATGAGAGAGAAACACCGATCAGCTGCCTCCTGCACACCTCCCACTGGGGATGTGTCCGCAACCCAGGCACATGCCCTTGACTGGAATCGAATCCGGGACCCCCCAGTCCGCAGGCCGACGCTCCATCCACTGAGTCAAACTGGCTTCGGCAACATGCTTTATCTTGAGAATTCTAATTTAATAAAATATTCTATCTTACTAGTATATTTGTTGAGCTTTATTATTTTACATTTTTATTTGTTTCAGAGAGAGGAAGGGTGAGGGAGAGAGAGAGAGAGAAACATCAATGATGAGAGAATCAACATCGATGGGCTGCCTCTTGCATGCCCCTTACTGGGGATCTAGCCTGTAACCAGGGCACATACCCGGACTGGGAATTGAACTGTGACCTCCTGATTCATGGTTCGATGCTCAACCACTGACCCACACTGGCCAGGCTCATATTATAGTCATTTTAAGAGTCAGGTGCAAAACCAACACTATTTCAAGGACTTGAAATGGCATTGTACAGTATAAATGTATTTATATATGTTTTATATATTTGCCTTGGCCCTACGCAATTAGATCTGAGGAGTAAGATAATGGTGGTAATGGCATCTAACATTTCTTGAGGGTCCAGTATACACTGGCATGGAGTAAAGTATTTTCTGTTATCTGTAAGTTTGGAACTACTCTGTGCTATAGAGATTGAAATAACTAACAAGGACACATTCACCTCTGCCTTTGTATCCTCTGGGATAAAGAACACCAGGACACATTAGGAATAAATTCTTCACCTGGCACATTATTAAGCACCTGGTATTTAAGTCAATAATATAGGAGTCAAACTAGATCCCATGATTAAACTGATTCAGATAACTTTATAAAATATACACAATATCTAAATTTATAATAATTTAAACAGTTGTCCCTCAACAATTATATTCCTATTAAATAACAACAACCCTGCCCTACCTGGTTTGGCTCAGTGGATGGAGTGACGGCCTGAGGACCAAAGGGTCTCAGGTTCAATTCTAGTCAAGGGCACATGCCCAGGGTTGCAGGCTCAATCCCCAGTGGGGGGGCGTGCAGGAGGCAGCCAATCGATGATTCTCTCTCATCATTGATGTTTCTATCTCTCTCTCCTTATCTCTTCCTCTCTGAAATCAATAAAAAATATATTTAAAACAAAATTAAAACAAAACAAAAACACCCCTATGAACCACCCAAGGGAGATTAAAGGATTAGAAAGAAAAACCTTACCAGGTCAGCCAGCTCGCTGCTGTATTAGTAAATCCTAATTGGGCTAATCTTGCCTTGTAACATCTGAAATATTTCATTCCTTCCTTCCTCCTAACCAACGTGAAAAAATCCTAATTTTAAAATTTTGCATAAAAAACAAGGGGAGCCCTGGCCCAGTGGCTCAGTTGGTTGGAGCATTGTCCCGTACACCAAACGGTTGTGGGTTCCATCCCAGGGCAGGGCGTGTATGGAAGGTAACCAAACCAATCGATGTTTCTTTCCTTTCCTCTATATAAAGTCAATGAACATATCCTCAGGTGAGGATTAAAAAATAAAATAAAATAAGGGGAAATGTACATTTTTAGCTTTTCCCACCTTTACCTTCATTTACCCGAATTCAGATGCCAAGACAAGTTTGTACAAAGGAGACTAAGTAATCCAACAAAGTGGGAAAAATAAAAATGTAAAAAAATTTTTATGCAAATAATGATAATTTAGGACAAGAACATCTTTTAAAGCATGGAAACAGAATGAGGGGGGTGGATTTTATTTTATATTTCTTTGAGTTAATTTCCAATTAACTTACAAGTTTAGGCTTCTAGTATGTGCAAAAGCAATGATTTCAGCAATTCATGTTTGGGAAGGGGTATATTTTTACACCACACAGCCTCATGTAAGTTGTCTTTTTAGTCTGTTTCCTTATTTGTTTGGCTAATAAGATTTTCTCAACAACAAATTCAAGAAAAATGAAATACCTATTTCCCTCATCGTCTTTACCCTATGTCATTAAAGAGAGAGCAGGTAGGAGAATTAACATAGTTATATAGAATGTGATTTCAAGTGTTAAACAGAAAACATTCATGGCCAAAAGCTTTTCTGAAATAAAAGGCTTACTGAGCCAAATGTTAGCCAGAAAAGGGCCAGGTCCTGGGCATGAAGTCTAAACCTCCCGCAGTAGGGCTAGGTAGAAAAGGCAAGCATGCCCATGGTTCTGGAGTTGAGGGCTCTTTTATGAAAAGAGATTGGTAAAGAAAGACATACATTGTTTGGAAAGAATTTGCATTAGCTGTAGGTAAAGGAGGTTGGAGAAGGTGTAGCAGGGCTAGTTCTGGGATAGGTACATAGCCCGTCAAGAACAGTTTACTCCTTTGGATTGGGAGTGTTCATGTCTGGAAAGTTCATGCCTAAGAAAGAAGCAGAGATACTTGGTGGGCAGCGGTGCCCGACTGTTCTCTTTAATCTTGGAAATAGCAGCTTGGAAGTGAATTCAAAGTTTCAACATGCACTCAGGACTGTAAATAATCTTTGGTTGGTTTTGCCCAGTAGTTGTAGCAGATTATCATCTCTTGTCTCTTCTGTCTACCCTCCAGCCTGCTGCAATTTAATTTAGGGCAGTTCTGAGTTTTATTCTGGTCACAAGTAAAATGTCAAATTTCTGATGCTCATTTAGTAAAAACAAAACAAAACAACAACAAAAACAACCAATAAAAAATAACAACATAAAACCCTTAATATACGTCAATCACTATACTATAATAAAGGAAGAAAGAGAAACAGATTTTTGAGCTAATGGTCAACATGTAGGGAGAAACATCTTTTTACTTTTGTTTTTATATTTGGTAAGGATGCCTAAATATATTTATTATAATTACCATACTTCTCTTTTGTACTGTGCTGGATGTTAGGAAAACAAAGATACCAAAGCCTATAGTCTAAAGGAAGCAGGTATGTCAACAAGTAAAATGAAGCTAATTGCCTTACTTGGGTCAGTGTCCTACAGGAAAAAATGTAAATTGTACCTTCTTTAGCACACAGGTTACAATTCATTATATGTGTGCATGTCTGTGTTAATGTGTGCATATATATTTATTTATATGTATGCATATCCTTTGCCATTCTGAAGCTAATTTAAAGACTTACTAGGCATAATATGAACTCCTGTGATCTAGCAGAAACATTCTAATTAAACAAACAAGCACACATACACAAAAAGCTGTCTTTGTTGGTTGCCTTTTCAGATTTTACTATCCAAATATGCATCTGGTGAAACTTTAGAAACTCTTTATAATTTATTTTTAAGTATAAATGCCATTTTGGATAATAATCAAATTTGTTTTGTTCCAATAGTGTATTTTTATGAATTCAGTCACTTCCCTTCTCATGATTGAAAGCTATACTGCCATAAAATTCTGTGATGATAGAAATTTTTATCTGTGTTTTCATTACGTACATGAGACACATGTGCCTTTTGTGCACTTGAAATGTGTCCAGTGTAAGTTGGAAGTAAATTTTTAACTTAATTTTATGTACATTCAAGTTAAATTTAAGTAACCACATGTAGCTTATGGCTTCCCTATTGTAGAGCACAATACAAAACTTTGATCCTGCAAATAACTTTTTCCACTTAAACTTTTTTACTGTTTCATCCTCATCAAATAAGTATATTATAGAATCACATATATTAAAAAAATAAGTCCTTCCTCAATCTCAAGCCATTCTAGTATGGACCTAACTTTCTATGCTATTTTTTTTTCTCAAAGAATAATTCAGTTTTATGTAGTCTCACTTGTTTATGTTGCCTGTGCTCATGGTGTCATATCTAGGAAATCATCGCCAAGGCCAATGTCATGAAGCTTTTACCCTATGTTTTCTTTTAAACTTTTATAGTTTCAGGTCTTATGTTTGAGTCTTTAAGTTCTTCCCTGTTTTATTTAAATACAGTTGACATACATCACTATGTAAATTTAAGGTGTACAGCAGGGGTCCTCAAACTTTTTAAACAGGGGCCAGTTCACTGTCCCTCAGACCGTTGGAGGGCCGGACTATAGTTTAAAAAAAAAACTATGAACATATTACTATGCACACTGCACATATCTTATTTTGAAGTAAAAAAACAAAACGGGAACAAATACAATATTTGTATTTGCATGTGGCCCGCGGGCCGTAGTTTGAGGACCCCTGGTGTACAGCATAATGGTTTGACTTACATATTTTGTGACATAATCACCATGGTAAGCGTAGTTAGCATTTATCCTCTCCTATGGACACAATAAAAAGGGAAAAGAAATTACCTTGTGTTGAGAACTCTTAGGACCTCAACAGTTTCAACTCTCTTAACAGTTTTCATGTACATCATACAGCAATGTTTACTATAGCCAGCAGGTTGCACATTCCATCCCTAACACTTACCTTGTAACTGGAATTTTGTACCTTTTGACCAGCTTTCTCCAATTCCCCCACCCCTATCCCCTGCCTCTTGTGACCACAAGTCTGATAGCTTTTTCTCTGACCTTGGGGTTTTGTTTTTTATGTTGTTTGTTTATATTCCACATATCATTGAGAGCATGGATTATTTGTTTTGTTTCTGTCTTATTTCATGTAGCATAATGCTCTTAAGTCTCATTCTTGCTGCCTCAAATGCCAGAATCTTCTTGTTTTAGAAAACTGAATATAAAAGGTGTGTGTGTGTGTGTGTATATATCACAATTTCTTTGCCCATCCATTGCACGATGGACACAGGTTGTTTCCATGTCTTGGCTATTGTAAATGATGCTGCTGTGAACACGAGGGTACAGATATCTTTTTGACTGAATGCTCTCGTTTAAAAGATTTTGAGACTTTTTTTTGTAAGGTGAAAGATAAGGATCCTATTTTATTTTCTTGCATATGGATGCTCATTTTTACCAGCTGCATATTTTTGAAGAGACGATCCTTTCCCCATTGTGTGTTTTTGTCACCCATCAAACTAAAAAGCTTCGGCACACAAAGGGAACAATCAACAGAGTAAAAGGCAACCTACAGAATGGGAAAATACTTGCAACTCATATATCTAATAAGACATTAAACTCCAAAATATATAACTAACTCCTACAATGTGATAAAATTATCCCAATTAAAAATGGACAAAGGACTTGAATAGACATTTTTACAAAAAAGACATACAAATGACCAACAGGTATATGAAGAATGTTCGCTGTCTCTAGTTATCAGGGAAATGCAACATAAAACCACAGAGATAAATGTCACATGTGTTAGGATGTTGTCATTAAAAAAAAAAAAGACAACAAGTATTGTGGAGGAATTGGAACCTTGCACACTGTCAGTGGGAATGTAAAATGATACAGCGACTGTAAAAGAACAGTATGGAGGTTCCTCAGAAAATAAAAACTAGAACTACCACAGGATTCAGCAATCCAACTTCTGGGTATTTATCCAAAAGAATTGAAAAGTTATCAGCCCTCCTACGTTTATTGCAGCATCACTGACAATAGCCAGATGTGTAAATAACTTATCCATTAGCAGATGAATGGGTAAAGAAAATGAGCTATGGACATACACTGGAATACTATTTGATCTTAAGAAAAAGGAAGTTCTTCAGTATGTAACATGGATGAACCTTGAGGAAATTATGCTAACTAAAAAAAGCCAGTCACAGAAAGACAAATAATGCATGACTCCACTTATATGAATCATCTAAAAGTCAAATTAATAGAATCAAAGAGGGAAATGTTGGTTTCCAGGAATTAGAAGGGAACAATGAGGTGCTTCTAATCAATAGGCATGAAATTTTAGTTAAACAAGATGAATAAGCTATAGAGATAAGTACAACATTGTACCTCTAATCAATAATAATCTGTACTAATAAAAGAGTAATATGCTAATTAGACTGGGAGACCTTCCGGAGACCTTCTGGACATCCTTCC
Organism: Myotis lucifugus; assembly: GCF_000147115.1. Classification (NCBI taxonomy): domain Eukaryota; kingdom Metazoa; phylum Chordata; class Mammalia; order Chiroptera; family Vespertilionidae; genus Myotis; species Myotis lucifugus. Next base: position 3,540,084 of record NW_005871065.1, read on the forward strand.
GGACAAAGCCGGGGGCTTGGCCAGCCTGCAAACAACTCCCAAATGGCCCTCAGCCCTGCCCCCAGGCCGGCCACGCCCCCCAGCAGGGACCCCCACTCCGATGGGGGCGTGGCCAGCTTCAAACGGCCAGCAGTCCCTCACCCAGGCCCACCCCATTCCCAGCGGGAACCCTCACCCTGATGGGGGCGTGGCTGGCCTGCAAACCCCCGGTGGTCCCTCGCCCAGGCTGGTCCTGTCCCCCAGCGGGGAACCCCAACCCCGATCGGGGTATGGATGGCCTGCAAACTGCCCCAGGCCCCTCGCCCAGGCTGGTCCCGCCCCCCAAGGGGACCCCTACCCTGATCCAGGACCCCCTTCAGGGTGGACCAGCTGGCCCCCACCCATGCACCAGGCCTCTATCTATACAATAAAAGAGTAATATGCTAATTAGACTGAATGTCTTCCGGATGACCATTCACATGTCCTTCCTGACAAAGTCGGGCCAGGGCTAAGCTGCCTGCCAGCAGTCCCAGGCACCAGCGCCTGCGGCTGACTGTGGCCTGGGAGATGGAGAAGCCACCCGCCCCACGGTCCCAGGCCACAGCCAGCCAGAGAAGCCGCCCGCCAAGCGGTCCCGTGTGCCAGCACCTGTGGCCTGGGCGAAGCCTCCTGCCCACCATCCCCTGTGGCTGCAGCCAGCCCAGGTGAAGTTGGCTTGGGTCCTGGGTGCCTGTGGCCAGCCAGAGGGAGGGAAGCCCTGATTCCGGGTGCCTGCAGCCAGCTGGAGGAGGGAATTCTGGGTACCAGGTGCAGGGCCGAGGTAGAGGTGTTTAGGGGCGATCAAGCCAGCAGGGGAGCAGTTAGGGGTGATCAGGCTGGCAGGCAGAAGTGGTTAGGGGCAATCAGGCAGGCAGGCAGGCAAGCAGTTAGGAGCTAGTGGTCCCAAATTGTGAGAGGGATATCCGACTGCCGGTTTAGGCCCAATCCCCAGGATCGAACCTAAACCGGCAGTCGGACATCCCCCCAGGGTTCCCAGATTGGAGAGGGTGCAGGCCGGGCTGAGGGACACCCTCCCCCGATGCACAAATTTAGTGCACGAGGTCACTAGTGTATTATAAGAAAATTTAGGAGGGTAGGGACCATGCTAAATGTTCTTTGCACAATATAATAAAATGTAGAAAAAAACAAACAAACAAGAATCACCTATAGTCACTGTTTTAACCTCATATCTTACTTTTTTCTTTAACCCATTCCAATTGATCTTCAATCCTTACTACTCCACAAAACTGTCTTTTAAAAAGGTCAACATGACTGCTAGTCTGTAAAGTCCAAAGGTTATTTTTCCCCTTGTTCTCATCTTAATCAACTCCAACACAGTTAAAGTACTCCCTATCTTAATTTAACATCTGTGACTCAATTTTCTGATTTTCTTTTAACCTCATTGTATTGTTTCATTTCTTGTATTTGATCCTCTTCCTCTCTCCACCAATAATGTTAGTGTCCCCTAAGTCAGTCTTGTTCAAGTCTGATGTAGATGTTGTCTCAAATGATCTCATTTATTACCATGTGTTTACATATGAAATACCATCTATATCCAGGTGACTGCAAAATTTACATTTGTTTGCACTTTTGTTCACTTTAAATTTGTTTCTTTCCGAATAAACTTTTTAAAAAGTGTATATATATATATATATATATCTCCAGTTCCTAAAACCATTCATTGAAACTAGAATCAGAAAATCCAAACAACTTTTATCAGCTAACACTGTCTAAACCTCTCTCAATCCATCATTCACCTTTCCCTAGGTGCAGGTACATAGGGTTTGATTCACTTTCTCACATATGATACACTCTTTCCCACAGTAGAGAGTTTGTGGTGCTGGGACACCCCACACAGAGCTGGAGGAGTTGGCCTCTTCATTAATTCGTGTGTTACTGCAATGGCCATGTCAGTAGTGATGCTATCTCAGGTCCGCCAAATAGGAGAGCCCTCACTCCAACCTCTGTTTTTTTTTCTTCATTGCTCTTAATATCTGTAATTATTGTATCTGTTTATGTGTTTATTGTCTTCAGTACACATAACAACCCTGTAGGATTGTTGTGAAGACTAAATTAGTTACTATAAATTACATGTTCAGAATAGCATATAGTAAATGCATAATATCTTTATTATTATTTCTTCAATAGAATGCAAATATCTTAAGACTAGAAATGTGTCTTATTTTGGTTCAGCAATTTATTCTACAAATTCAGTATACCTAGCTCATGGTAGCCACTAAATAAACATCGGTAGGATGAATTACTGTAACTGCAAATGACAAGAGGATTTTTATTTTTTTTTTTAATCATCATTTTCAGGGATGATTCAGAGGTCTGAAAATAAGATCTGCATGAAAAAAAAAGTTAATGGAATTTTAACTATTCAACTTAGAATAAAGGAGGCCAAGTGTGGTTGTGAATAGTTAAATAACTATATAAAAGCAATCACATCATTTAATTCAGCCACATAACTTCTATTTATTTAAGTTGGGAAAAAAGACAAACAGGCCATTAAGAAACAAAAATAATGGTTGTTTTATGGAGTTTTCAGTTTTTAGCAGTTCATTTGATGTGTATAAAATTGAACTAATAGAGATGACCAGCTGTTTTCCATTTCTACTACAGATCAAAAAAAATAAAGACAAACTCAAACGAAGTCAGAAGAATAAAGGATAACTAAAAGGAAGGCATTCCTTACTGTGAAAGTCCTTGTAACTCATTCAAATGAATTGTAAAAATAAGGTCATAAAAAGCTTCTTTTAAATACTCTCTTCATTTTCACATCCCTATGAAAATATATCCACATATCTTATTCAGATGGGGGGATCAAGCAGATTTTCTATACAACCATTATATTACTTTGATTCTTTGTTATAATTTTAAAGATTCAATGTAAGATTTACAATAAATTAGTAATTATAATAAAGATGTAACAAAATATTTCTGTGAAGTCCGGAGTGCTTTCTAGAGAAAGAGTACATGATGTTTCTACAGGCAAATAAAATTTGATTACTCCTAGAACAATTTTATTTCTCAGAGCAACAGATCAAACCATGCAAGCATTCTTAAAAGTTCAGTCTAGTTTTGTACTAACAATTGAATATCTTAAGTAAATTATTAAGTTGTTTAATTTGTTTATAATATATAGGTTATATTGAAATTCATTTGTATTTGCTGATCTTAACATTCACCATAGATCCCTCTTAATATCTTACTCGACCAGTTAAGCTGAGAAGACTAGCCATTTTATTTTTTAGATTAAACTAAAAGAAGCGGCATTTGAGTATCTTAATGATATCAAAGTTCTTATGAAATTATATCTAAGGATTTTATAATGACATTAAATATTAGCTTAGATTCTCACAGAAATGTAGCCAGGTTATTCCCTTCAGCATAGAAAATTTAACTATTAACTAAAACAATGTGTATGTTGTAAAATATATATATATTTTTAATTTCAGAGAGGAAGGGAGAGTGAGAGAGAAACATCAATGATGAGAATCATTGATTGGCTGCCTCCTGCACGCCCCTTACTGGGGATTAAGCCCACAACCTGGGCATGTGCCCTTGACCCAAATCGAACCTGGAACCCTTCAGTTCACAGGCTCATGCTCTATCCACTGAGCCAACCAGCTAGTACAATAATGTGTATTTTTTAACACTACACATAGTGAATAGTTTCTGTATTACTCAGCATTGCCTAATGATAGGAAGCCAACTTAACAAAAGGCAGTAAGATATTGCTTCTATTTTTTTTTTAAAAAAGATATTTTCTAGATATATTTTGTCTGAATATGTATTGAATTATATATTGTTTAAGTAGGCATTTGTATTGGTTAATCATAGTGTTTTCAATAGTCTAAATCATGTTATTTTAAAAATAATTATATGTTAACATTAAAATGATAAGAAATTGTAGTTCAAGTTGGAAGAAATAAGTTAGTGCCATAAAAACAATGGGTGATACATAAACCTAAATGTGCAATATATATCCCCTTTATATGGTAAAGATAATGAAGAGTTCTTATTGTAAATCCATTATTCCCCATTACTCCATGCTGCTTCTCCATAAAGGATACATAAAACCATTTAGCTCTAATTGAAAAAAGCACAAATTTTAACTTACAGTAGTTTTTCCTTATACATCTTTGGTTCCTTCCCTTGTACAGAGCACAAAGTAGGCTTTGGATGAGACTACATCATTGCAAAAATTGAAAAGTGATGATACCATATTTTATACCCAATTAGATCTGCTTCCACCATGTAGCTACATGTTTACAATATCAATTTTGTACAAGGTGAGGGACATACTATTTAGGCCCCAATACAAGAATGCAACATTAGCCTCTCTGTGATACAATAACAAAACCAGTACCCATTTTCTAACCCTATTTCTCTGTGGTGTAATTATTTGTCTTTCCCTAGGACAGTGTTTCTCACCTGGGAAGACATAATGCCTGTGGGTATTTCGGGATGGCACAGTTGGAGGTGGGGGATGTTGCTACCAATACCTAATTGGTAGTGGCCAAGAATGCTGTTAGATATCCTACAGTGCAGAGGCCAGCCCCTCACAACAAAGAATTCCCTGGCCCACAATGTCAAACAGAGCTGAGGTTTGAGAAGTGCTGCCCTAGTAGGACTGTGAGCTGTCTGTAAGGAGGTGAGGTATTTCATGTTGCATCTACAGGACCTAGTGCAGCATCTGCCATGTGTGATGCATCTAAAAATGTGTTGGTTATTGATGTTTCTCTGCAGACAGTTTAGAGAAAGGCCACGTGGCACATATGTACCTAAGGGGATTATTTCCATTATATTCTAAAAGCTCTTTTCTAAAGATATTGCTTTATTCAAAGCCCCAGTCCCTATCAACCTTGATTAATATTGTCCAATCGTTTCCGTTGCCTCAGGATAAAGAATGTTCTGATCCATACTTCCTCTCCCACCTCATCTTGTTCTACTCTCTATTCTGTCTGCACTTCATGGACACTAGTCTTCTTTCAATTAAGCAGAATCGAGAAGGACTAAGAAATGCACAGTTAATAATGTACAATTTCTAGTTAAACCTATATGTGCAGTAACACTTTAAGCACACACACACACACACACACACTTAGGCAAAATTATGTTCATTAGCTGCAACAATCTTATGTGACGGGACCATTATTATTTCCATGCCCAGAAAAAGGAAATAGGAGCACAGAAAATGGAGAAGTGGCTTGTCGGGGACACCCACAGGATGTAAATAAAGAAGCTTTGGAAGCACAGGGAGGGGATTACTGTATTCCATTTTGAGGGATCACACAAGAAAAGATGAAATGACACGGGGAACATGGGAAATTTGAGAAACTGCATGCAATGAATTGAAGTAAACTAGGACCCACCGGAGCACGACTCACTAATAAAGCTAGAATGATACACATGCTCACTTCATTGTAGGTTGTCCTTTCAAATATCCTCTCTCTTCTCTATCAAGACCGAAATGTTCAAAGCAGCTAATAGATATAGATGTAGATGATATGTAGATATAGATATAGATGGCATAGACATAAATATATCTAAGGTTTAAGTTCCAGCATCTCTCCTCATTCAGAAATACATGTCCTAAAATGTGCAAAAGTCATCGTAAAAACTTTAGTGAACATTTGCTAAATAAAAATCAACAGTGAATTTGAATGTTTAGTCATAATTATTGTTTCTATTTTCTGTCATATCTGTTTAAACTCTGGACAGTGAGGGCTGTTTATTAATGTTGGGCCCATTTTTATGAGTAAGGTAATATCAATAAATAAAAGCATCACTGATAGCCTTCAAATCTAGTGAGGAATGAGGTACTTTATACATAAATGAATGCATTAATAAATGAAATCCAAGCAGTATGCAATTTATTACTTAGTTATAATTATAATACAAAATGGTTAGGCTGGAAAAATGGATGGTTTATGGATGAAAACTGTTAAATTCCTAATGTAATAAAATGTATAATGTTAGACTATAATGATACACTATAAAAATTGTGTACATGAAGTGGAGAATAATCCCCATGTAGTTTCCTAAGTTAGAAATACATAAATAAATAAAATCTTAGAATAGCAACAGACGTTTGTTTCAGGTTATATTTCTGTATTTTCACCTTGATATGCTGATTTCCCAGTATGAAGGAAATAAGACATCAAAGAAGGGAAGTCAGTGAGATACGTTTTAGACTTGTTTTCTTTTGAACTGCGTTTACTTTCTTTTCTTTTCTTTTCTTTTATTGTCTAAAGCAGCGGTTCTCAACCTGTGGTCACGACCCCTTTGGGGATCGAATGACTCTTTCACAGGGGTCGCCTAAGACCATTGGAAAACACATATGTAATTACATATTGTTTTTGTGATTAATCATTATGCTTTATGTTCAATTTTTAACAATGAAAATACATCCTGCATATCAGATATTTACCTTACGATTCATAGCAGTAGCAAAATTACAGTTATGAAGTAGCAACAAAAATAATTTTATGGTTGGGGGTCACCACAACATGAGGAACTGTATTAAAGGGTTGCGGCATTAGGAAGGTTGAGAACCACTGGTCTAAAGTTTTACATATGTCTCTATTTTCCCCACTTGACTCCCCCCTCCCCCCCAGCCCCCCCCCCCACAAGCCGCAAGCCCCCAGTGTCTGTGTCCTTTGGTTTGCTAATATGCATGCATACAAGTCCTTTGGTTGCTCTCTAACCCCCCCTCCCCTTTGTCCTTAATGTGATAAATTGACTGAACTACTTTGGACATACACTACACAATTGTGGAAACTTTAAAATGAGCAGTATTCTGGGGAGAGGAATACTAAAGTTATCCTCAGCTTTACCTATTTCGTTGTATTTGTGGTAAAAATCTAGCATCCGTTTCTCCTTTCCACATGCACCTCAAAGTATCCAGATATTTTCCTTGGGTTTCCACTCCTTTCAATAATGCCCAGATGTGAACTGACCTCAGGTGTGGGGGGACAAGCCCTGATTAGTTGAAGCCCATCGCTAATTCAATTTAAGTGTTTCAATCAGTACGATTTCAATACTTGCTCTGATCGTACTTCTTGTTCAGCATTTTGTGTGTGTTGATGTGAAGCCTAAATGAAACTAGTTAGCCAATATGAAGGAGAGGGAATTTAAAACAAGCTACACTACAAAAGGCAGAGGAGGCAGATGGCAAGAAAATTGGCCCTCGGTGTCACACACATTGAGCTGCTGAAACAAAGTAAATTAATTCTCTACTTTTTTATTTCATTTAGCCCATAACCACCCCTGATGTGTTTTCTCTGTTTCCTGAAGCAGAGCTTCCTGTTTGATAAATAATGATAAAATGTTTAGGACTTTAGAAATGGATTTGTCATATACAAATGATGAGGGGATAGGAGAGAGCTGTGAGATTCATAGACTGCATGATCAGGTGATAAAATTAAGAAATGGAAATCCAAAGAGATAAATTCAACTTACCAATAAGAGAGACTAATATGTAATGTAAACATAGAATAAAATATAATGAATTCCATCTGTTGTAAAATAGTGATCAGATGGTATATGCATGGTGTACACACATTGATAAAGTAAAGCGATTACTTGCATATGAAGTTACTGAATGAACCTGGTGTGCATTGAATTGGTCCTGTCCTATTTTCCATTAATCTGAGAAACTCAGGTAATCATCCAGGTAAATGAAAGGGATGAGCATGTAGAGTACATGGTTTATTACAACCCTGGCCTTTATTGTATGCTGTGACAGGCGCAATTGATTTTGAGAGTGTCTGATGTTACACTAGCTACAACGTGTATAAAGCATGACAGTGTTTTTTTTTCTTAATTATCATTATTTTATTTACATATGTTTTTCTGATTAGATGCACTACACAGATTGTGAATAGCTTGGTCTTTGGGACAATAATGCTAGAATTCAAACTGTCTTTAGGAAGTGGGGAAATCTAATGGCAATTTAATAGGTTAAAAATCTCGGAAGTAAAGCTTTGTGAGATCATTCCCATAAGGAAAGAAATGCATCATCTAAAAGTAAATCAGGCCGAGGCCAGTTTGGCTCAGTGGATGGAGCGTCGGCCTGCGGACTGAAGGGTCCCAGGTTCGATTCCGGTCAAGGGCATGTACCTGGGTTGCGGGCACATCCCCAGTGGGAGATGTGCAGGAGGCGGCTGATCGATGTTTCTCTCTCATCGATGTTTCTAACTCTCTATCTCTCTCCCTTCCTCTCTGTAAAAAATCAATAAAATATATTAAAAAAAAAAAAAAGTAAATCAGGTATTATATATACTAGGATTTACGGTGGTTTTCTTCTTTCTTTTCAAGTAACCATACATTATGCTGCAGTAACTTGAAGAAAAGCCACCCAGTCTTGTTTTTATTTGTGCTTATATTTCTGAAGAGAGTAATTCATTAAAATATGTCTTACTTTTATTTTGTATTGTCAAATAAAAAAAGGACAGAGTAGAATTCATATTGTCAAATAAAAAAAGGACAGAGTAGAAGTCAATATATTTTGAAAATTGAGTACTAAATACATATTTCAATGGAAATTTGATTTTTAGTTCACAGAATCATAAATCCAATTATTAAAATATATTGTAGCACAGGGAATAGTATGAATTCTTGTTATAGCTCATTTGTGCATACAACATAGTTGCACAGAAAGGCTTTTATGCAGATGGAGATTATATGTATATATAGGGAAGGCAGGGGAGGATGGGGGGCGGTGTTAAGAGATCAACCAAAGGACTTCTATGCATGCATATAAGCATAACCAATGGACACAGACAGTAGAGGGGCGAGGGAATGTGCTGGGGAGTGGGAGTGGCCTGGGAGAGGTCAATGGGGGGGGGGGAAGAGACATATGTAATACTTTCAACAATAATTTAAATTAAAAAAAGAACTTGAGACATTAAAAAAAAAGATTATGAAGGAGGGGAGTGTCTGTTAAGGAAAGTTTGTCTAGTACAGATAATCTGCACAGGGAAAACAGGGAAAAGGAGTAAGTAGTCAGCAGTGTGAATAATCAATTGTATTACCAAGAAACAGAATATGCCAGTTTGCCCAAGACTGGGTTGCTTAATAATCCACAAAAGCTTTTGGGGTGAGGAAAAAGACTGCATTTGGAGAGCTACCATATCAGAGGGTGTGTGACTGCCAAGGAAGAGCTACTGATATATTGCAACTTTTTTTTCCCTCTCCTTTTTTTAAACCTCTCTATTCTCTGATAGCACAGGACATGGGGGTTAGGGGATGGAGCCAAAATAAATCATGAAAAGGAGCTCTCCCATTTCCTGTCCATCCTCTATAGTTTTTGGAGCCTCAGTTAGGCTGGAATTTGAAGGGAGAAAATATTTAAAATAGTTATAGACAGATATTATGTTGTGCTAAACTTTAAGAGATTGAAAAGAAAAAGATTGTTAATATCTTGAAGTTATGGGAATATCTTGCTTAGATATAACTATCAGCAGTGATGAGAAAGACTAACATTGTTTTCTCTTACACATAATAAAATAGTTTGATGTTTCCCCTACACACACTCTGATGATGAAAGTTTAGTCAGCTGGTTTTGATAAAATAGTAATAACAAAACATAATTATTTTCTGCTGACTATTAAGGTAAATGCTTTATTGTACATATATTGATCTCTCAATGATCTTAAAAGGTGGATATGATTAATGTCCCATTTGACAGAAATACAAATTGATACCTGAGAGTGATTAAGTAATACTTTAAAAAATATATGGGATTATTGATTTTAGAGAGAAAGGAAGGGAAAGGAATAGAAACATTGATTGGCTGCCTCCTACATGTTCCCTACTGGGGATCAAGCCCACAACCAGAGCATGTGCCCTGACTGGGAATCCATCAAATGATCTCTTGGTACATGGCGGGGATGCTCAACCACTGACCTACACTGGCCAAGCAAGTAATACTTCTGAAGGCACACAGCTAATAATAGGGAATGCCCACATTTTAATGAAGTTTCAACCAACTTCAAGGTATAATGACTATGCTCTATGTGATCATTCTCAGTCTTATTTAATATACTCTCACTTCAAATACACTATTAGACAAACTTTACAACCAGAATAATATATGCAATTCTGATCTTACTCCAGTATAAAATTTTAAAAGAAAGGAGGGCGGGGAGGATACTTACTAGCATCACTTTTATGCATGTCTTTCTCCAGGGCTTTTATACAAGCTCATTACTAGTATATGGAAGAGGTACAGGGTGGGACATGATAAACGTCAGCTGAGCAACTTCATATCAGGGCAATATAAAAATTAAACTAAGGAGCTTGTTTTAAAAGTTGAGCCAAGAGGTCAACTATGTAAATATTTATGCTAATGAATTAAGGTTTAGTAAAATATCAACCCATGTGCAACTTTAGAAAACTGTATTAGAGTCTGTGTTTCCACTTGATCCTATATGGCTTTAAAAAAAATTATAGACTTCATCACTGAAACTTATAGTGAATCCTATGAATGGCAGAACAGCCTGTGGAACCACCGGTCGCTATGACGTGCACTGACCACAAGGGGGCAGACACTAATGCAGGAGCTGTCCCCAGCCTGCAGGCCCCAGGCCAGCCAAAGCAGGTGCCAGCAGGGCTCCCCGATCGCTCCACCAGTCACCTTAAAGATCGGCCCTCATCACCAGCCATGCCTAGGGACCCTGCCCATGCACGATTTTCATGCATCGGGCCTCTAGTGCTAATATAATAAGCTTTTGAAGCAATTTTCTCAGTTCACTCTCTTAAGGTTTGTAATACCCCAAACTGATATAAATCGAATATGGTGTAGTGCGTATTTCTTCTTTCTAATGCACTTTTGCAGAAGATAACTTCCAGTGGAACTAAGTTTTCATTTCAATATTAAAGGGAATACTTTAATTAAAGTAATCAGCAGCCTTTCCCTATTGTTACAGCAGGTATTCATTAGAGTATTGGGCAATCAAGATATATTGTTACAACATAAATTGTGGAAAGAATTCCACTCAAAATCTAATTTACAAAACCTGCATGACACTTTTTAAATTTTCTTTTTAAGGACTACAGGTGCACAGAATTGGCTTAATTAAAATTCTTTCTTCCTGAAAGGTATCTTCATTTTCCATGAATGGTGTTATTTTTTATTATATTTCATTGTGTTTTATTTTACTTTATTTTTTAATACTAAAACGAATACCTATGTACCCCAAACCGAAGTATAACCAGTCACTTGTGTATACTTGTGCGCTCACCTGTACCACGCATCTCCTTGCCATCTCTCCTGGCAACTGCTATTCAAATTTTATCTTGATTATTTCCTGCTTTGTTTCTTTTACAGATTTAACTAATACATGTGCATGTTTATATGAAATATGTATTTATTTATTGTTTGTTTGCTTTTTAACGATAGTCTCTAAACTAAATCATGTCCATTGGGACTCTTTTTAAAAAATACTATGCTACAAAGTTTAATCAGTGCCATTGTGTCTAGTTTAATATAATTGATTTTCATGGCTGTACAACAGTCTATTATTAACATGATAATTTATTAATCACACCTCCTGCAGTGAACACTTACTTATATTTTTTCTAGATTTAATTTTTACTATTGCAAAGTAATGATGTTATCATAAGTGCTCACTAATATATATGTCCAAGAATTTATTCACCTCAAATTGGAATTTACCTAAAATTGGAATTAGATGTGTGGTCAGTATTTCTAAAAGTGTTTTCCAAAAGTTTTATCAACTTTCACCCCACAAGAGCAATTTGTAAGAGCTCCAATTGGCCAAACAGAAACATTTGATATAGTAAGATGTCTGAATATTTTATCAACTGACTAGATGTAAAATATCATCTCTAATTTAGAATTACATTTCTCTGGTCATTATGAAGGCTTAACATCTCTTCATATATTGATTGGCCATGTGTTTTTCTCTTTTTAGTTTTTAATTCACTTCATTTTTAAAATTGTAATAATTGTACTAAAGCATCCCCCAAATGCTAGAGCCCAGTGATTCCCAACGCACATATTAAGCTTTGAGAATGAGGTAATTTTAAAAATAACTAAATATACAGATAAAATAAAGGAAAATAACTATTTTTTGGCTATTATCTGGGCCAGCAAAATACCTTTATTATCTTCTGTAAATTTACCTGTTATTGAAGGGAACATTTACCAACATTACAAAATTTGTTTATAATCATCCAAATATAGATATACAAATAATAGAATAGAATGCTAAGTCAATAAATAAATTATATTATACACAATTTAGTTCCAGATAAAGAAAACATTGCAAACACATGGCTGAGTGAAGACATATTAAGTAGAGGAAGTGGAGAGGTCTTGCTTAAAATCTGGGAAAAACTAAGTTGAGGAAAAAAAGAGGTTGCGTGATCAAAACTTCAGACCCAATGCTAATATTGATTTAAAGATAGTAAATAGATTAACTATTTGAAAACTATCAGTAAAAATAATTTAACAATTATTATTAATACAATTTATTCATGGTTATCTATACTGAATAAACTCATATATCTAAAAGAACATAGTATTTGACTAGTAGATAAGGAGGCAAAGAAGATAAATAGGCTATTTGCAAAGAGAAAAACAAAAGAGGTGAGTGATTAATAGTTGTATCCATCAAATAAAATACAATATCCTTTTATACATATTTAGAGAAATGGATTGTAATACTCACTTAGGCATGTCTTAGTCAATCAGGTGACTGGTATATTGATATTGCTACTTCCTATGAAGAAAAAGCAGATTATGGATATGAATTAGTAATTATAAATATTTCTTAACCTTGACATAGGAATTGATTTCCGGGAAACTATCTTAAAATATTTAAAGAATAGGTGTAAGTTTACATGGCAAGGAAGCAAATATGTCAAATTGTACACAAGAAATTCCTTTTCTGGTTTCCTGCCATTCTACCAGGGAGCTCCCACCACTCCTTCCATCACTAACACTAGTCTTCTGATATTTAATCTAATAGCTCCTTCTTCACATGCTTATCTTTGCCCTTTCTCCTCAGGACCAAAAACATATTTCTCTTATTCTTTATTTTCTCAGGTCAAGTAATACTGCCATCTCTTTTCTTGAGTTAGATACTCATGCATTCACATCCCTGGGGTGCGGAGGGGGCATCTCATATTTCCCCCCAATTAGCTTATAACGTTATTTTTCTAAGCAGACAACTCTTAAAAAGTAACATTTTCTACTTTCTGATATATGTTTACCTGTTAGCCTTTTGGGTCTAAGTATTTTCATCTTAAAATTAAGTGCTGGGTTACATTATTTTAATGTGCTTTTATGCTCTGTCATATTTCTTAGGAAATTATGCTTAATAAGCATATGCATCTTTCTCAGTTTTACTTTTCTTGATGAAAAGTTTGGAAAATGGCCTTGCCAAGTGCTCTGTTGTTGAGCATTGACCTATGAACCAGGAGGTCAAGGTTGGATTCCCTGTTAAGACACATGGCCCAGTAGGTTGCTGGCTCCCTCCCAGTAGGGGGTGTGCAGGAGGCAGTTGATCGATGATTCTCTCTCATCATTGATGTTTCTATCTCTTGCCCTCTCCCTTCCTTCCTGAAATAAATAAAAAAAAAATTTTTAAAAGAGTATTTACATTGAGAATTTGACCCACAGTTGCATCATGCTTTAATTTTATTTTTCTATTGAATTTGATCTAATTAATTTATTTATATGGCATCTACAATATTTTACTAATACATACCTATGAATTGTATTTTGAAGAAACATTCTAAAGAAAGATCTTTTTGTTAGTATTCTGTTCTTTCCATATCCAATTTCTCATATAAAATTTTCTATAAAGGACCTTGAGTGATAATGACAATGTCCTCAGCAGCATTTATAAATAAGTCTGTTTCTTGCACAACACTTAATGAAAGCTGAATGTGTAACATTATAATAAACTCAATAAAGGTGATCGTGATGTAGAAGAAAATAGCACTTATTATGGCCATTATGCTCCAGGCATTCAACATTTATTATATCAATAATATTGAAATAATTATACCAATTTCAATATCATTGAGAGATGGATAGTCCATCCCTTACAGAGCATTTGTAAATCTTAAAGGTAGACATCTACTATTGGCCAAGTTAGAATTTGAATTCAGGTCTATCTGACTTGAAAGTCTCTAATATTTTCACCCAAATTAAAGTAAATCTCCTGTCCTGGGCTAAGTCAATGTACTCCTGACATCCTGGGTAGTTAAAGATTATACTTTGAATTCTTGAAGGGGTGAATGATTTTGTTCTATTAACATTCAAATTTCAGTATTCATCAGGGCTTGTTGAAACAAAGATTGCTGAACCTCGGTGCCAGAAGTTCTGATTCAGTAAGTGTGTAATGGGATCCTTGAATTTTCATTTTTAACAAGTTCCCAATTGTTGGTACTGCCTCTGTTATGGGGATTAAGTTTTCAGGATTATTGGTCTAAATTAAAGCGCTCCGTTATATAGCAGGTGGTTCCAAAGAAAGGAGCTTAGAATACTTAAGAGAACTCATTATCTTTATGGAAATAGAAAACTCAAATCAACAAAATAATAAAAATAATACAAACAGCAAGTGGATTAGTATTCCTTAATGGAAATATATAGATATATAGAAAAAAAGGATTACTATTAAGCACTTAAGGGTTAACAGGAATTCAGCGAATTGCTTTACATGGAAGATGAAGTCCTCATAATACCTTCAAAGTAAACAAGTATAGAGAAAGTGGTAGCATGAGTATAAGCTTTGTGAAGTGTGCATTGTGTTAGCTAACAGTCCATTGGGGCAAAGGAATTAAGCAATGTTTTGTGAAAGAACCAGAAAGGCAGGTAAGAAGGTTTATTTTGCATTTGACTGCCATTATTCTGGTTTGTCTTCTGGTCTACCATTAGTTTCTGTTTGTTTGTTTTCCTTCTTTTCCTGGAGAAAAGAGTGACAAAATATAAAAATGTCTGAAAAATATATATATCTTTTAAAAAAATTATTTACACTCTATATTACTCTTCTCTATCTCAGCTCTTCTTCTCAAAATCTTTTTTTTTCTTGTCTTTCTAAACTTTAAATTGGTGGTATTTAGAGTTTAATGTTTGACCCTTTCTATTTTTTTTCTATAAACCCCTCACATCTATGATGCTTCTAAAATATAATCCTTTCATAACTATGTATTTATGCCTTTGAACTTTCTGATTAACATTCTGTAGATGTCTTTTATCTTTCTGTTTATTCATCTCATTTGTCACTTTTATAATGTCACTCCAAACTCTTTTGTAAAGTTCTTCTGTAATTTAGAATATATTTGCATATATCTTGAATATTGTCAGCATCAGTTTGTATTATTCTTATTTATTTGTGTTTCTGTCTTTTCCAAATAACTCTGAAGAGCAGCTCTCATGCCTTCTTAATAATTTAAAAAATATATTTTTATTGAAATCAGAGAGGAAGCGAGAGAGGGAGAGAGATATAGAAACATCAATGATGGAGAATCACTGACCGGCTACCTCCTGCACGCCTCATTCTGGAGATCAAGCCTGCAACACAGGCTTATGCCCTGACCAGGAATCGAACTGTGACCTCCTGGTTCATAGAGCAATGCTCAACCACAGAGCCATACTGGCTGGGCTTGCCTTCTTAATCTTATGCCCTTCCCTTCATGGCCTCAGAGAGTATCTACTCCATTCAAGCAATGTAATGGATAAATGGTTGATATTGTCAGCAAATTATAAATAAAATATTAATATGCTCTCACAATGACATGGGTAAAGCCATTATGTAGAGATGACTAGAATATTGGAAGTGGTCACTTATTTACCTTCTATAGTATCTAGAGCTAGACTGACTGCTGTCTAGACCAGTGGTTGGCAAATTCATTAGTCAACAGAGCCAAATATCAACAGTACAATGATTGAAATTTCTTTTGAGTGCCAAATTTTTTAGACTTAAACTATATAGGTAGGTACATTATTATTAACTTAATTAGGGTACTCCTAAGCTGGCCTTTGCTAAAAACATCTTCAATCTGATTGAGGTACGTTCGCTGAGGTCGACCCCTTCCAACTCTCCCATCCACACTCGTCTTGTATACTTGTTTCGTCTATCTACTTTCCGAAAACCGATTTATGCGCATGGGCCACGAAGTTTCAATAGCACTGTACGTGCACGCCCGCATGTGGTATTTTGTGGAAGAGCCACACTCAAGGGGCCAAAGAGCCGCATGTGGCTCACGAGCCGCCGTTTGCCGACCACTGGTCTAGACTATTCACCTGTTAGTCTACACCTCTCAGGACTATGTTTTCCGTTTCATTGTTAAATTTGTTCTGTTGGTGAAAAAGTCCTGTGATAACATCTACTTTGGGTGAGTGGACAAATTTAAAACACTTACTGTTCAGTTTGCAAAGGATTATACTAGTAAGCAGATAGTCAGATTTGAGTTAAAATATAGAGATATAGAAAAACTTATTAACAAAAACTCACTGGCCTATATAGGGCCATGTATAAGCATTTGGTATATCGTGAATAAGCATGAGTATATACTCATACAAAATTGAGTTAGAATTAGTGGATATAGCAGTGAGTAGCAGAATCTCAGACATGGTAGTAGGGACCTGGAGACAGATACTCTCTAGGCCAAAATTAAGAGTATAGACTTTTCAATAGAGGAACAAAAACTGTGATCAAATGCAAGCTTGTCTGTTTTTTTGACGCCCAAGTTAATCATCCCTACCTAATATTAGCATGTGTCTTGAATTTGGTTGCAGTGAAAAAAATGTAAAAAAATGAATAATGGCCAGAGGGGAGAAAAATCTAAGATCTGCAGACACTTTCTATTTTGATATCTATCCTTTAGTTGTCATGTATATGGCACATGGGTTTAAATCAGAGATATCTATCTTCTCTTTGTTGTTTTTATGATCTAATATAGAACACATAGAAGATTCTCAGCAAATGTATGAAACAATAAATAGATAAATGAATAAAATAAAAAATAGATGGCTTCTCACCCCAATACATTCACTCAGTTTTCTTTTTTTTTTTTTTTTTTTTTTTTTTTAATATATTTTATTGATTTTTTTACAGAGAGGAAGGGAGAGGGATAGAGAGTTAGAAACATCGATGAGAGAGAAACATCGACCAGCTGCCTCCTGCACACCTCCTACAGGGGATGTGCCCGCAACCAAGGTACATGCCCTCGACCGGAATCGAACCTGGGACCCTTGAGTCCGCAGGCCGACGCTCTATCCACTGAGCCAAACCGGTTTGGCGCCTCACTCAGTTTTCTTATACTAAATTCAGCAATCACATCAATCCAGCATTTTGTTAATTTGTTTTTAATTTTGAACTTCTATGCTGAAAGTAGTGCCTTAGGAAACTTGTCCTATTTTCTGGTGAATTGTAAGCTTGGAATGTCTTTGAGAGTTCCTCAGATCCATTATTTTGCCTCAAGACAGCACTAGGACTAAACAGACTAAAAGAATGGAAATAAAGTATCTGTAAAAACTTAGTTGTTTGCCCTGGCCGGTTTGGCTCAGTGGATAGAGCGTCAGCCTGCAGACTGAAGGGTCCTGGGTTCGATTCTGGTCAAGGGCATGTACCTTGGTTGCGGGCACATCCCCAGTGGGAGGTGTGCAGGAGGCAGCTGATCAATGTTTCTCTCTCATCGATGTTTCTAACTCTATCCCTCTCCCTTCCTCTCTGTAAAAAATCAATTAAAAAAAAAAACGTAGTTGTTTTACCCTGTAAAAGAGCATATTTCATAGTTTCCCTAACTTTTTGATTGGTGTTAAAATGATTTTCAGGGTGTTCAGTGGCCTAAACCATATCACTATGAAATGAAGGGCATTTTGCCTGGACAATGTGCCTCAGTGGTTGAGCATTGACCTATGAACCAGGAGGTCATGGTTTGATTCCTGATCAAGGCACATGTCTGGGTTGCGGGCTTGATCGCCACTGTGGGGCATACATCAATGATTTGTGATGTTTCTATTTCTCTCTCCTGCTCCCTTCCTCTCTGAAATCAACAAAAAATAAATTTTAAAAAATGAAGGACATTTTTTTACCTAATTCTAGCTAGATATTTTCTCATGGCTAAATTTCAAGTAATTTTAAATACCCTATCTTGTAGAGACATAATTTCAATTCATATCAACATCTGATTTAGTCTGCCTTTTCTTGAAAACAGCACAATATCAGTGTTCCAAAGTGTTAAATTATAATAACTTAACTGATTACTTTAAACAACTATTTCTTCTCTATAGGTTCTAAAATCACTATATGACCTATTCAGTTGCATAGGAACCAGCTAAAATCAGAGAAAATATTTTGGCAATAATTTTAGAAAAAATTAGAATTATATAAAGAGAATGTCTCCTGATTAGATGATGAATTATTTTATAAAATATAGTATGATATTATGGAGATACTTACCTATAAGACTATAAATTTTATACCAACAGAACTCATTTGTAATATTAATTATTTATATTTTAACTGTATTAATTGCAGCTGTCGTTAACTAAAATGTTTCAGCATTTTAAAAGAATATAGATTTTTTCCAGTTACTAAATTTTTATTTACTTCCAAGTACTGTGTTTGACCCCAGGGATACATATTTAGGTAGACCAAATTCTAGTTCTTAGTGATCATATAATTTATTATGGAAATATTCACATAGATAACTTTAAAATAATATTGTAAATATATATGTACATATATATAGATAGATACAGAGTTGAATGTTAAATAAATATTAAGAGTCAGCTAAAAAAAATTCAAACTCATTATCTACTTTTCTACATTTCCACCTTTACTGCCACTATCTTAGCCCACATCTTCAGACACCTATATTATTTAAAAAGCTTTTCAGTCTCTTGCCTTCCTACAAACCATTTCCTCTATGGCTGCCAAGAAAAAAAAAATTGCTAAAACGTAAACAAGACAATACCTGTACCCTATATATTTTCTAATAGCTTCCTGGAACTTAAAATGGGATCCAAATGTTTTATGACCCACATAATGGCCTAAGCTATTCTAAAAAAATATGGCCTCTGCCTATTACTCTTCAGCTCCACTATACTTACGCAATCTGGATCTGAATTTTTCCTACTTCTCATAAACTTGTTCCCTATTTAAAGATTTTAGACTTATTCCTCCCTCTTTGTTAATAAGTTCCTTATGGCTGACTTTGGGGGTTTTAAAATATGACACCCCTCCCCTTTTCTTTAGCATTCCTTCTACAGAGAGATCCATGTCTTGGCCTTTGGCATCAAGGGGAAGGTTTGACCAAGAGTGTGTGTAAGAATTGATGCTGTTTGACTTTTGAGATGCAACTTATGTCTTGCTGGCAGGAAGACTTATGTTTGGGTCTTTTGCTGTCATATAAGAACTCCAACTACTGTGAGGTTGTCTTGCTGTGAGTTAGCTAAGACACATGGTCCACATTTATATGATGTAATCGGCAGTAGAGGCCTCCAAGACATTCCATCCTGAATGCCATTAATGTGACTGAATGAGCCTTTAAACCATTGCAGCTCTCAGCCAAAAAGTCCTCTCCAACCTTTGAGTCTTTCACGTTGAAGTCCCAGTTGTCATAAAGCAAAGGGCAATTCATCCAACTGTGCCATGTCTGAATTTTCCACAAAATTTATTTGCATAAAAAAATGGTTGTTTAGCTATTACATTTTGAGATAACTTGTCTATGCCACACCAGTTGCTGATAGATACGTCATATAAATTGTATTGGTATAACACATCCTCTGAAAGAGTTTCAGATCAGTTTATTTTAATTTGATCCCATCACCAAATTTTATTAAACATAATATCCAGAGTTATACTACTTGTTATAGTCACAATCTATAAATAACCCAAATGTTTATCTATAGTTGAGATAAATATTGATATATTTACACAGTGGAATAGTATTCAATAATTAGAATGGAGGATCTAAATTTGCATAAAAATCATCAATGAATTTCCAAACAAAATGTTGAACAAATGGAATCAGATGAAAAAGTATACTTCTGTGTGAATCCCTTTATATAAAGAAAAAACAACAACAACAGATGAAACACCCCATGTATATCTATTTCCTAAAAAAAGGCAAGAGGACAGCCTCTGGTGCACTGATAATGCTGGGATCTGAGTGCTGGTTGCAATGTGTCACTGTAGGTGTGGTATACAAGTTTACAGTATTGACCTTCAGTTATTTCCCCCTTATATGTTACTTTATTTATAATTTAAATCATTAAAATTATCTAGTTTTATCAATGTAATTATGCACTTACAACTCTGTTGTCTCCCTACTAAAATGCACAGAGACCAGGGCTTTTTCTTTTTGCATGTTTTTTGTCAGTTAATGGAATTAATATCAAATTGTGTACATTAGTCCTCCTTTTATCCTTGGGGGATATGTTTCAAGACCTCCAGTGGACACCTGAAATCATAGACAGTATTGAACCCTTTAAATCCTGTGCTTTTAAAGGTATACATGCACACCTTTTTACTTAAAGGAAGCACTTCACAGCTTCGCTTTGGCATTTCTGAATCACCAGCATCACTACTCTTGTGCTTTGGGGCCTTTATTAAGTAAAATAAGGGTTACTGAGCACAAGCACTGCCATACCCTATAGCCAATCTGATAATCAACAGGGCTGCTAGGTGACTGTCCAGAGGGTAGTGTATACAGCATGGGCATGTTGGACAAATGGATAATTCACATCCAGGGCAGGATGTAGGAGGAAGGTGTCAGAGTGCATCACACTACTGAGAACTACATGTGAATTAAAACTTATGAATTATTTCAGAATTTCTCCATTTAATATTTTCAAACCATGCTACACTGCAGGGAACTGAACACTGTGGAAAAGAAAACTGGAGAAGGGAGGACTACTGTAATATAAATTTTATGAAGTCCTTTGTAAATTATATTTTAAGATTTTATTGTATTATTTACACTTGATCTTAGCCAAAAGGCCGAGAAGCGATTTTATTGTATTATTTAATGTTAGTTTAGAAACAAAAGGAAAGAGTTATTTTGGAGAGAATCCTAGTAGATGGTGCAATTGAATCCAAGAGTAGTTAACCTTTAATATCAGAAAACATGTATCTAGAAACTACAGTGAACAAACCATTGTGTCATATCTGAATTATACAAAACCAAATCACTATTTTATGCTGAACTTCCAAGTTTTAAGAGGAATATAATAGAACATATTCAGAGGAAAGTAACTGGAAAATTAAAACAACTCCAGAGCATATACTAAGGAAAAGATAGAAGTTTTTGTCAACTCTCACTTGAAACTCTATCTCCTATTTTATGCCTCAATGGATCCTACTTTATTTAAAAAGCATGGCAGAGCCCTCAATTTATTCTCTTGTACAGAAAACCTATGGGTTATTAATTTAACCATTCATTAAAGACAAAATCTTCACCAGACACTTTTTCATTTGTTTCTATTTGCACTTTGATCTCTGTCTCCTTATCTTAGTGAGCATCTCAGAGAGAATGATGAACTCTGCTTGGTTTTTCTCTCTATATTCTTGTGACTGCCTCCCAAGCTATGGCAAGTTCGTACTTTATTTCTCTTCTTCCAGGAACTAAAATCCTTTCCAATATGTGCAAACAGTTTTCTAGTTATTTACAATGAGAGGACAGGACTACTACCCATTATCTATATATATAAAAGCCTAAGTGAACAGACGACCAGATGACCAGCCGGTAGCTCTGACGTGCACTGACCACCATGGGGCAGATGCTCAAGCAGGAGCTGGTCTTACAGCCAACCTCCTGCGGCTGGCCAACCTCCTGTGGTCCCTCCCCCTAGCTGGCTGGCCCCCCAATCGGCCCCAATTGCTGGCCAGGCCAAGGGACCCACCCCCACCATGCACGAATTCATGCACCAGGCCTCTAGAGTGAGTGTGTGTGTGTGTGTGTGTGTGTGTGTATCCAAGATTCACTCTTTTACAAGGCAAAATAAATATATTTCCTGTCATATTTACAATTTTATTTAATTCCACAACCTTATATGAAATTACTACAGTCATAAGAATAGTGAGAATCACAGAATTTAAGTTGTTTTTCAAAATTTGTAAAACTAGTGTCAAAACGTGAATATGAACTTAAAATTTTTTGCTTCACCAAACTACCAATATATCTTTTATTGCAATAGCATGATTTGGTGTATCCAATATACCAAACTGCTTTGTAGTCAAGTTATTTTTCATGTGTTCATTATTTCACAGGAGTGGCATATGGTATGAATGTAAACATATTTGTTGGGTAATATATAATTATTGTTCCATCCATATGTTAAGTCTGAATGGCAAGAGTAATTCCATACACCTATACAATATATGTATATGACATATAAGTAATTAATTCATATCTATTATTTAACTACTCATGTAATATGAGATTAGAATTGTTACACTATTTAATCACTGCTATCTATTTGTGTCATATATACTTAAGCAATAAATTGTATATCTCTGGATCTCAAATCCACCCACAACTAATGAAATTCTACCCATTTCACCCCCCAAAAAAGAAATTAAGATATCTTTTGTGCTCAAGTCAGGTACAATTGTGGATATACCCATGTAAATACAATACAATACTCTTTCTGCTCTTTTTTCCTCTCCTCATCTAGACTCCTTTCATGTTGTATCTACTAAGAAGAGCTCTTCTACAAGCAGGAGCCCTTTCCCCCCACTGACCATTGTTTTTGAACATCATAAGGATAATAATATCCCAAATAAGAGGTTCTGTCTCCCCAAATGCTACTTGTTTATCTTCCTTCTTTGATACAGATTATTACTCATATGCAAAATTCATGCTGAACTAAGATACATGTGCTATTTTTCTACGTGTATGATGGTTTTCTCCTAAATGTCTATCCAGGCCCTTATTCTTATAGACACTGGCCTTCTCACTATTACATCAACAAACAGGATTACAACAGTTTAAGTATACAGTTTGGGTTTAAACTGGGACTCTAAATACATTTCATATATGCAGAACAGTTGCTGCTAATGTGCTATCCTCTGTTTTGCTTTTGTCTAGATTTATTTTCTTGTACTAGTTTTTATAAGTGATATAGTTAAAAAGGAGCAGCATGATAAAGATAATTAAAAAGTGACAAAGATAAGTGAGTGGGGCTCAATGTGGACTTCTTCTCTTATTCAAATATTTCCTTATCTACAAAGCAGATTTGGGAATATCATCCATTAGATGATCTCAAACTTGCTATATGATTTAATTAGTTGATGTGGACTTCTAAATGTGCATACTTTCTATTTTTGCAGGAAGGGTTTATATTAAAAAAAAAAACTTTGCTTGAATTAACTAAAGTCTCTCATCAATCTCTGCCCAAATGTGCACAGGAGAATACTAAAACAAATAGCCTTTATGTGATAGTGCCATGAATTCTGGGGAGAATCAATAAATATTCATTGCAATATTAATTGAGTCATTTGAAGTGAACACACATAGGGCACTTCCTGGTGTTGCTTGCTTAAACTATTCATTTATTGTCAACCCAGGATTTTTTTAAAAATATAGGCTTACAAAACAACTGCAAAATGGAAGCATGGTGCATGACAGAAAATTTGAGGGATCTTCTAAGCAAAATAAGAATAAATTCTTGTGGATACCACATGTGAACTAACTTCAAGAAGATTGTGAACTCTCTACAACTGCATGTAAATGTTAGATATAAGTAAATGCTCATGTGTGTTTTTCTGGAGTAGTTCCATTGTGTTTAACGAGTTCTCAGAAAAGGCCATCCGACTTTTTAAATTCTACCATGATTCCATATTGGTCTGTTTCAGCAATTCATTCTCTATGTATAGTAATGGATCAAAAATAGGATACTTGCATTGTTAATTCTCCTCTAGAAACAGAAGAATGGAGAAAGCCCTATTCTGCATGATTCTTGTTTCTCAAATTTATTTTTTCTAGTTATTAAAAGTTTTCATGTATTGCTGGTTTAATGTATATAGCATGACTGATATGGTCGCCTATATTCTTTGCACTATACAGGGCCCCATTAAATGGAGAAAGCAATGAATACCAAATTCATTTTTGAAGTAAATAAATAAATATAGATGATGAAAGTTTTTTTTAATATATTTTATTGATTTTTTACAGAGAGGAAGGGAGAGAGATAGAGAGTTAGAAACATCGATGGGAGAGAAACATTGATCAGCTGCCTCCTGCACATCTCCTACTGGGGATGTGCCCGCAACCCAGGTACATGCCCTTGACCGGAATCGAACCTGGGACCTTTCAGTCCGCAGGCCGACGCTCTATCCACTGAGCCAAACCGGTTTCGGCAAGATGATGAAAGTTATCAGAGACATTATGCACAGGTTTAAGGAGTGAAATGATAATCTGGTTAAACTCCTGGATTACTAGTTTGTAGAAGAGATTCAACAGCACTGCTAAGCATAAGCCTTCATTCAGAATACTGCAGTTTTGAAACTCTGAAGGAGTTTTCTACCTTGGGAAAGAAGGATGAACTTTTTAAAGCTTTTGGAGGAATTTGGCAATATCAGGAATAGTCAAATGACTTTTGGAAAATGAGAAATTGTTCTTGTGATTCAGCAGTGATTGGTTGTGCAAATTGACTTTATTGAGAAATTAGGGGCAGAGTAGTTGCAAGAGTCAGTGTCCTGTGCAAGAGGAATGGGAAGGAGCAGATGCAGAGGTCAAGGGAATGTGAGGACCACAGAGATATTCCCGTTGAATAAAAGGGAGACTGAGTCTTAGCATTCAGTTGCACTTAGGTTTGTTCAAAACTCTGTGGACTGCCGATGACCATCTAAATTCATTGGTGATAACAGCCATTGTGGCTTCTTGTGACTATTTTCTTTGTAGTTGGATTAGTTGCATTTCAGTCATGTATCTGTGAGTGGCTAGAAGCATTTCAGCCTCTGGAGAAAACCCAAAAACTAACAGTAGAGAAAACAAGTATTAACTTGAGAGTTACCAGAAAGTCTTGGACAATAGCTCTTAGCCAAAGTCCTGCTACTGTTCGTATTAAGTAGGGAAGCAGTTCTTGTCCTAAACCTGGCTCAGTAGGGAAGAAAACTTTGATATCTACAGATTTACAGAAACTTTGTTTAGCCTCTTGATTTGTCCCAAGAACTGAGACAGAAGAAAACCTTTAAAATCTCATTTTAACAATAAAAATTCTTAAGGCAACTCAGTGGGAAACTTACTTTTTTTAAAAGAAAGTTGTTGATATATATGTCCTAACCCATGCACCGGGGGTCAAACCTGCAACCTTTTAGTGTATGGGATGACGCCGAGGCACACGCCCTTGACTGGAATTGAACCTGGGACTCTTCAGTCCACAGGACCAATGCTCCAACCATTGAGCAAAACTGGCTAGGACACCTTAAGATATTTTTATTTTTAGATCTCCTTTTGGTATTGAAATCCAGGAGGTGAGTGTATTATATCTTTTTAACTGGAAAACATGTTTACAAAAGTTGATTTCCTAGGGTTTCACTGCAGTTTGTGGTTATCAGTATCTTCCAGTCAATCAGGTTCAATATTGGTCTTATATTGGTGAGGTAGCCAATAAACCAGGACTCTGAGCCAAAGGTCATACAGGGATGCCTATGATTTTATACTAAGAAAAAGCCACTCTGACATGTTGATGACATGCTTGGGGATACTGCAATAAGACCCTACAAATTTAGTCATCATGACCCATGGAACAGCAGAGTGAAAGACAGAGGGTTAGATTCCTAGTTGCATGATCAGTTCACATGGAGATAATCAGTATTTTCTGTTGGAGTAGATCTGAAGGTTGTGAGATAACTGGGTTATCTCAGAAGGTTGGGTCAAGATAACTGATGTTCCCTGGATAGTTTTGCAAGGTTTAGCTTTAATGTATTATACACTCATTTTATTTTCTCTGAGGAGTTGAAGTAATAGAGACAGGAGCACGTCAGCACAAAATATATTTTTAATTTTTTCAAAAAAAGTTTTCTTATAATACAAATGGGTACACATTTCTCAATATTTCAATTGTCATATAAGTTCATTTATGACAAGGAAAGACTTTTTCCAACCAGAAAATACATATAGAATTATAAAAAGAGTAGGGAGGTGTGTATCTGAATAAACCCAATTTAGTTACTGTAAAAGCCTGTAGGTTTAAGCGCCAATTCATAGCCAATCTATAGTTTTTCTAATACTGTGGGATTGAAAGTTGAGACCTGCACCAGGGACATCCTTTTCAATCTTACTGAAAATTTCCCACCAAAGCATATTTATGATGGTTCTTAAATTTTTATTTCCATGGTGGAAAGGAAAGTAACATTTTTAAGAGACACCATGTTAGCATCTTAGGGCAAACTGAGCATTTGTCTTGTTGCCCCAAAAGACCATCTGGTTGTAGCAAAAAATATGATGTTTTCCTGTGTGGTACTTGAGGATCAAGAGCTTGAGATTAGAGTTGACTCGAGACTCAATGCCAATAATCAAGAGTTAGTTTTGGCTTTGATGTTTGAACTTTGTGGATAGCCTAAATCTGTTTCAAAGGAGCGTATTTAGTATAATAATCCTCTAAATATGTCCTTTGCTTCTTTAGTGTGCTGTATAGTATGTGCCTCACACAGAGGAAGCATCTACTAGGGTTTTATGTGGTACTATATTTAATAAGGGTGTCAGCTGCAATTAAGAGGCTGTGTTGCTTCCAAAGCATACCAAAATCATTATAAACTTGTAAGAGATACCTGATGTCTGTATAGACATTTGCTCTCTGCACTCTAAATCATGGTCATAGTAAAAGCTACAGTTTGGCAAACCTCTACAGATGTGGCCTCTGGAAGGCTAGATTCAAATAATTTAAATGGGTTGTACTTGCAAATCAGGCTTAAAACTCTGTTCACGTTTCAAATAGAAGCCATCAAAAAGAAAATCTAAATCTGGGTTATATAAAGAGATTTCAAGGAGGTTAGAAGCCAAAGCATTTCTTGACAAGTACATGATTGTCCCAGGTGATCATCCACCAGGAGAGAAAAATGGTTGGTAAAGTTCAGAATCTTACAGCAACGGATGGAAACATGTATAAGGGAAAGAACAAGGATTAATAGTTCAGTCTTGTAGCAGGAAAATGTCTGTTATAAGAGACTAAGAGATTATATGGAGATCTTAAGAATTCAATGGACAGGAGTCTGTTAATTGGGAAGTTGCTGCAATTGTGCATAAATAGGAGGGTAGGTTTTGCCATGAGGTCAATAAACAATGATCTCTAACTTTTATTGTCCTGTTGAGATAAAACATCAAATCGTATCATGATCCTTCATGTACAAGTAGGAAGAAAAGCTCATGGCAATGGGAAAGTTCAACAGGAAGGGGTTTTTAAAAAGAAGTATTTTGTGTTACAGAATACAATCTTTCATTGATTTCAGATTTAACTGATCGGCACAGGGCAAATAGTTGGTTGTGACAGTTCTTGTCAGATCAGATATAGGGCTAGCGGATTCAGAAAATTTAGAAATCCAATGTCAATAGTGCTTTTAAGACTGAGCAATCCTCTAAGATAGCTTTTGGTAATTAGCCAGGAAAAGTCGAGAATAACATCCAAACTTTGAACAAAAAGAAACAAAAACTGCAATAGATAATGTATATGGCAGAGGGAGGCTTAGACAATGGGTTCAGTGGTCCTTTTTAAAATGAACATTAAGTTAAGTTCAGCAAAGAGAAAGATTAGTTGACATCTGTAAGGGCTTACTGTTCCTTATATGTCCCAGGCCCTTTTATTCCTTTGGCTCTAATGCTAATGTGGTCAGATTTAAATTCTGAGATATGGGTAGGGAAGCATCAGATAGTAAATAATCAGTCCATGACATTATTGAATTATAGTCCGGGGATTTTTTTCCTGGATGTTCCAGAAAGAGACCTTCTGGTCCAAATTTAATAGGAGTACACTATTATGAAAAATAGGCCTATTCTAAAAAGATTCAGCAGAGGGCACGTCATTGGAAGGCCTCAGAAACTCAGAGAGGCAGGAAGTGGCTGAAACAAATACAGAGTCTGAGGGTCATTTGAAAGTCCTACTTCTAAAACCCAATCCTGTTTTCTATTCCAAGGACAAATGATGGAAAAGTAATAGGTTTATGGTAGAGAGGACAGACACAGCATCAGACAGTAATAGAACATTTTGTATTTGCCGTTGTACGGAAACGTCTCCCTATTTTATTAAGGGAAATTGTGGGTTGATCAGAACAGCTAATTCCTAGGGGGGGGGAGGTCATTTTGTCAACAAAGTTTGTCCTTTATCTACTTTGTCTTTCAAGGAAAGGGAGGATAATTGTTCTTTCAATGACAATTTCTTTATAATAACTACAGGTATATTTGACTATACCGACTTAGACATGTACTTGTGCATGAGTTTATCTAGAGGCTTAAACCGAAGAGCTCTAAATTAGAGTTTAATATTTCCTTTTTACTAAATTAAAGTATCTTGAAAGGACTCAGGAATCTCTTGTCAGGATTAAGACCATCAACGAAGAAAGTAGATAGGCCTGTTGTAATCATTTCTCCCTGAATGAGAGTGAAATATTCTCTGAGGATGGAAATGAGATGGTCTCTATAATCTGAGAGCTACATTTCCCCCACATTACAGCATTGAATATTGATCAATCAATATTGACAACAAACATCTTAGTGTCAGATACTAAGAGGTCTTCTCCTACTTTTATACTCTTTTTATATTTACCTTTGGTCAAATTTTGAAGCATATGTTAGATGTCATTTTGGTTTTCAATCCAGCCTGCCTTTTCTAACCATTTTTTAATGTCTTGTTTCTATACAATGATGAATTCAGTTCAAGATTTTTTATAAACTGGTAGGACAAGTCTATATTTTCCTGTAAACTTTAACTCTTCTTTATGAGAAGATTGTGACAATCGTGTGGAGGGAAGAAGTTTTGGGGATGGATTACACAAGAGAAGGAGAATATTATAGTTCTTAAAAGGAGCCATGGCAAGGTACAAAAGAAACAAATGCAAAAGATTTTTAAAAATACATATATTTTTAATTGATTTCAGAGAGTAAGAGAGACAGAGAGAGAGAGAAAACACACACACCCATCAATGATGTCAGAGAATCACTGACTGGCTGCCTGCTGTACCTCCTGCGTGCCCTACACTGGGGATTGAGCCCTTATCCTGGGCATGTGCCCTGACTGAGAATCAAACCGTGACCTCCTGGTTCATGGGTTGATGCTCAACCACTGAGCAACACTGGCTGGGCAGATTTTTGTATTTTTATTAGCCTTTTATAAGGCGTCTTTCGGGGAAGCAACTTTCGAATTTTCCTGTCTTTTAGAAGCCTCTTCATATCAAAATATAATATTGTGCATGGAATATTTAGTCTTTGAACTTTCTAAATATAAGATGTGAAATTCCCCAAAGTGACCACTGAAATTCTAAAATGTCAGAAAAATCCTATAAGAGCTGTGGTGCCATAACTTTTGCACATGTATGATGCTGAACAATGAATGAGAGTTTTATTGAATGACTGCTGAGGGTATATATCCTGTGCAGTCTAGTTCTGAAAAACAGCAGGTTAAGAAGCAGCAGATACAGTCTCCTCCCAGTCACATGAAAAGCTATAGAAGAGTATTAAATAGAGCATCGCTAGGCATACGCTTTATTAAGAATGCCATGGGCTGACAACAGTCTAGAAAGATTGGTCTACCTGGGGGAAGAAAGGTAGACTTTAACCAGATGGGTCAGCTGAAATTCATCCAGTTTTTATAATCATTGTTCAAAAACAGTGCTCAGAAGAGGGACAGATTGTTCTTGTAATTTAGCAGCTGTTGTTTTGCAACTTGGGTTTAGCAAAAAAGGTGAAAGGTGGGTAAGAATAGTTTGGGGGCCTAAGGGTACCCAAGGGTTATGCTGGAAATTTTCAGTCTGTCGGGATATTTCACAAACAAAAAGTTCATAACATATCCCAGGGAGAAAATGATATGGATAATTTACAAAAAAATATATACCACAAGGACAAATACCAAACTTATCTTTTCTCTCTTTTTGTCTTTTTCTAAATACATGAAAAATTGATATCTGAAATATTTAATATTGAGTTTGGTTATTTTGACTTAGGTTATTATGAGACTATTTTATCATTTTTCCTTTGTTTCTATGCAATTTGAGGTTTCTTCATTATTAAATACACATTATTTTTAAAAATATATATTTCTTTTATTGATTTCAGAGAGGAAGGCAGAGGGAGAGAGATAGAAACATCAATGATGAGAGAGAATCATCAACCGGCTGTCTCCTGTATGCCCCCTACTGGATGTTGAGCCCACAACCCAGGCATGTGCCTTTGACTAGAATTTAACTTGGGACCCTTGAGTCCGCAGGCCGACGCTCTATCCACTGAGCCAAACCGGCTAGGGCTATACATTACTCTTAAAGCAATAAATTTTTATTAAAATTATGTTGATAGATAAAATATTTTATTAAAATAATGATTTAATCAATAAATTAGGTTAAAAAATGATACCTAAATATATTATTTTGGTTTTATTTTTTCTTGTTAAATGTGTCACTTTCATGCATTTAAAATATTATTTCTGTTTACATTTTTTGGCCTATAATTTCTGTATTCTTTTAATAAAATATTTTCAATTTTTGCTATTTATAATGGAAAGTTAGAATATTAGTTCTTCATAAAAAGGGAGTACATGAAAATATCAGAGCTTCTAAAATGTGTGTACATGATACACAAGTTATAATTACACTCATCTATATATATAAAAGCCTAAGCGACCTGCTGACTGGTCAACCGGCTGACTGGTAGCTATGATG
Source organism: Myotis lucifugus (assembly GCF_000147115.1). Classification (NCBI taxonomy): domain Eukaryota; kingdom Metazoa; phylum Chordata; class Mammalia; order Chiroptera; family Vespertilionidae; genus Myotis; species Myotis lucifugus. The sequence continues at coordinate 3,570,965 of NW_005871065.1, forward strand.
CACACTGACCACCAGGGGGCAGATGCTCAACACTGGATCAGAAACCACAGGAATGGAAACATGGAACAAACTGATGAATCTCAGAGGAAAGGGGGGAGTAGAGGGAGGAAGAGATTAACCTAAGATCTTATATGCATAATAGAGGCCCAGTTCACGGATCCCCTGGCCTGTGGGGTTCGGGCCAAACTGGCTCTCCAACATCTCCCGAGGAGTCCCAGATTGTGAGAGGGCGCAGGCCAGGCCAACGGACCCTACCAGTACAGGAACCCATGCACCAGGCCTCTAGTACCAGTATAATTCCATAATCCATTTCTGAGAGAAAGCAGCAGTAGGCTTTCCTTCAATGTCAATAGGAATTCCCCTTTGATGTCCACGGGTGTGTGGAATGAAAATATCTAAAAGTAATGTCATATTTACTCATAGAGTCAGATTTCCTCTAGAGAATTCTGACTCAATCTTAAGAATGTATCTCAGTACCTCTGCCTGTCTGTCTGTCTGGCTTGCTCTCACTCTCATTCATATGCTTTGTATTAAATGTCTAATAACAATAAATAACAAATGAGTGATTATTTATGGAAAGATATTTTTTAAAATGTGCATGTCAAAGTAGTCATTTCTGGAAGAGTGGGATTATTGATTTTCAAAACTTTCCTTTTAATTGAATTTTATAATTGTATGTAAAAAGAAGATATTGTTTTGTAAAAGTAATAACATAAACAAATAATAAATAAAATGAATGAGAAGGATTTGGATTTTTAAATAGGTTTTTTTTTCCTGAATACATGTAAAGCCAAATGTGCCTTCTCACCATCTTTGTAAAAAATTAGTTTACTCCAAATAATTTTCTTTGTTGAACATTCACTGCTCATCGATTCCTTTAATCATTCAAGGATTTCAGAACATTTAGAATAAAAAAGGTAATACAACAAAACATTTAGTTGCAAATGAATTAAAAGCAAAGTAAATAAAAATAGTGTGAAATTTCCACCATTTTTTAAAATGAGCACAGTACTTGAAGATGAAGAGTTATAAAAATGTTCTGTTACAAACACACACACATACACACACACATACACACACACACACACACAAAACATACACAGATATACACATGCACTTAAAGAAAAATTTTCATAATTTTACCAAATTGCCCTGTTTATCAATTTGTATTTTTACTAAATTAAAAAAATTAAGCAAAAATACAAATTGTAGCTTAATGAAACTTTTAACATGTAAATTTTTCTAGTAGTGCTAATTTCCTTCCAAGCACTTAAAATTTGATTAAGATTTAATACCAGTCATCTCAGTTTCTATATGAGTGATTTAACATTAATTATCAGTAAGCTCAGAACTGAATAAATAATGTGCTAGTAACATTCTTATGCTATTACTTTTATAATAACTTTTTACAGATAAAATTAAAGCAAAAACAAATGGAGAAGGGAACTTCATAATAAAGAAATATCTGCACTTTGCTTTATTTTATTGTCCTTTCATTTTTAGTAAGTTATCCAAACTCGTGTTCCCATAAAGTGTGCAAAAGTATTAGATTCTCCATTTGTGGATTCTCAACTTACACAATAGGACACTTTAAGATATCTCTGTTAAATATGATTGAGATTATTAAGTTACTTCTAGTTTTCCTTTCTGACTTAAAAAGTTTCATTTTCTATTTTTAACTAAATTATGTCAAAATTAAAAAAAAGTTTTAATGAATGACTATGTAACGTTTTAGAAAAAATGAAACAGTGATATAGATTAGGTCATTTTTTCTTCCATTAGAAAAAGGCCCTTTTATCTCTAATAAGTGGGACAGAGACTAGCCTAGATAATAAAAATCTGACTTAATAAGAAATGGCTGGGATGCTCCTTTCTCTAGAGAGCTGCAGATAGATGATCCCAATTGGCATCAGGGTACTTCACAGAATATTGTTTCTTAAAGAGGCTATCGATGTTATTAAAACTAAAGCAGGAAGTGGGATCTGTCATAGTCTGTGTTGGTACCAACTTTCAGAAATGTGAACAATCCAAAACCTTGTTCGGATAAATTATTTTTAACATATTTTCCATCACTAATAGTCCTTAATGGAGCTTCACATATCTTCGCATACCTTATTATCACAAACATCTGCTTCTGAGATAGCCAAAGGTGTCCCCCATGTGAAGCCAGGGACATGAACCAGAGTGACAAATTGGCTCCTGCAAAATCACTTCACCCAGCAAAACAAGCAAACAAAAAGCTCGACTTTGAGAGCAGGCTTTTTGCTTCTCACGCTAATAATCTTGAATAGAACTTATATGCCTCTCAGTATTCCTCTAATTATCTGAAAATGACCAAGATCCCTTTACTTCTTTTCATCGGGCCTGGTGTCATCCGGTGGCTGGCACCACCATCAGGAGAGCATTGAATAGTTTATTTTTTCTTTTTGAAAGCACTGTTTGTTAACCACTTATCCCTACTTAAGAATCTTAATTACAGTTATTTATATAAAACATCTATGCAAGTATACACAATCAAGTAAGGCATTTAAACGTATTCTCATGCACAAATTGATATGCCATTCACAAAAGCTCCTGTATTATCTTTTGAATCACTACAATCTTTATAGTGGCATTTATAATGTTTGCCTTAATGGTTCTGCTTAGGTAGTAAAGATACCAACTATGAGTGGCTCATTGGTAGCTGAAAATATCCATCCACCCACCAGTCCTTGCCCACTCTAGAAAAAAAGGCTAATTAATCACTTACTTTTCATGTCAGTTTTCCCCGTGAGAATTGTTCTCCATTTCTACGAGTTTGTATTTGTTTTATTTTAAATTAAATTTATTGGGGTGACATTGATTAATACAATTACATACGTTTCAAGTATACCTTATATATAACTCTTGAAATATCTTTACATATTGCACTGTGTATCCACCACCCAAAGTCAAATCTTCTGCCTCCATATATTTGACCCATTTCCTTTTGATTCCCTCTGTTAACCACGGGACGATTGTCTGTGCCCATGAGATTTTGTTTGTTTGTTTTTCTTGTTTGTTCATTTGATGCTTCCAGATATGGTACGTATATACGATGTAATTCTACTCAACCATAAGAAAGGATGAAATACTGCCATTTGCAACAACATGGATAGATCTTGAGAATATCATGGTAAAGTGTTTTTTAAAATGGTTTTTTATTCTCTACAACTGTACAGAACCATGTGGCCTTTTTGGGGATGGAGCATAGAACAAAGTTCTGGGGACACTTTTTTTTTTCCCAACAGTATCTGCAACTTTGATATATTTACACTATAGAGTTCTGAATGAGATTTTGTTGTAAAATTACACCTTACACTATAGGCTGAAAAGGAAGACAAAGTGACGACTCAAACTTTATATTAATTCTCCAAAACATGTGAATTCTGTTTCTTCCTCTTTTTATTATTTCTTTAGACTGTGTCAGTTTGATTCTAAAATTGATATGGGTCCAATATTAAAATGTATTATTTGTTTTTATATTTTTCTGTGTTTTTTATTAAACTTTGTTTTTATTGTTTACACTGTTTACAGATGCTCCTACTTTCTCCCCCTTTGTCCACCTCCACCCAGCCCTTGCCCCCCTTCCCTCTGGCCAACTGTCCTCTTGTCTATGTGTTACGCATATATGTTCTTTGGCTAATCCCTTTCCCTTCTTTCATCCAGTCCCTGCCTCCCCACTTCCCTCTGATATCTGTCAGTCTGTTGCATGTATCTATGCCTCTCTTTCTATTTTGTTTGTAAGTTTATTTTTAAAGGGAATATTTGACAACTATATTTAATTTTCACATAAACCCAGCAGAAGTAAATTTAAAAATTATCTGCTTAAAGTGAAAGAATAAAAATATTATTATTGCCTTCTTCAAAAGCATTCCTTACAATTTGCTAATGTGAAATTAAAGCTAACTAAATAATTTTAAAATAGTTTACAAAAAATTAATTGTGTGCATTATTTGCAAGGAAGTGAGCTATTGTATACTAAGATCAATGGTCACAAGCTGGACATGTCCGTATTAGACCCAGTTTTTTAATGAAAGACACCATCATTTACTAAAATACAAAATCAGATTAAGAATATTTGAAGAATAATGTGATATGAGCTTTTTTTTTATTAATGTCCATGAAGACAGGGAGTGTGTAGAGTTCTTATTCACACTGCTGTGTGATTGGCAAGTTGTAAGCACACAAAAGTGCCAGTTGAATAAATAAATGTGTGTTGCTGAGTGGCTGAAACAAAACTTTAGTAGCAATTCGGCCAAAAATATAGGGTAGAAAATGGACTTGGAAAGGCTAGTTTTAGAAGTTTGTTGTAGTTGTCTTAGTGAATGGAAATGATATCTGATGTGTGAAAATGTCAGAGAGAACAAAAGAGAAGGAATTCAATATTTCCAGATGTAATGCCAACTACATTTGGCAAGTTAGCAAGTTATCTTTGTGTGTTTAGTAGAGTCTGGCACTGAGTTGAGTGGGCTTCAAACAAACAACTAAACAGGTCAATTTCCCTTATTGTGCTTTGCTTTATTGCACTTTGTAGATACAGGTTGCGTTTTTGTTTTACAAATTAAAGTTTTGTGGCAAAGATTCATCAAGCAAGATTATGGGCATCATTTATCCAACAGGCTCAGATGATGGTTAGCATTCTTAGTAATAAAATGTTTTTAATTAAGCTACGGACATTGTTTAGTTAGCCACGTCTATTGCATAGTTAACAGACTATAGGAGAGTATAAATATAACTACTGTATAGACTGTAAAACAAAAATTTATATGACTTGCTTTATTTTATTGGTCTGGAACTGAACCCACAAAATCCCGGAGGTATACCTGTATTATTTGTGCAGTCATGCATTACTTAACAATGGGGGTATATTCTGAGGAATGTGTCAATATGAGATGTGCAAACATCACAGAGTGCACTTACACAAACCTAGACGGTATAGTCTAAAAACCTAGATGGTACAGCCTACAATACACTTAGACTCTATGGTATAGCCTATTGTTCCTAGGCTACATATCTGTACAACATGATACTGTACTGAATACTATAGGCAATTATAACACAGTGGTAAGTGCTTGTGTATCTACATATATCATAGAAAAGGTACCATAAAAGTACAGGATAAGACAATTTAAATGGCATACCCGTGAGGGCATGTACCATGAATGGAGCTCGCAGAACTGGAAGTTGCTCTGGGTGAGTCAGTGAGTGAGTGGGGAGTGAATGTGAAGGCTCACTGTAGACTTTACAAACACTGTCCCAGGAGTCCTCCCCCTGCTTCCTTCCAAAAGGGTCTGAAATAGAACATCAAAACTGTCCATGCTGCTCCATGAACAGGGGTGTGGGCTAGATTGACTAAAAATATTGAGGAGAATCTGGTATAAACCACCATAATAGTGGTTGTCAGGGAGAAGTAAAAGGTACCTTGAGAATCAGTAGAAATCAAGATATAGAGATAAAGGGACACAGGGGATCATCATGGCAATGTGGTTTTGGCTTTTGCATGTCAGAGAAGTGGTCAGATTAAGGAACTTCTTGGTATTCATGAAAAAAAAATGTTTGACACGGAGAGGCTGTAGACCTAAGGTCTCAAAATTTTGATTTCGAAAATTTGTTTTTGATTCCTTTGACCTTATCTGGCCCAAGGGGCTCTCTCTGGCATTGAGTTGATGGAAGAAATAAAACTTGTCTATGCTTTACATCATTAAACCTGAAAATATTTTAAAAGCACAGGGACAGGCTGGCTCTACACTACAACAGAAAGCTTTTATTGCAGTGGCGGTGGCACTTAATGCCTGTTAAGGCTGCTCTTATGGACCTGTGTTCTTGTACAGGATCTTAGGTCCTCAACAAAGAATTTATAGCAACGTACTCTGAGGATCATCAAGCTACTAGTAGCCCTGGGAAGACTGCATTGCCCTCTGAATAGGCAGGACTTGGGGACAGGCTCCTCTCTGTTGCAACAGGTCAGTAGCTGACTGACTGGGATGCCATCTGTAAACCCATATTGAGGTACTAGGACTGAGAGGGAGTCTATTGCCAAGCCCCACAGATATTGCTCCCATCAGAGAAAAAGATATCCTCCTGAACCACATGTCCTTCCTTTTCTTACAGGAAATTCAGCTCCATTATAATCCTATGGGGACACTGTCATATGTGCTGTCTATTATTGACCAAAATATCATTATGTGGTACATGACTGCACTGTGTTATGCTGGTTTGAGTTTGCTGGTAGATGGAGAAGGAATCAAATGAGGAAAGGCTTAAATGCCTTATGAGCAGAAAAAGGCTATGGAGGAAATGAAAGCTGGATAAGCGTAAGACAGGAAACGCAGGGATTCTCATGGAAGCCAGTTGAGAATTTTTTTAAGTCAATTATCCAACAGAAGGGAAGGAAATAATAAAATTGAAGAAAAAGTTATAAAATGCTTCAGGCCTCTTATAAATATGAAAGATTTTAAATATTATATTTAGAATGATTCTATGAAGATTGCTATAATGTGGGTGAAACAAATACCATTAACATGGGTAAGGAGTGAAGTGGTTTTAAACAATGAAACTAGTGAATTATCAGGTTTTCTTAAAAAATATGTTTTTATTGATTTCAGAAAAGAAGGGAGAGGGAGAGAGCCATAGAAACATCAATGATGAGAGAGAATCATTGATTGGCTCCTTCCTGCATGCCCCCTACTGGGGATTGAGCATGCAACCCAGGCATGTGCCCTTGACTGGAATCAAACCCGGGACCCTTCATTCTGCAGGCCGATGCTAGTCTATCCACTGAGTGAAACTGGCTAGGGCTGAACTATCAGTTTTAATTATTAACTTAAAGTTAAAACATGTATGGAATCTAAATACTTGACAATTATGCGCGTTTATGTAATTTGGGAAAAACACTACTTGAAAGATTGCCTATCTTCTGTGCCCATTCCGTCATCTCTTTAGTGTCTCTTATTGGCTCTTTTAACTATTTTACTCATCCAGAATAAATTATAAATAAGTTATGATGTTTTCTCTGTTTTCACTCTGTGGGAATTATTCTGCATCGCAGTATTACTGTTCCTTTATTTCTTAATTCCCGGTAGCCTTTTTTCCCTACATAATCAATCAATCCAGATATTCCTCATTACATTTGATTACTTTTAAGGAAAAGATTATATGCTTTTACGGAAAATTCTTCTCTACATCACTTTCCATTTGAATCACATCTTGATGTAATTATTTGATTGTTTTAAGCAGGGGAGGTCAAGCGGGAATGAGTACGGCACTTTACTATCTGGAATCAAAGGGTCCACTGAGGACACTGCCATCTAGTGGTTAGTCTCTTAAAACGATTCCTGAATATCTTCAAGGGCTGCCAAACTCTGGCAGATCTTTACCAGTGTACACCAACTTCTGTTTAAATGGCCAAGACTATTATAGTTTTTGAGTGAATCAGCTTATCCCTCTTTAGAAATGTCAACATGCTAATGCTAAAAAGCGTAACAAAGTCCAATAAAATACATTTTATATAGGACAAAGCTAGTTATTTAAATACAGTGTAAATGAGTAGACTAGAGCCAGAATATGTATCTGAGTATGAAGACATGAATAGATTTCTACCATCTGTGTAATAACAATAACTCTAATGTTTACTTAGTGTGTGCTGTTTATGAGACTCTGTTCTAAGTTTTTAATATCTATGAACTCATATAATCTTCTAGTCCCTTAGTAAGGTAGTTCTCTCTTTTTTTCCTCCCACCTTTCTTCCTCTTTTTCTCTTCCTCCCTCTCACATACACACTATATGCTATATGTTTATATAGAATTATATTTCATCTATAATATTTATGTATATGTTATAAACAGAGGATATGATTAGAGTACTTCTTAAATATATATAATATATGTATGTATAATACATTTAGATATGTTTAGGTATGTTTATACTTACCTAGATTCAATTGTAAATTATAAAAAAATGGATCATTTCTTTTTATGACTGCTCTTAAGTTTCCCTTCTCAAAAATGATCATTCTTCCAATTTCTTGGCATTTTTATTCTGGATAAATTATTATATACTCATATATGTATGTTTACATATAATATGCATATATGTGTGTGAGTGTGGATGCACATTCATGTGCATAATATCTGAGAAAGCACAAACAAACATATTTCCTTTTTTTATGTGCTGATCTTCAATTTTTATCTGTGTGATTTTGAGCTATATATCTAATAGTTCTATGCTTTTGCTTTCTTTTTTGCAAAGAGAAACTAACTGTGTCACCTACCTCTGAGATTACTGGGAAAATTAAATAATAATGTTCATATAAAGTTATGTTTTTAGATTATGTCCTAGAATGTAAGTCCTTCAATTAACAGATATATTTTTGTAGTGATGTTTATTATTATTATTATTATTATCATTATCTTTACTATTATGATAATATAAAAAGTATTTCAAGTAATTTTATCATAATCCCTCTAAAGAAAGAAAAATATAGAACTGTCTATTTTATTAAGAAGGACTTTTACATGTAGACTCACAGGACAGGCAGCCATTCCATATGTGAGATTCTTATAACTCAGGGTAGTTGTTAGCATAGAAATGGTGGGTCACACTAATATTTGAAAACCCTTATAAATATTTTCTTCAGTTACATAGAGTCAAAAACACATGTATCAGTGATAGAATAAAACTTTTTTCAAAAATTATTATGTATGTTTTAGATAATAAAATAATATTGATATTCTATTAGTGTCATTTTAAATAGTGTCATTTGTTTCTGATTATAGCTTTTTAAAATTCATTTTAAAAGGTAGGACAAGATTTTGAAGTTACTACAATGTCATCTCTTAAAATGTGTAGGGTGTTCATGGTAAATTACTGATTGTACCAAATCAGGAAATAATTTCCTGACAGTCCCTTTTACCACAGGTTAACTATCTCTAATTTTTATGAGGTGTTTTTATTTCTGGTGTCAGCGAATGTGTCACTGCACTTTCCCTAAAGTCTCAGCAGGGATGCCAGAGCCTGCCAAGAGGAAACATTAATTTCCGGGAACCAAATCAAGGTCTTCCTAAGGTTATCAAGAATTGCTAACAACCAGAAAACATTGTAATGTCTATACGTATGTCCGTGCTTCTCATTTAAAATAGGTTTTAATTAAATCTTATTTAAGTCAGTGTTATTTAGACATCATGATAACCCTTATATAAGTGACCAATCAAAAACAAGCTTCCAATTCCATAACTTAACATTTTCCCACTACACAATTTTCTAAAATGTGCAATTATTTTGCCATTTGGGCAGAAAATAAGAACATTCGAAGCATGAAATGTCAACATACATCTGCGCAGTTAATTTTAAATGTGTAATAATATCCTCTGATGTAGAAAAGGGGGAAAAAAGTGTTTATTGTTTTCACAAAATGGAAAGTTGGACATAAAATTCATTAATTTCCCTGAGCTTTAGCTTTTCTTTCTGTGTCCTGTACAGTGATATCCCCTTAGAACAAGTATTAAAGTGACTCTGAAAAATAAGACACAAGATTTTGTTTTATTTATAAAAGCAAAATGCAGTTTTAAAACTATAACTTATATTATTTTTACCATGCTAAAAGGCAGCACCTCCATGGTTACACATGTTTGTTTTACTAAAGAAAAATATTTTGTGAGTAATTAATACTCAACACGCTTTGATTTCAATTGTGAAAATTATAAAACATTTATGGAAATTTATCGAGTTGGCATATTGACTCATCTTACCTATTTGGGAATATTTTCAATATAAAAATTAATATAAAATAGAATGTTTCCTAATTAGAACTGATATATATTTATTATTAGATGCTATTTTCACATACTTTATATTAAACTGGAAGAAGATTTCCCCCCAATATTCACAAAGATAACGAAACGCCATGCACAAAGCATATATTCTTTTTTTAAAAAAATGTGTTTTTATTGATTTTTCTTTAGAGAGAGAAGAAGGGAGAGTGAGTGAGAGTAGAAACATCTATGAGAGAAAAACATCATCGATCAGCTGCTTCCTGCATGCCCCCCACCAGGGATCAAGCCCACAACTCACGCATATGCTCTGACCAGGAATCGAACAGGTGACCTCTTGGTGCATGGATTGAGCCACTGAGCCAAACCAGCCGGGCCTAAGCATATATTCTTTAGATGAAGTTGAGATAAATATCACACTTCGTTCCCACAGCTCTTGTTGAAATGATTCAGCAGCTGTGTTAAAAAAATTGTCTCTCAAGTGGCCCTGGTTGATTATTAGGATTTTCCACTGAACACTGTGCAGAGTGTAAAGCATTTCATTTCCTCTCAAAAAATTCAAGGTAAAAAGGATAAAGTAAGATGTGTCTGCTCATACAGTTACGGAGCTCTGACATATAGAAAGAAAACAAGTCAAAACAACATGTGGAAAATAAATACAGCTGAGATGTTTGTATACGTTACCTTTCCTCCTTTTATTCCTGATGACAGTATTTTATGGTCATTTAATTATCATGTTTCAAGTGATTGAAAGTCATGAATATTAAAAATCTTTGGAAATAACTTTCAACAGTGCTTTTCCAGGTGATTTTGGGACAGTAAAGTTACTTGTAACGGATCTATAAAAAGGTGGCATACTTAGCTATAAATATTTGGCATCTTAGTTTTATTCATCATCTGATCTATTCATTCAATGAGACCATTCCGAGATTATTTCTTCTGCAGGCAGTTTGATGGCACACAATAATGACATGAAGTTTAAGTCACTACAAAGAAGCTTCTTTTTCATCACTAATCTATAAACGCGGGTTATATAACAAAGACATTTGCATTACACCATTGTGTTGAAGGGGTTCCATATTTGGCTGAAGGGGTTGCCTTTTTATACTATTAGCAAATGAGTGATTAAACAGATCAAAGAGGAAAGAGTTGATGGAAATATCTCAAAGCCATGGTCCAAATACCCTACTCCAAACCACATCCCTTAATATATTGCCTTGTCTGTTAAGAGCTATTGGGCTTTTAGCTGTGCTTTACCAATCAAAATGAGAATATCACATTTCTTGTAATACAATCTTACCTATCCCTGAAAAATGATAATCTGATTCTCGCTTTTTCCAAGAAAAAGTGGTCTGAAATACCATGAGACAGTTTGTACTCTAATTCAAAGGTGAGCAAGATTAAACTTCAAACCAACTGCTTTCAAAGAATTGTCAAAAATTCTAAGACCCTTCTATCTCAATCATCTCTTGCTCTTATCTCCTGTACCCCTGTATCTCCTAACTGCACATCCAAAATGACTGCACTCAGAGGCTTGTCCTAACACAGGGAGACTCACTGTCAGAGTGCCTTGCTAAAATTTAAATAGTGTCTTGGTTATCAGAGAAGAAATAATTGGTCAAGAATATGAAGTCTATTCACTCTTTGGAAGGTTTCAACTTTGATTTATTGACTAGCTCACACAATGTACCCACTCTTCTCAGACCTGTAACTAGCAAGACCCTAAAATGCAATGCTAGGTGGGTATTGGTTTGACATCATGTTGAGCAGTTTGCTGGAAGCAGGATTTCTTTTAAGTATAAAAGGAAAAGGATCCTGTTGATTCAGTCCAAGGCAAAATAGCTCAAACACTGGTGTCAAATTCAATAACAGGTTTCAAACTAAAAGCCTCAGACACACACACTTAAAAACGTAAAGCATTTAATTAATCTATATCTCACATTTTCAATGTAAAATTTTTTAGCAAGTTAATTTACTCTTCATCATAAATATCTACTACTATGCTTGTCATAAGGAATTGTATCAAGTGACATATGGTATTTTTTAATTTAAATTTTACTTTAGGATTATTTTGTCTGTTATTATTATCATTTACCACCTGATCTCTTTGGTGAAAAGATAATAACAATACTTATTTCTAAAAGTAAAATTATTTATAATTTTCTCTGCATCAAAAATCTCAGCCATGCACAATTGGTAACTGAGAATATTAGTCTGTTTATACCATTTAATCTCAAACAGAAATGGCCATTTGAATGTGAACCTAGTTCACAAGTATTACATATCCATTTTAATTTATATTATATTATATTAATATGCCAGAACTCTTCAAAGCCAAAGTACATAGCGATAAATGAAAAAATTTGATGTTCTCAAAAACTCACACTCCCCTGGGAGAGAACAGCTATGCCCGAATAAAGCAATATGGGCTCTATAAAAGTTGTGTGAAGAGTGTTACTGAAGCAAGAAGAAGAATAGGCTGAAGTTCCCTTGATAGGAAGAACATGGAAAGCTCAGGGGAAAATATATTCATTTGGTTATAACGTATAAACATCATGCGTGCTTTGCATTCAAGGTGAGGGTGGTTTTCAGAGGCTGCAGTATGTTCAAAAGTGAAGGCCTTATGTGGTTTTGGTGAAGAGGAAGACATTGGTGTGACAGAACATAATGATTTCATTTCAAATTGTTTAAGTTCTCTCTGCCTTACTTTCCCCAACTATACAAATTATAATAATTCGTATGTACAGTAGCTCCCCCTTATTGATAGCAAACACATTCCAAGACCCCCCAGTGATGCCTGAAACCCTATATATACTATGTTAATTTCTATACATACATGCCTGTAATGAAGTTTAACTTATAAATTAGGCACAATAAGATATTAATAGTAACTGAATAAAATAGAACAATGATAATAATGTGCTGTGATCAAAATTATGTAAATCTCTCTCTCCCTTCAGTAATTTTTTCAATCCAAATCTTTTCCTGAATCTATAACCATCCCTCACTAGTAGTAAACGGCTTAGTGTCACTCATTTTAGGGGATCCCTTGCTGAATTGAAGTATTAGGCCCAATGCTTTCTGGCACAACACATTGCTGTCAATCAAAAATGTCAACAGAACACATTTTCTGTTCATGTCTTACACCCACAAGTTTAATGCTTTTTCCATCCTAACTAGGCACTTATCACTCACTGTGGCCATAATTTGTAGTTTGAGGTGCAAATCTAGCATAAAAGTCTTTTACTTTCTTCACAACTTCACTGACAGAAGATCCATGCTTAGAGTAGATCTTAGCAACCTCAGCATACATTATTTTTTCTTTCCTTCTTAAGTTGAGAACTTTCACCTTTTCACTTAAAGAGAGCACTTTACAGATTCTCTTTGGCCTATCCGAATTGCCAGCATCATTACTCTTGTCATTTGGGGCCATTATTAGGTAAAACAGGTTTACTTGTACACAAACACTGTGACAACCAAGAAAGCTACTAACTTGATAGAATATATAGCGTGGATACTTTGAAAAACAGATCATTCACGTCAGGGTGAGAAGAAGTGGGAGGGTTCGAGGTTTCATCACCTTAATCAGAGGTATTACAGTGCACAATGTAAAATGTATGAATCATTTATTTCTGGGATTTTCCAGTACATATTTTCCAATTCTGGGTAACTGAAATATGGCAAGCAAAACCGCAGATAAGGGGGGAACCACTGTACATAAAAGTAATGACATGGCTCAATGAATGGCAGCTACATTTATCACCAATATATAAGTGAGATAAATGATTTTCTCTGTAAAGGAAAATGCAAAGGAGATATAAATCCTTAGGTTTAGTAAACTTAAAATTTTACTCTAGTCTTCTTGATTGCTTTCACATTTACACAGATTGACAAAAAAAGTTGCGATACAAATTGCTAAATTGACTGAATCAGACTTAATTATTCACTTAGCCAGACTAAAATTTAAACAGACTTCTTCCTGACTCTGGGCCATGACCTCCCTTTCATTAGAGCACTTACTTTAGAAAAGCTTTAACTGTGAATTATTTCACTGCCCCTTTTAGATGTAAACCTTTTTAAAAATTTCTTGCCGGCTTTTGAACCCAGGAATGCCTTTGCCAAGGACCTGGGATCCATCGCCTTTAAACATAATCATCAATTAAGGTAACACCCCCAGCTCCCAGTTTCTGTAACAAGGTAGGAGTCTCACTTCTGCAGGTGGCTTAGTCCAAATTATAAAACTACCCCTGTTTGAAGGTAGAAAATTACTATTATTTTTCTTTTTTGTAAATCAATAAAAATTATACCTATTTTTGGTTAGTTGTTGTGCAACTACTTTACCTTTGTTGCACAACTACTGGTAAACTTTTTTTTTAATCTTTTCATTATGTGGACTCCTACATGGATTAACAAACTTAAATCATTTCCTATTTTTTCTAAATTCTACAAAAGCTTAGAATTGATTAGAGACTAGAAGCAAGAAATCTCAAATAGCCCTTCATCAGTGCTTTCTAGTGATGAGTTCCCAAATCTTTCATCAGTCATATTTAGTTTGAAACTGCTGTAAACATATACTCTACAAAAATAATAATATTTTAAATATTGTAAAGGAAAAATAAATTTCAACAGCAGCCATATATGTAAATGTATAAAGTAACTACAATTTTCATTGTAGAGTACAAGAAATATATATAAATATACATATATTTATATATATATGTATTTTTCCTGAGAATTGTTGAATTATATTTGCATACATTGCTCTGACAGAAAGGGAATTTAATGAATTTTATTAAGTTAATGTAAGTTTTAATAATGTTCTTAGATTGCTAATCTGCATAACATATCTATGTAGATTTTCCATTGTGTGGACTCCTACATGGATTACCTGTACATATAGTTTACAATTTTCTCTAAAGCTCAACAAAAGCTTAGAAGTGATTAGAGATTATAACCATAAATCAGTCAACATTTTAAATAATAAAGGCAATATTGTTGCATATTGTAGATTTGGATATTTGTTGGGCATTGCCATAAAGTCTGAAATAAAATGTACAATAATTTTTAATTTTATAACTGTGAAAACCTTAATCTACTCTTCAATGTCTGTGTTTGTTGAGCATAGAACTTTTATTACACTCTTACCTAAGTATCTTAGAATGAGATCTATTTCAAAACTCTATAATCTATCTATATATCTCTATCTCTATATATCTATATTATATCTATCTATCTATATCTATATCTATATCTATATCTATATCTATATCTATATCTATCTATATCTATATCTATATCTATATCTATGGGCTAATATGCTAAGTGTCCTTCCAGGTAATGACATCATGTAGCAACGCCCAGCTTCCTCTTCCTAGCGACGACTAGCCTCCTTGCAGTTTCTTCAGCCCAGAAACATAGCCAGGTGAAAACACTTTACACTGTAACCAAATGTCTGTGAAGTGTTTTCCTGTGCCTCATCTCATTTGATCCTCACAGAAGTCCTGGAGTAGGTAGATAGGATACTTGGTGGAATCCTATTTTCTATTCGTTAGCTGGAAAATGGAGATTTAGAAAGTTTAGAAACTTGACCTGACTGAAAAGAAGTAAGAAATGGTGGACCTTGAAAATGACTTCAGGTTTTCTCACTGCACAAAATATAGTCAAACACTGCTGCTGTTAAATATTTTACACTGTGTTCTCCCTGCGTGATCTACAATAATAATCCACTTCATGTTGATATTTACTGCTGTGTTGTTGACAATTACCTGAAAGAGAAGTTGGGGTCCTTCACTGGGCTGGATAAAGTTAAGCTAAATCAGAAAGCAGGTCTAATTAAGCAAGTTTGTTCTATATCGGTGATGGCGAACCTATGACACGCGTGTCAGAGGTGACACACGAACTCATTTTTTTGGTTGATTTTTCTTTGTTAAATGGCATTTAAATATATAAAATAAATATCAAAAATATAAGTCTTTGTTTTACTATGGTTGCAAATATCAAAAAATTTCTATATGTGACACGGCACCAGAGTTAAGTTAGGGTTTTTCAAAATGCTGACACGCCGAGCTCAAAAGGTTCGCCATCACTGTTCTATATCTATAAAAGGCTAAGTTGACTCACGCATGTGTGATACATATAAAGCTCTCACTGGTGCCAATCCCATGCGTGTGTTTCCATCTGTCATTGTTGATCATGAATTTGGTCGACACTTCTATTATAGAGAAAGGGCGAATAACGATATTAAAATATTTCTTCTAATTGTCTTTCAATGTGCACAAATTCATGCACTGGGCCACTAGTTTACAAATAAAAAGGGACCTTAGAGATGTGTAGTAATACATCCAAGGCCAAAGAGTTAATTAGTAGGCAAAGTTAAAATTGGAAAATATTTTTCCTGTCTTATATGATTTTCTCTTTTTGATACAAGTTTAATATTATAGTGCAGTCTTAGAGGCATAAATAGTATAATGACTATTCTTCTTAAATGAATCAACCTCATGATTTAGAAAGCTCATAGACCATATATAGGCAGAGATACCTACCTTAAAAACAACTCATAATAATTATGAAAGTCTGTGATAGACAATGTGTTTACAGTTTTCATTCACCCAGCAAGTAGTTACTAGGACTAGAGGCTGCATCTCCATGTTTAATACATGAACTTTCAGGCTGTCGAACCCGTGCATGTCAAAAATGCAGTTATACAAAGTATTATGCTTTTGGAATATACTGCATAACTCACCTTCACCTTCAGGCATCCTTTAGATGGATTCACAAAGCTGGAAGAAGAATTTGTTCATTCTAATAGTCAGCCAACCCATAACTAATGTGTATCAGGAGATGAAGTTAAGTAGAAAGAGATTATTCTCCTCTAGGCATAGCAGAATTGCTTTTTCCTTATTCCATCTACTGTTATGGGGCTTAGAGATGATGGCATAAGCTATGGTGTAAACCAGCAATCTTCTTTTATATTTATTTATTGATTATTTTTTGAAAGAGGGGTGAGAGAGAGAGAGATAGTGAGAGAGAGAGAGAGATAGTGAGAGAGAGAGAGAGAGAGAGAGAGAGAGAGAGAAAGAAAGAGAGAGAGAGAGAGACATCAATTTGCTTTTTCATTTATTTATGCATGCATCAGTTGATTCTTATATGTGCTCTGACCAGAGATCGAACCTGCAACCTTGGCATATCGGGATGACACTCTAACTAATTGAGCTACCTGGCCAGGGCCATACACCAGCGATTTTCACCATGGGGTGTGTCCTGGATTTTTACAATATACGATACCTGACTATTTAGTCAAGGGGACTGACCTCTTTTCCTTTAGATTGTCAAATAAAAATGACAATGGCCAAAACAACAATTGCCATCTGATGTGAATGCTCTATCTTGAACCATAAATATAAACCTCATGTAATAGAGTTTCATCTTATTGATCACGTCTCAAAGCTGTGTTTGATTGTTTAATTTCTGGTACCAAAAATCTTTATAGACTAGCATAGGCATTTTTTTTAAGTCTGAAGCAAAAGGATGGGTAATTACTATTATTTTTTCTCTTTGTAAATCAATAAAAAATATACCTATTTTTGTTAATTCAGCAAAAATATATTTTTTGGTGTGCCGCAGAATTTTAGCAATTAGCTTATGTGTGCCATGAGACAAAAAAGGTTGAACATAGGTAGTATAAACAGTCATAGAGAATATAATACGCATGCCTCTTTTCACAATATGAAGAACAAAGAAACATTTTCAAAACAAGGCAATTGATGCTTATTTCTAATGTCAACATAGATTTTAGAGTTTACCAAAGCATTTGTTGTTTGGTTTACCAAAATATTTCAGTACAGTTGCTCTGGAGTCATGCCTAGGTCTGATCTTGAGAAGCAAAAAATCCAAAAACAAAACCAATAATTTTGTGACTTTGGGAAGGTTCTTTAACTACTCTAGCATTCAGTTCTCTCTTCAGGAAAATTGGGCTGTTGATGTCTACTTCATAAGGTTGTTTTAGGTATTGAATCTGTTACCTGTGCAATAGCTCAAACATGCCAGACATATAGTAGATGTTCAGAAAATCTTAGTTTTTCTTATGAATATTTATAGAGTCTCTAACTCAAAGTTCAAGGTAATACAAAGTAAACCATAGCATTTATGCTCAAAGCAGAGCTGTCATCACCCATTGTATTATACTCTGTACTCAAAACCAAAGCAATGTCAAAAGAAATGTAGAACTAGAAAATAAAAAAGACATTTATATGCTCAAAAGCAAGATAAACATCTCCATGATCCAGAAATAAAGCAGAAACCAGAGGAAGTGAATGGATCTGAATGCAATGCTCTTCAGGCTCTGAACTAGAGACCAGCAGTGGGACCATGAGATTATGCAGAACACACTGGGACATGGGATAGAGGACCCAGACTCACTGCGTTAGGCAATGGCAATAGAAGGCCTCATGAATGATGGTGAAAAATGACATGCCATCATTTGGCTTTGACTTTAACAGAAGCAGTGAATACAAGATAATGTAGGACAAGCAGGGATGATTTTAAATGGCTACAAATATATAAGACTTTATTCTAGATTGGGAACTCGGCAGACAGAAAAATATAATACAGCTACCAGGAAGAAAATAAGAAAACACATATAAATAACAATAAAAGCAAAAAAAGAACAATGAATAATTCTCCCCACTCAAAATAAGTCTGCAAACCAAAATTACATAGCACATGAATGAATAAAATACTACATACATAACCTACAAAATCAGCATGAGACAAATTCATTTCAAATGACTTTAATTGGTAGAAAACAACCTGACAAATATTTAAAATGAACTTATTTAAGAAGTTCAAATTGATTGTTAAAATCATTAAAAATAAATGGTGAAACTAATATAAGTACATATGAAAGAAGAACAGATAGGAATGAAAAAAGTAAACAAATCAATGTTTAATAGAAAAAATTATTTTCATTTAGATTGCCTCTGAATTTAATTGATGTATAATATTTAGTAATTAACTCAAAATTTCACAAAGAGATAAAGATCAAATGTATTAAGAAAACAGAAGAGACACAAACTGGACAATGCCTGCATTTGTCAAAAAAGAGTTTTAAAGAATGTAAGAAACATCAGTGTTACAATGTTTAAAGAAATGATTACCAAGAGTTTAGCAGAATATTTTAAAAAAAGAGGAATAAATTTCAAGTGCAGAATAAATATCAACACACTTCGTAGATAAGCAGAAAAGAAACACATAAAAGAAGAAAATCCTAAGAACTACTTAAAGCAGACTATTTACAAGAGAACTGCAAGTAGACTGAAGCAGATGTATGACTAGCAATAAGTTTCATGTATCTAATATTCAAATATTTGTCAAGTGTCTACAGTTTGCCTGACACTGGTATTCATGCCCTGGAGAAAGCTATAAACAAAATAGACAGAAAACCCTGCCCTCATGGAACGTATTACATTCTTGTTTGAGCACAAGGAAGTAATAGAATATATTAAAAAGTTCTAGGGCAAATAACTGTGAATGTAGTATTTAAAAAACAAGCCATTATAGAATGATAGAGAAAAATAAAGGTATTTTCAGACATGTGAACATAGTGAGAATGTATATTAAGAAAGATTATCAAGTAAGAAATAAATAAAAAGAGGGAGAAAGAGCTCGTGGACAGGGACAACAGTGTGGTGAGTATGGAGGGGGAAGGGTGTGGGCGGAGATAGAGGAGGGTATGGGGGGGATAAATGGTGATGGGAAAAGACATAAAATCTGAATACAATAGTAAAAGACAAAAAAAATCAAGAAACACATTTAATCACTTCAAAAATATGGAAACATTCATTAAAATACAATGCTTTTTCGTGATTTTATTAAGATAATTACATGGTATCAGTTATACCAGTATATGGTGGGAGAGGCTGAGATGCTAACCGGGAGACACTGAGGCAATCTAAAACTTAAAGGAAGCAGGAAGCTGTGATACTTGTTCTTAGAAAAACTTCAAAAGTATTAGATAAAGCAGTATGAGTATAATCTTCGCTGGGAAGGGTTTCTTAAAACACAAGCATGCGAACTGAATAAATCGGTGCATTTTGCTACATTACAATTAAAATTTACTTTTCAACATGACAATATTTTTTTGAAAATTCTTTAGAAGGAACATTTTAATGCCTCTAACTTCTAATGAATTCTTCTCCAGAACATAAAAATATCCTAAAAATTATCAAGAGAAGATAAAGAACCTAAAATATAAAGGGCAAATAATATGAAAGGAAATCGAAAGGACCAATAAAATATAAAAACAACATAGTACTACAATATATAATCAGGCTGCCCTCATCAGGTTGGCATAAATTTAGAAACATGAAAACACAAGTATTGCTGAAAAAGCAGAGCGAAGGAAATGCTCATAAATTGCTGCTGGGATGTCAGAGCAAATCTTACGAGCAATTTAGCAATACTAAGTGTCATGAAAAATGTATTGAATTGAGTCTTAAGAAGATTATATAATTTGCCTAAGGTGCACAGTCAGGATGCAGAAAACATGATTTTGAATTGTTATCTTAAATTTTGTCCGCTATACTCTACAGAACTATGTGAAGAAACAATTTAAGAATATTTACTGTAAATGATAGTAAGTTCTAAAATGATTATTGTTTGAGTGGCTCGATAAATTTTGTTTACCAAGGTAAGAGGTTCTGTAAGCGGAGGTAGGAGTCTGGTGAAAAGAAGGTAGAAGGCCTGAATTGAGGCAACTCTGTTCACAAGAAAATGCTCTGGTCTAAGATGGACAAGCATTTTTCTTTCTTAATAAAGTTCTTTCTAATAGAGTTTCTTAGAAATTTTAAGTTCTTCCAGTCCAATTCCCGAGTGTATATTTTACATGTCACATACTCTCTTATCAGATGTATGATTCCCTCATTCAATCCTCATGTGGAGTTCTGCTTCTTTACCCATTCTTCTCATGGCTGGAACTAGGTTTCTTAGAATTTCCATGTTTCTGATGTCTGTCAGTTTATTTCTCCCAAAACTTGTCTCCCTTACATTCTTTTTTTTTTTTTATTCCTAGACAGAAATATTTTCTCCTTCACAAAGCCCTTGTTTTCAGTAGAAATACTTCTTTCCCAGCTAAGGATACTGACATACTCTAACAGACTAAGAAAACATGTGAGCCTTAGTGCTCAGATAGTTCCTAGAACCACCTCAGTTTTTTTGCAGGTTATTTTTTCAGTGCATTATTTCTGCCTTCTACCGCCATTATTCCAATGGAATTGTCATCAAATCAAAATTAAGCAGAAAAAAAACTAACTCAGAAAACTTGAACAGGCCTATTTTCTATCAAAAAACTAGATAACCTGTTTGTCACAAAGCACTTCCCCTATCATTAATTCACATTGACTTCAGTTCTGTAATGGTATTTGGGTGCCTAACTTTTATAGGTTGCACTAAAATGTGTGTTTAAAAATCTTGTCTTATATAAGGATAAGAACTGGGTCAAATGTATTTCTAAAGACTATTTTAGCTCTGAGATTCATATACTATATTTCACTTACTCATTTGTTGCTGCCACCTGTATTTTGCAGGGATTTTAGAAAATATTAAGAACCTTCACCGTAGACTATACTCATTGCTTCTGCTACAGCACCAATTTTCAAGTCACCCATATACATGGCATTAATCCATTTGTCTGGGAAATTTTATAGATTAATTTCTATAGTAAAAAAAAAATCTTTGCCCTGGCTGGTTTGGCTCAGTGGATAGTGTCAGCTTGTGGACTGAGGGGTCATGGGTTTGATTTCGGTTGGGGGCATATGCCCGGGTTGCGGGCTCAATCCCCAGTGGGGGACATGCAGGAGGCAGCCGATTGATGATTCTCTCTCATCATTGATGTTTCTAGTTCTCTCTCCCTCTTTCTTCCTCTCTGAAATCAATAAAAATATATTTTAAAAAATCTTTAAAATTACTGATATTTAATATTAGATTGTTATATATCTGCATAAATTATAACATTTGTTTCAAAAAATTTGCAAAAACACAATATTTCTGTTTGTAAATGTTTGCACATGTAGATAAAGTGAAACACGTGCACAATTATGATCTATTGATTTGTAATTGTCATTAAGAAACGTGTAATTTTATTTTAGAAAATGAGCTAGGAGACAACTCACTTTTAATACAAATGCTCTGTCAAAATTAAAAAGGTATAAGTAAGATTATTTATATTTAAATATTTCTCCCTGTTAAGCAAAGTAGTCCTTTAATATTAAATGGTTCATGCTGAAGATAATGCGTTTTCAGGTTAAGAGTTGCCATGTTGCATTTTTTTTTTAAGCTTTGAGTTAGAATATTCTGGTAAGATTAAAAGTATCATCTTGTCTTCATGTCATGAACGTGAAGGTAAGCTGAGCTCCTCTGATAGGAGATTGCTTCAGTGACAGCAGGAATGAGTTCCCTGTGGTGAGCATTTGGCTCTGACAGTCTTGAATGCTGTGGGTTCTGAGGACTTAGCAGGGTGGGAAGCAATGGGAGCAGATAGAACCAGCCAGCTGACAAGGAGCTCACTTTATGTAATTTGGTTTTCAGTAGAAAGATGAACTTAAGTCATTTTCCCCACACAAAATATAATTTCATCACATAATTAAAGAATATCTACTTTAGTCATTTAATTTATAATTAGTAAGATGGTTTTTGAAATTAATAAAAAGAGGAACGCTACATCAATAAAAAAGAGGAATGATTAGACTATCTGGTGACTTAAAAAATCGATTTGATTAAATATACATCCCCATTACAAAGTTTAAACATTCAAAATGAGGGCCATTTTAGTGAAAACAATTGGGTATCTGCTACATTTTATTTGTGATACTGTATGTGGTACTTTTTGAATGTAATGTTGACTCGTTATGGAGGATAAAATCTCGCGCTTTGGAATCAAACTGAATTACGTTTAAGTTTTAGCTTTACCACTTAACTTCTCTAAACCACACATTTCTTCATCTGCAGAAACATCAACATTGTTAATCCTGGCACATTGTGGTGGTGTCCGATTTAATGGGAGGACACAGATTGAGCACCTAGTACAGTGAACGGAATTCAATAATTGGTGAGGTTAGTCCACTAATTAGTCCAGCCAGATTCGTGAACAAATATTTTAATCATTAGGCCATTTTACCTTTATATGTAAGATTAAAAGTATTAGTAAGTATGTTGCACTAAATAATTATTTAAGGTAATTTTTATTTGGTCTGGCCTATTAAGGAGTTTATTTAGGTTTAGCTGTAGCTTACTTTAAAAAAGTATAACCATGCCCTGACTGGTTTGGCTCAGTGGATACAGCATCAGCCTGCAGACTGAAAGGTCCCAGGTTCGATTCCAGTCAAGGGCATGTACCTTGGTTGCGGGCAAATCTCCAGTAGGAGGTGTGCAGGAGGCAGCTGATTGATGTTTCTAACTCTCTATTCTTCTCCCTTCCTCTCTGTAAAAAATCAATAAAATATATTTAAAAAATAAAAATAAACATAAACAATAAAAAAGTATAACCAGTCTTGAACTTGTACGTGTACTTTCTCCTTTGAATTAATTTTATAGAATTTGGAATGTTTTCCCATAGAAATAACATTGTAAGTATCTGTTTTTATTTTTCAAAACTATATCTCAAAGACCACTGTATTCAAGGCCTTACAACACTAAATAGTTGTGTTAATCTCAGTTTTGGTTTCTGTATAGATGTCATAGAAAAGACAGGGAAAGATGGAAAGGACTTTTGCTTCTCTTCCTCACCCCTCTTTTAGACCAACATCAACACTGGAAAACTTCATTTTCTACTCCTTCTCCTTTTGTCTTCTTCCTCATCTTGTTATTGTTGTTATTAATATGACTCTAGTCTTTGACTTGTTTTCCTCTCCCACGTTAACCCCATTACACTTCTTATGGTACCTTTTGCCAAGTTGCCAATAAAGCAATACCCTGGCAGTAGCACTCTACTATAATAAAAAACCTACTGTATACTCCAGAGTGCTTCAGTCTCCAAATTATGCTTCTCATGTCCCTCTCAGACCAAAAACATCATTTCCATTAGGCAGATCATGAATTTGAAAACTAGATGCCTGAAATTAATTCATGGTAAAAGCAGGAAGGATTTTAAACTCTTAAACCTTCCAGAGTTATTTCCCTTTAAAAAAAGAACTATTCAGTCCCTTGACTCGCTAAATATTAATATTTCAGACATTCTAATATCACTGACGTGACTGTGTCCAAGGAGTCATAAGAGAGTAATTTATTGGCATCGGAGCATCAAAACGCAGCCCAGGTTCTTCGAACGTCTGTTCCTAGAGGGGCCTCCCTAAGCTCTTCCTGGTTTTCACAGATTTGTCTACTGTGCTTGGCATCGAAAGCAAAGATGCTGATAATCAGGGGCACAGGGATTCTTTTGAGAACAAACATTTTTAGGGCAGTCATTCAGGGAAAATAACTGCAGAGACCCAAAAGCAAGAGGTTGTGGGAGAACAAGAGGCAGATGGCTCTCATTTGCAGCCTGACTGGTAGTTTGAAGAATACTACTTACATGTATAAATAGAAGATTCTTCAGGGAATTAATGTTCTTTTATAGTCAGTTATTAATTCACTAATTCATCCAATCTTTTTATTTTTTATCAAGCCCTTCGTGTGCTGTGCACTGAGGCTGTAGCGTTGATTAAACAGGCAGTTTGACTTTTCAGAGATCACAGAGTCTAAAAGGGAAGACAGATAGCTAAACAGGTTTTATTTTAAATTAACATTTTTATTTTAAATAGTTGTGAATTTATAGGAAAAATACAACCACAGCACAGAGAGTTTCTATAATTCCGTAACCTATTTTTCTTATTATTAATATCTTACATTAGTATAGTACATGTGTCACAAGCAATGAACCAATATTGTTAATAAAAAAATACATATTTTTATTAACAAAGGTCCGTAATTTATTCAAATTCCCTTAGGTATTACCTAAAACCTTATTTCTGTGCTAGGATTCCATCAAGTATTACATTTATTGTCATGTCCAGAGTTTCTTGGACTTCCCTTGCTTTTGATGCCCTTGACAGTTTTGAAGGGTAATAGATATTTTGTAGGAACCCCTTTGTTGGAATTTGTTGTATGTATTTTATTTTCTAATTATTCAGAGAATTTTTCCAGCGTTTTGGAAACAAAACCACAGAGGTAAAGTGCCGTTTTTGTCACTTCATACGAAGGGAACACACGATCCATGAGTTATCACTTCTGATGTTCACCTTGATCCCGTGGCCAGAGATCGTGTTTGTCAGATTTTTCTAATGTAAAGTTAATCTTTTTCACCAGTCCATACTGTACTCTTTAGGGAATAGTTAAAAAACTTGTACTAAACAGGTTTTTAACTATAAAGTGGGAAGAATGCTAATAAGAAGGTACAGGGAGTTGTGATGATGTGTAGGTAAATAACCAATGGCCACAGGAAACAACCCCTGTAAGAAAGTATTCTTAACTGATATTTATGGATGGAAATTAATTAGTCAGCAGATGTATGAGATAGTTGGGAGCAGAATAGGTATGCAATTAGATCTGGCATTTTTATATTTCCTGTTCCTTTTGTATAGGTTAATGATCTCTGTGATGTATACACATTTTAATATCTAATGTCAACTTCAGTTTAACTATCTGAATAGATTGTATTTCAAATAATTGGTACATTGGATTTCCTATCTCAATTGAATATTGTACCCTATGGATGATGATAAACTTATGAAATGTATGTAGACTTGGTTTATAGATTATATCTCATTTCATAGCAAAATGCACTTTTCTAAATTTTACTTACTATAGCCTTTGGAAAGTCAAGTCAATCAAGTTAATATAAGCTATTGGCATGTGTTTCTACTAAGTTCTATATATCCTTCATAATCTTTTAAAGGCAGGTGTTAATGCTGATGTTTTGAAAGAAAGGCTGATAATTACTTGTAAGAAAAAATGATTGAGGCTGTACAAACGGGCTGGGTGATAGAGGGAGGGGTGGCCTAAATCCATTGTCCTTATTTATTTTTAATTAAATTTATTGGGGTGAAATTGGTTAATAAGATTATATATGTTTTAACTGTGCATTTCTATGATACATAATCTTTATATTGCATATGAAGTGGGCTCAAGTGAGCCAAACATCCAAAGTCAAATTATCTTCTGTCACCATTTATTTGGCCCATTTACCTTCTTCTATGCATTGGTTTATCCCCCACAGCCTTCCTTGTGCTAACCACTATTTTATTTTCTGTGTCTATGAGTTTTTGTTTCTTGGTTTTTCTTGTTTGTTCATTTGTTGCTTTCAGTTTTATATCAGTTTGAATCAGTTAAATCATATGATTCTTAACTTAACCCAACTCCTGAATGTCATGGATACAATACACAAAAGAGAAATGAGTAATTGCCAAAATTTGCAACTGTTCTATCATTCAGCAGGAAATATTAAGACCCTACTATGGAAGAGGCAATATTATTTATTATAATTAATATAATGAGCATACTTCACATAGCCCAAGCAACTTTAAGGCTCTAAATACAAACATACTCAAGGACTTGTTTTTCATTCTACTACTTAACTATCTATGTAGACATAAGTCAATAAGGCTAACCAAGATTGCTTCTCATATACCTTAAAAGGCTACATTCCTTGAGAACATAAGGAAGGGTTTGTGCAGAACAGAAATTATAATGGCACATAACAAGTTTTCTTAAAATAACATCCTCTAAAACCAGTGTCAGGATTAATAGGGCTGATATGGGGTGTGGAAGATAGAAGCGAGAGCTAGAATTCACAATAGGCATAAAGAATAAGAATTTCTGAGGGGTAGGGCTGAGAAATTGGCATTTTGAACAAGTTCTCCAGGAGATGTCAAAAGCACTAAATCTTTGAGACCCCCTAGGACTGGCTCCCAAGATATATGTAACAGCAAGAAAAAAAGAAGAGAAAACAGACAAGAGAGTAGAAAAAGAGAAAAAAGGGGAAATAATATATTTAATTAATTATTAATAGGCACACTCAGAGCTCCCAAATATTTAAGAAGTAGTCAGAAAAGTACTTCTTATAAAATAGTAAATGAGTTTATGAATCCTAAAGTACTACAAATACATATTGAATATGATTTTTGGTTTGTTTTTTATTTAATTTATTGGGATGACATTGGCTAATAAAATTATATAGGTTTCAGGTGTACAATTCTATAATATGCCATCTGCGTATTGTATTGTGTGTTCACCACCCCATGTCAAGTCTTCTTCCATCACCATTTATCCCCCTTTTACCCTCTTCTACTTCCCCCTACTCCTTCTTTCCCTCTGATAATCCATATGGTGATCTTACCTTTTGTGACAGCAAAGAAGGACCTGGAGAGCATTATGCTAAGTGAAAGAAGCCAATCAGAAAAAGACAAGTATCATATGATTTTACTTATCTGTGGAATTTGATGAAAAATAAATAAACTAGCAAACAAAATAGAAACAAACTCATAGATACAGAGAACAGACTGACCGCTGTCAGAAGGGAGGGGTTTGGGGCGAAAAAGGTGAGGGCATTAAGCAAAGAAAAAAGTTATAGACACAGTCATGGCTTTTTTTTTTTAATCAGAAGAATGGAAATATATAAGTTCATTGGGCAAGGGCATAGGTATGCTGTGAGAAATGATGAGGAAACAAGGGATACTGAAATATTAATAAAAATTGCAGTTTTATTTTGTCTCTGCAAAAGTTAGTAGGAAATTAACTATGTACAATTCATTATAGAAACAAAAAGTAATGCTTCAAAATGCTTTTGTAAATGTCAAATCCTGAGCAAGCACAGTTAACGTGTAATTGTTCAAGGAAACGTTCATATGTTCTCACACTTCATCTTCTTGATACTCAGGTCTCCACCTCTAGCAGTCTTTTTCCTCAATCTCATGTCTTTTTTAAAATTCAGACTTTAGTGAGCAAGCTGGTTAAGTCTTTTTAAACTCCACATGCCTGTTTGTTCTCATAGATTAGCCTGTTGTCCTGACCCTCATTTAGCTTCCCCCTCGTACTTTCTCCCTTCAGATAGGATCTGACCCATGGTATCCTGTCTGCCTTCCAAATGATTTGAGCTCTTGCCCCTTGCCTGGAGGCTCGGCTTCAGCTGTTTCTGGAGGCCTATCGTTAACCTTTGTCAGAAGCATTTACGGGGATTTGGTTCTGAATCAATTCTACGCTGCTCTAGTCTGATGTCTCATTCTTTCAACAAGCGATCATTGAGCATTAACTGTGGCAGATTCCAAGCTCAGCACTAGAAATGAAGACATCTAATTACCAGCTGTACCTGGAAGAAGAATTAAACTTTGATAAACTCCATATTCCTCTCCAGAAAAAGAGATATAATAATGCTGCATTGTAGGTTTTAGTGAGAATTACATAAAATAATAAATGTAAAGTGAAAGGCTCAGTAGGTGATGCTAATGGAAGACTAAGAAGCACTATAAAATATTAACTTCTATAAAATGTTTAAAATTTGCTATGCTACTGAATGTCTTTCTATGACCAATTTATGACATAATTCCTGTTTCCTGTCTTTACAACTCATTCAGAACCAGTTTCTCTGAGCCTATCTTGACCACTTAATCTTATTAGGATCCCCAGTCAAATCTCAGATGATATTTCGATGACCAGAACTATAATTTTAATCAACGTATCCCACAAATAATCAGTTTTATTTTATTAGGGATAATAAAAAATGAAGTGATTGTTACATTATATGAGGAAGGATATGAATAAAATGATTGATAACATTGATTTTGGCTACACAGAGCAGTATAAATAATTTTTCTAAATTTAATTATACATATGTATTCTAATGAGGAACAGTTCATTGTGTAATGTCTTAAC
Source organism: Myotis lucifugus (assembly GCF_000147115.1). Taxonomy (NCBI): domain Eukaryota; kingdom Metazoa; phylum Chordata; class Mammalia; order Chiroptera; family Vespertilionidae; genus Myotis; species Myotis lucifugus. The sequence goes on from NW_005871065.1 coordinate 3,599,650, forward strand.
TTTTATTTAATGAGCAATGGTTTGTAATGATTCAAGGGCAACCTTAGATTATCTAGAGAGCAAAAATGTCTTTTATTATTGTAATAAGTATGATTCTTGGACTTACAAATGTTCACTAATTCTGTATTCCATTTAGTGAAGCTCTTAAATTGTAGTGCTCCAATAAGGAAATAATATAATCAATTTTACCCAGACTGCCATATATTGGCATTGTTGTCTCAACTTAAACCAATCTAAATATGCTGCTTTGCATAACTAACTTCAAATTTTAAAAAAGTATACAAAATATTAAGTATTATTTTGGTTTTCAAGAATTGGTTGTTCCAGTTTTGTTTTAGAAAAAGATGAAGAAGAACAGGTATAATAAGGATAAGTAAAAAGAAAATCATAAAATAAAGGCAAGGCATAATATATAGTGCAGTGATTCTCAACCTTGGCTGCACATTAGAATCACCTGGGAATCTTTTTAAAATCCTGATTTCTGGGCCTCATCCTCCGGAAATTCTGTTTCTTTGTTACTAATGGTGGGCCCCCACCCAATAACAAAGAAACAGAATTTCCGGAGAATGAGGCCCAGAAATCAGGATTTTAAAAAGATTCCCAGGTGATTCTAATGTGCAGCCAAGGTTGAGAACCACTGAAATAGAGAAAACTGCTTAGCTGTCGATTTCTGCAACCATGAAGAAGGAACCTTATTTGTGTTCACAAGTCACCAATAAAATTGCGAGTGGAAAGGCACAGAAGAGTCAGTGATAGACAAGCATTGTTTGGCATAGTAATTTGAGAGGATAAATGAAAACTTTCGCCAAAACTCTGACAGTCTTCATTATTATTTAGCTTTTATCATTAATTAGTGATAAAAACTTAGGGAAATGCCCAGCCTGGTTTATCTTTGTCCTTACGTGTACAGTTATGATACAATTTATTCGCTAACCAATTTCATCCTATTAGAACAGCGGTTCTCAACCTGTGGGTCGCGACCCCTTTGGAGGTCGAATGACCCTTTCACAAGGGTCACCTAAGACCATTGGAAAACGCATATATAATTACATATTGTTTTTGTGATTAATCACTATGCTTTAATTATGTTCATTTGTAACAATGAAATTGGGGGTCGGTCACCACAACATGAGGAACTGTATTAAAGGGTCGTGGCATTAGGAAGGTTGAGAACCACTGTATTAGAATAAAAGAATGAAAGAGAAACACTTTGAAAACCTTAAGGCATTTAAAACTATAGGAGATTATTGTCAGATAAAAACATAATTTACAAGGAAATAATGTGGAGAGTACAATAATTGGCCAATTATGCAACAGCTTCCAAACAATTTGTGTATATGGTAAGCCACAACAAATTATTTTCTAATAACAGGCATGTCTTGGGGTACAGATACATTTTTTTCATTTTTTGTATATTTATTTACCTAAATTTATTATCATTAGGGACCATTCTCAAAAGCATTGATGGGTACCACTATTAATGGCCATGTATTTTAATTTTATGTACTTTGAGGAGAAATAAACTATCATTAGCTTCAAGCTTCAACAAGATAACTTGTAATAACATCTGAGACAGATATCAAAATTTTGCTTTCTCTTTTATCGCTCTATGGGGGTTTCTTTGAGAAATCAAGCAATTATATCACTTAATAAGTCAGCAATTTGTAAACATGGCTGAGCATGCTTTGGTTTTAATGTTTTTAAGTGGAAATAGTTGTGTATGTTTATCATTTTAGTAAGTATTACTTTTTCCACTGAGATCTCATTTATTCATCGGAATCAGGGTTTGGAACTTTTCACAGGCTGTCAATGCTTAAAACAAATAAATCTAATCAAGAAACATCTTCATAGTACCACGTCTTTCTTATCTACCTGATTCTGCAAAAAATCTCAGTCTTCCTGGCTTGAAGAAAAAGTGTTCAAAAGGATCTTTTTTGACTGATATTTAATGACTTTGCTTATATTTTAACTGACTAATAAGTAAACTTTTAAGCATTTTCACTTGTTGATAATTTATTTTTTAATTATTTAATAAGAAATTGAAAATAAAACTTTTGTTGAGCATAATACAATATTGAACATACCTAAACAAATGTTCTTATTTTAATTTGAAAAGGCTTATTCACATCTATTTGTCTAATTTCTTGAACCAATAATTTGGACCCATATTCTGGGAGAGGATTTGTTTCTGATGATTAAAAATATGAAATGAAGAACAATTCAATAATCTTATCTTGATTTTCTAAGACAGACAGATAATCACAATATGAGAGTGGTGAGCAAAAAATAGTATAAAAAATAAAAGGCACAAATATTCAGATTTCAGTATCTTGGATTTTGAAATCATGTAAAATGTAAAAGTATGGTGAATTTCATCAACCTATATATAAATATAATAATTTTGTGATCATTATATTAGGTGCTTCCTCTTTAAATCAATACATGACACAGATATATAATACATATATTTAATGTATACATTTTGAAAAGTAACAATTTATACATGAGCTACAGTTTTCTGATGAAATAATAGACTACATATTTACTACATCTAATAGTGGGTATCTCTGATAGGAAGGTTTTCATTTATATTATTAAAGGAAGGAAAACAGAGAAGAGGCTACTCTATGTTACCAGATGTCAATGAAGAGAGAGGATTCCTATCACTACACATAAAGAATGAAAATAAGCATATTCTGTAATGAATTACAGTGATTAAATTGATGCCCATGCACTGTAGTCTAAGTGAAAGCTTTATGTGTTCTCCTCAATTAAAATCATATTTGAGAATATACCATAATTCACCATATGGATGAAAGAATTCCATGAATTGAGACCGATTTCTTAGATGATGTATTTCTGGATTATCTTTAAAATTTATATTCTTCGGTGAGGCTCTTACAAAGTAGTGAGCTTTGGAGAATTAATTAGAAGATACTTCTAATAAAGGACTACAGTATAGAATATTTAAAATTCTGACAGGGCTATACTTTCTTGGCATTGTTATAATTAAATTTAATTTAGTAGCTATATTAGCATTTATGGCTCAAATAGTATTAAAATAAAAAATTATAGGTCTATGGCTGTTAGTGGATTTACTTCATTTGTATTAAACTTTGTAAAAAATAGTGATTTTATACTTTATTTTTCTCCCTCATAAGCAATATTCCAGTTATGTCAATTATATTTCAGTTGAAATAAAAGGCAATGGAGAGAGAAATGTACATTAGTATATTTCACACTTCAAACTGATGGGGAGCTCAAAATGAGCTTCAGTTTTCATGAGATTAAAGGTCTGATTTCATTCTATATTTTCAGTAAAGCTACTATACCATTCATTTTCTAATTTTTGCTCTTTCCTCTCATAATTATTACTTACAAAAAGAAAAGAGTCACCAGTAACGGGACAATTTGCTCTTGTGTGTATATTTGGCTCCCATCATATGAGAAGACTATGTTCAATATTAATAACACTTTGTGGTGTTTTAATAGAGGTAAAATAAAGTAAAATAGCAGTATGTAGTCAAACATTTTAACTTGAATTCCATCAGCAGCCCCTAGTTCTGTCTGTGGGCTAAGTGAGAGGCTATTAGATATAGCTTTCAAATGGTTTTGAATAAAATTACCTTACTCCTGGATGAAAATGGAAAGTTCAAGGGGGAAGAAAATTTGCCAAAATTTTTGAGAAGATTGTTTGCAAATATTTTCTCAAAAATAAGTTTTTTGGTATGGTGATAGTACTCTACTATTCTTTTCTTAGAGAAATTCAGATTTGTAGGGATTACCAACTTACTTACAAATAAACATGTTAGGCTCTCTTATATAGATGAAATATATATACAACATGTTTAATAATGATGGTCCTTTTAACTTTTTCATACTAACATTAATGACTAAAATGTAATGCTACGATATCAGTGACAAAAATAATTCATTTTCTTTTTTCTTTTATTATTTTTTAAATTTCTTTATTGATTAAGGTATTACATATGTGTCCTTATCCCCCCTATTGCCCCCCTGACTCCCCCACTTATGCCCTCATCCCCCTGTTGTCTGTGTCCATTGGTTAGGCTTATATGCATGCATACAAGTCCTTTGGTTGATCTCTCCCAAAGTAATTCATTTTCTGGGCAATATAATGGAACATTGATAAGTCACATTGATAGTATGTCCCTTAATAGGATATGATGAGAATGACACTTTACTGCTATGGTCATTCTCTCCAGAACCCATAACTTTAAGAAAATCTTGATAAAATTACCAGACAAATCCCAATTGTCTATTCTATCTAATAAAATAGTAA